>NC_092878.1:130697578-131005078 GCF_028372415.1 Notamacropus eugenii
GGGTCAATTCTTTCTATTTGTACTTTGTCCTTTGGTTTTAAGTTCTAGGCAATTTTTCGTTAATAATTTCTTGAAATATGGTAGGCATTTTTTCAATTGTGCTTTTTTCAATAGTTCAATAATTCTTAGAACCTTTCTCTTTTATTTATTTTTCAGGTTAGTTGCTTTTGTTATTTTCATTAATTCTCTGCTTTAAAAAAAAACCTTTTGATTTTGTTTTAATCTCATTTCATTGTCATTATTTTCTCTTTCATTTGTTCTAATTTTGAAAGCATTCATTTCTTTCATGTGTTTTTCATTGTTCTTTCTAGCTATTCAGTTTCTTTCAAGTACTCTTATAATCTTTGAGATCAGGACATTGTTTTTTTCTCTCAGACTTTACATCATCTTCCTCAGGGTTTAACCCCAGGTATTTCTCAGGTCGAGTTATTTCCTAATAGTATGAGATTTATTTTTATTTGGTCTTCTCAGCAGCTATAACGTGCAAATTGGAGTGAAGGTAGTGGTCCTGTGCTTGGGGGAAGCTCCACATCTGCAATCTTTCCCCTTCTTTCAAACAACTCCAGGGCTCTTCTGTTGCTAGTCCCTGCCTAGCAGAGTCTCTCTTTGGCCCTAGGTTTCTGGGGCTTCTATCCTGCATTAGCAAATAATGACTCAGTGAAACAGGGAGATTAAAAGAAAGTCAAAAGCTAAGGTTCTGCCTAGACAACTCTTTCTGTCCTCCAGGGATTAAGGTATTTTCCCTACCACTACCATCACCATGATCGTTGGATTTGCCATTGGACTTGTGCCATACTTTTCATTAACCCTGGTTTCAGGGTTTATGCAGAATTCTAGCGATTCTTCCGTTCATCTCTTGCCCAGGAGGAGGAGGAGTGTACAAGTGATTCACTTTATTTCTTTTTTAATTGGTGAATTTTTAAGCTTCATTCAGATATTTGCAGGACATCTGGCCTCTTCCAGGCATTAGTTGACCAACTTCTTCTCACAACCCCATATCCCCTTCACTCTTCTAAATCTTCCGTAATATGGTTTCTGATCTCATTACTCAACTAAAATTTCCCTCTCAACGTTACTCATGCTCTCTTACTTGACAAATATAAAAGCTTTTCCTCAATCCTCATCCATTTTAATTCTTTGTAACATTTGAAACTTCGTCTCTTGATCACTTTCTGGATATTCTCTCTGAATTTTCAGGACATTGTTTGCTTCTGGTTCTCCCCTACCTTACCCACTAATACCTCCAGTATTAAATATAAATTGCTTTGGTTTGAATTCAGAGCTCTTCACAACTTGAATTCCTCCTAAATTTTGAGTCTTCTATATTACTTCCTTGTATACGCTTTATGATTCACCTGTATTGGCATACTTGTTTCTCACACATGCTACTCTGCCTTCAAGTGTTATGGCTTTATACTGGCTATACCTTAATGCCTAGATGCTTTCCTTTCTCACTTCTACTTCTTAAAATTCTTAACTCAAAAGAAATGCCACCTTCCAAGGGAACTCTCAAATGCTTACAAGAATGTAATTGACTTAATATCTGATAGTAGATTTTGTTTCTTCAAAGAATCATAGATTTAAAGCTGGAAGAGGCCATTCAGTCTGATCTCTTTATTTTATAGTTGAGAAAACTGAGGATCAAATCTCTCTGTGACTTTCCCAGAGTTACATAGCTAGTAGGGGTCTAAGATGGTATTTGAACTCAGAGCTTCATGAATACAAGTTCCAGAATCAATACACTCCTGTTCACAATCTCCATGTTATTGACTATTTTTAGATTCTTATTTATTTTATTTTTAATTTACAGAATAAAACAAACATTCTCATAATGTAATATAATACTTAAAAGATGATTACATATGAAACAAATCTGTTATGTACAACTTGCTATTCCTTTTCAATATATAATAAAGTTATCACATAATATTTTTCCTTTTTTTGCTTCCCTCCCCCCCACCCTAGAGATAACTACCATTGGACACAAATGTGCTTGTGTATGTGTGTGTGTGTATGTGTGTGTGTGTATATACATACATATATATCTTTGTGTGTGTATATATATATATGTACATGTATATATATAATCATTCTATGCATCTATTTGTCAGTTCTTTCTTTGATGCACATAGCATGTTCTTTCATATGTCCTTTGTAGTTAGTTCTTGGTATTTATAATAGTCAAAATGAATTATTTGCTCAAAACCATTCTTCAAATTTATTGCTGTTATTGTATACAATGTTTCCTTGGTTCTGCTCATTTCACTATTCTTTCTTTTGTGCAAGTCTATTCATGTTTTTCTAAGCTCCTTGAGCTCATCATTTCTTATAGTGTAGTAGTATTCTTTCACAATCATATACCACAACTTGTTCAACCATTCCTGAATTGGTCGGTATCCCTCTGATTTCCAGTTCTTTGCCACCCCAGAGAGAGTTGCTATAGATATTTTAAAACATATAGATTGTTTTTCCCTAATCATATTTGGAAATAAACCTAGTAGTGTTATTACTGGGATTGGTACAGGTATCAAATTATTGACTACTAAAAAAGCATTTTTTTAAGTAGGGCAAATACTTCTACCAAAGCTCTTCTCCTCTAAGTCCATCTCCCATTAAAATCATGCAAAATTCCTTGGAAGATGTCACAATGCAATTAAATTTTCTAGGGATACTACCCACACAAGACCCAGAAATGAGAGATTCATGATGGTCAAAGTTATTTTCCATCATAACGGAGGTCATGCGGTGAAGAGTTCAAATGAAAAAAGGATCCCTAATAATTTCCTGAAGATGATTCTGTTTGAAGATGACAAAGTACTAATTGCTTCAATACTAGGAGCATTCATAACCCTTGCCAATGTGATCCATAACCTAAAAGAGTTTAGCCTAACTGTCTATAGGGAAAAAGCACATGGTCTATTTATCTATAAAATGGAGTAATAAAAGAAATCCTCAGGGATAGTATCATTTACATGAAAGCACTTGGTAAGAATAAGGAAATATTTAAATATGTAAGCTATACTCAAAAGTTCAAGTTATTCTATGTACTTATTGATGTGGGTACTCTGGTGCAGCAAGTGTAACTCTCCTCCATGCCCTCTTATGAGTCCTACAAGTCTGCCTGACATCAATTCCAGCTATTCGTTGTCCCTTAGAGGCTGAATGTCCAACAAAATGCCAATAAGGAGGTAATAACAATGTATTCAAAATATTTATTATTAACAAATTGGATTTATACCAGGAATACATTAATGGTTCAACATTAAGAAATTGTAAATACAATTAATCATTGTACCAAATTGAACACTGGGTGTGAAATTAGAAAAACCTAAGGCCAAATCTGGTCTCAAATACTTGCTAGTCATATGACCTTGGGGAAAATTGCGTAACCTATTTGCCTTGGTTTTATCAACTGTAAAATGGGCATAATAATAGGAATTGTTATGAGGATCAAGTGCTTGGAAAATAATAGGTGTTATATGAATGGTAATTATTATTACAAAAAATCATTAAACTCACAATATTATATGTACATTTACATAAAAGTGACAAAACACAGCATTTGTTAATGTTTAAATTTTTTAAGAGAACAAAATTACTTTTCTCCTGCAAAAATAATTTTAATATCAAAATATCTGCTTTCAATAAAGAGCTGGCATTTTAAATAATGATCAAGGATAACACAAGGGAATTCATTGTTTCAACTAGTATTTAATTTAATTCTAGAAATATTAACTATAACAATCAAAAATAATTTGGAGAAGAAAACATACGCAGTTAGTGGACACAATTATCTCTATGTGCAAATGCATTGATGATTTATTTTGAGAATCCCAGAGTTTCAGTGAAAAAAAAATTGATACTTTTCAGATAAACAAGTAAAATACCAGAATACTAAAGAAATCTGCAAGGTTATCAAGTTGTCTGTATTTTACTAAGACCAGGAGCAAGAGATCTAAAGAGATATTTCATGAAAAATAACTGAAAATGAATCAAATATGGTAGAATTATCATACCAAGACAAATTCAGGACTGATATGAATTGAATAACAAAATACTCTTTAAAGGAATGAAAATAAAGGAGATGAAATAAAGGAATGAAAATAATGGATAAATAGTCAATATTCATGACTAAACTGTGTTAGTGATAATACTAATTAAATTAATTTATGGATTTAATGCTACATCAATCAAAATCAGCAGTAATTCTGATTACTACAAAGTAATATTTTGTAGAGTTAGACATAAAACAACCCAATTCACTTGGAAGAAAAAATGAAGAAAATAGAAATAATGGAAATTATCATTTACCAAACTATATTACAAATCAGTAGTCATCAGATCTACTTAATATTAGTTAAAAGAGTACCTTAATAAGACATAATAGATAAACAAGACCTAGAATTAAATGAACATAGTGGCCTAGTGTTCAATAAATATAAGAACAAGAATTAAATATGAGCAATGCTCTTAGTTCAAATAGAACTGCTGGAAAAAGTCAGTGAAAAGTAGCTTACGTTAGTACCTTCTACCATATAGAAAATATACAAAATCAGTTCCAAATGGTAAAAGTATCTCTGTAGAGTTTAAAATTAGAAGAGAACAGAAAAATATGTGGTTACAGATATGTGGTGAGGGAGAGAGTACATAATAAATAAAAGCATAAAAATGATTACAAAAGACAAAACAGACCATTTCAAATCTATAGGATTAAAAAAAAATCTTTTGCAAAAATAAAATCAATAGACAAAATTTGATGACCAAAGTTCAAATCTGGCCTCAGACACTTACTAGTCATGTGACCTTGGACAACTCACTTAACCTCTTTTTGCCTCAGTTTCCTTACCTGTAAACTAGTGATAATAATAGCACCTATCTACCAGGGTTATTGTGAGTTATATGAGATAATATTTGAAAAGCACTTAGCATAGGATCTGACTCATAGGAGATGCTATATATAAATACTATTATTACTACTAGAAATAGTATTACTATTGTTAAATGGACACAATTATATTACTGAGCCCCTTTCTAGTAGGTAAGTTATCAATGGATAGGAACAATTTTTTATAAAGAAAATTGCCAACTGATAGAGATAAAGGGCATTGATCTAGATGAACTCTGAAGTGTCTTCAAAATCTAAATCCATAGTTCTATGATCATATGAATACAAAGTAAGGCAATTTTTTAAGTTTTCACTCCATACAAAACAAAATGGCAGAAATGGCAAAAGATAGCAATTGTGAGTGTTGCACAATCATATGCCTGCCATGTTGTAGATTTGTGAGTTGTTCAAACTGTGCATATACAACAAATGTTACTGGGCTGTTTTTTGTAACCTTTGACAGCAATACGGTTATAACCCATACCCTTCCAGGAAAACAAAGACAGAAATAAATGTCCTATGCATACCAAATTCAGCATAGCAGCACTTTTATTTTCTGGTGACCCAACACTAAATAGAAAGATTCTCATTGACAGTGTAATGGATGGAGAAATTGTGGAATATTAATGTACTAGATTGTTTTTTCGTCTTAATAAAGGACAAATATGAGTCATTTGGAAAACTTCTATCAATAGCTTCAATGAGGAACATGGACCAAGAAAATAACATTTACTGTGATGATCATGCTGTAAAAGAAAGATAACAGGGGAAATCAGACCGAAATCATTGGCCAGTGGTTCTCAAGATGATATGTTGATACACATAGCCCTTTTCATAGAGACTATGGCTGTTGAATGTTGCATGTTCTATCTAATGGGAACACTGTTTCTCTTGGTTTTGTTTGACTTTTTTTTACGGTAACAAAGGATGTGGCAGTAAAAAGGATGTGAGGAAGTGTCTGATGCACAAAATAAAAGTCATCTAGTGTTTTAAATAATATGTCTATATCATTAAATCAAAAGATTCATGTGTCATTCTGAAAGAATTCTGATATAAGAAAAGGAGATAGGGATTGTAAGCCCACTTCTGATATTAATTTACCTGGGTTAACTAGGGTAAGCTACTTGGTCTCTCTAGTTCCAATTTTCTTATCTGTGAAAGGAGAAATCTGGACTAAAAGATGCTATTGCTTATTGTACTTATTGCAACCAAAGATCCTAGTTCTGATTCTGCTGGTACAAAATCAATTGAGAATGATAAGTTGGACCTTCTTGGCAGTTGAATTAACTCTTGGTGGCTCCTTGGATGTCACTGAGTTACTATTTCAGAGAACTGTGAGAATCTGCATTGTATTGTCATTACATCAAGAATGTTCCTTTTCATGTCACAGTTTCCCCTAAGAGTGATAATTACTGACCTCTGCCTCCTTTATGGAGTGAAAGAAAAATCAAGAACTGAAAACATTTAACAATTACATTTAACAGTCTTTTATTAGTGTTTAGAAAGGGACTTCACACAGCTTTAGTCACAGCAGTAGCTCATTACTTCAAACTAGAAGCAGCTTTAAGTAGTTTAAATGTATATTTTCTTATCACAAGATCCAGAGTTGATAGTCATTCATTCATTATCTGTTGGTTCTATAACTACTAAAGTGTCACCTTAAATTAAATACCCTTCACTGAAGTTCTTAACTGTATGCTTACTAAGTTAGAAAAGGAGCACCTGTGAGAAAACATGGTTGCTGTATCTAGGGATCTAAAGGGACACACACTGAGAAACAAGATGATTACTTCAAAGAGCATCATTAGACTCCTTAATATTTAATAGATCCCTCAAAGGATCTCAGAGGTTTGCAGAGTAAACTAGGATAAGGTAAATTGCTACTATTTGACAATGCTCACAGCTACAAAAGTAATGGTAATCTAAAATTTGCATGGGCTCTGACCTCTAACAATAAATGCAATAGATCTCTTCGTGATGCAGAAATAACCAAAGGAAATGTAATACTATACTATGGCCATCAGCAGATACCCTCAAATCATTTCGATGTTAACAGTGAATGCGATCACATGGGAAATTACTTTTCTAAGTTTAGATGCCTTTTACCATTGCCATTATGATGGCCCCAATAAGTGGACCCAGAAGAGTAGGAGATAACCAGAAACCATATATATGAAATAGTGGCCCCTAATTTTACATTCCCAAATAATATGCAATTTGTCCAAGTCTTGTGGGACTAGATTTGCAATAAAAAATACAAAATTCATGTGTGGTTATTTTTAAAATGCCTCTGGAGTGCTTTTTATTTGGTACAGAAAGTTATCACCCAAGGCAGCTAACTTTATTTCCCTAAGACAAGTTGAGCTGAGATAAATCAAATTGGTGTTCATGCTACTAACTGAGTCCTTCTTCTTTCAATTTCTCAGAGAGCTGATATAGGAATTTCTGCATTAACCATAACTCCAGATCGTGAAAATGTGGTAGACTTTACAACCCGTTACATGGACTACTCTGTGGGTGTGCTGCTGCGCAGAGCTGAAAAGACAGTGGATATGTTTGCCTGCCTTGCCCCATTTGACTTCTCGTTGTGGGCTTGCATTGCTGGCACTGTACTACTAGTGGGACTGCTGGTCTACCTCCTAAATTGGCTTAACCCTCCACGATTACAAATGGGATCAATGACTTCTACCACCCTCTACAATTCAATGTGGTTTGTGTATGGATCCTTTGTTCAGCAAGGTAAGGAGAAAAATAACAAAAAAGTAATTTAACTGCTTACGTGAATTCAGTTCCCATATTTACAAATTTTCCACAATTATTTGTTTGAATGCAGATAAATAAATTTCTCAGCATATTCCATATGTTCTCACACCATTAAGCACATTGTTCTTAATAATGGTTAATTCTATTTTGAAAATATGTTTAATTTCATTTTAGAAAAACATGGTCACAGTTGAAATCTATGTCACAGATCAGATTTTCTTCCAAAAATTTTGAGTATTTGCTAGACTGGTCTTCTCAAGTGATAACATTCAATATATAAACAAGTGATTGATGTTTTGTTTTATTTTGTTTTAATTCAAGCACAGGAAAGGGTGATCAGATTTTTTCTCTTTTCTTTTCAGAGCTTTTACTTAATATGTTAGCTAAATAAATAGACGTGTAAACATTTGATGATGTCAAGATTACCCTAAAATTATATGTATATATGATTTAAGATCTTATAGTTAATATTAATTCTAATACTTTATCAATACAGTTATATTTCTTGACATTTAATTCAAAAATTACCCTCCATTCTCCAACTTTCAAACTATACAGTGTCTTGGATAGTATTTCACAATGACTTCATTCATTTGCAGAATGGGAATATAATCATATAACACTTTATTTCAGTTCATGATCACTTCCTATGGTGGAATTGTATCATAGGGTCATTCAGTAAATAAATTTGTATTTACTTTGGGAGTAGCTAGGTGGCCTTGTGGATAGCGTGCTAGATCTGGAGTCAGGAGCATTCGTCTTCCTAAATTAAAATCTGAACTTAGACTATTATTAGCTGTGTGACCCTGGGCTTAACCTTACTCAGTTTCTCATCTGCGAAATGAGCTAGAAGAAAATGGTAATGCCATTCCAATGTCTTTGCCAAGAAGATTCCAAATAGGGTCACAAAAGTCAGATAAGACAAAAACAGCTAAACAACAACAATTTACTTGGCATATTTCATATTTAATCTTTTTTTCAGATTGTTTTTCCCCATTAGACTATAAGTTCCTTCAAGGCAAAGATTGCATCATTTTCTTTGTATCCCTAGGGTCTAATACAATGTCTAGCATATAGTAGGTGTTAATGTTAACCTGAATTGGATTGGATTGGATTGCACAAATATGTATGAATGTCTACTATTTAGAAACTGTTACTAGGTACTAGAAATACAAAGATGGATGTGAAAATATGTCCTGCCTTCATAGAGATTATATTCTATTAATGAAGAGCTTAAATTTTATCAATAGCTCATGCACCTATGATAATTTTCCTAAATGGGAGTAGCCTATGCAACAGAGTTGTTGTTGTTGTTGTTGTTTTTGCTTTAAAGCATAAAAGCTTTAGTATTTTTCACTGTCTATATAATCTTAACCTTTTTCTGAAATATTTTGTGTAATCATATATACAGCCAAGTACTTTATTGTCCATTGGTAATAGATTCTAATCCAATACCGAGGCAACATAGTTAAAACCAGCTAACATTTTCCTAATTTAAGAAGTTTTATTCCATGGTACATGTGAAAGCACATGTTTGTCTAGTCATAATTTTTATTTGTTCCCAAACCTTTCTGCTCTTCTAATTGTATTCAAGTAATCAGGTTGAATCAGTGAATTAAGAATTACTACATAATTTGTTAATCTAAGTAATGGAATAAACCTACTCTGATTATCGTGCAATGGTAAATGAAGAAGACACTGACAAGAAAAGGTCATTGCCAAATCTCTTCTCATTAACACTCACCCAACTATAAATAATGTCATTAGACCCTGCATTGGGAATTCCCACCATTGAGAATCTATTATAAAGATCTTAATAAAAAGACAGAGGCTTCCCTATTGAGACCCACATCCCGAAAGATGAACCTTTGAGTATTCTGAATAGTTTCAACTTCTGCTTTTCATGGACTTACTGACAAACAAAATATGTCAAAGTGTCCCTTTGAAACGCAAAATCCAATGGATAGTCAAGTGAGAAAGGAGTGATAATATGATTATAAATGATTAAAAGATAATAAAAGTTATAAATATCAAGGCTTTTGCTTCACAAATGCCTCACAGGTTTCCGTTGTTCAAGTTAAGTACCGCAAATTTAAAGGCTGAGTATATCTCTCTACTCCCATAGCTATAATGATTAGCCTCCAACCAGCTATAAAACCTATAGATTAATCAAAAATTTAAAGAAAGTATATTAACAATAGCTGCCACTGACAATGATGATTCAATTATTACTTTTCAAACATCATTTTTCTTCTTTGTTCATCATGAGTTTAAGGTGAAACATTAATTTTAAATATATGTACATGTATATATATATATGTGAAATTACTCATATGTACATATATTTATATGCTGCCTCTTTAAGCCCTGATTTTTAAAATTAATACGAAATTCACAAGTATTATGAAAAACAAACTCTATGACTTACAATTCTATGCTCCAACAAAAGAACTGTAATATGTTATGATTTTCAATAAGTGTGTGCGTGTGTGTGCATGTGTGTATGTGTGTGTGTATATGTATGTATGTATGTATAAGGGAAGTACAGCTGTTATTTCAGAATTGCAAGCTTTATTGAACAACTAAAGCAGATTGAGTAGGGATAAAGAGGCATTTCATGTGATATTAAAGAGATCTTGAAAAGGGAGTCTGGGGACAGATGAGAAGCAGAAAAATGTTAAATATATGTGAGTTGCTTACTAAGGCTGATTTTGTTTTTAACTGTAGTTTCAGAGTGTTCCCAGTTTAACAGCTCAGGGAACCCAACTGTGCAAAAGCAGTATGGTCTGTTACAGAACTAGACTCAGTACATCTGTTTGACTATAACATTAAAGCTTGTGAATTAGGTTGTTAAATGCATGAATGAAAGAGCAGTTTTACATAGATTTTACTGTCAATTTCCTGGTTTCCCCTATCATCATGCCTATATACTCCTCCCTGAAATCTTCATGTTTATTAGAAAAGTATAAAATAATATGAGAACTCACATCCATTAATACACATTCCGATGTCATCTTGAGCCACCCACAGATAATCTTTCTATCTACTTCGCAAATATTTATAACTAAGTATTGTTTGTTGTGAGGTGTTTTTTTTTTTTTCCTTTTGCAAAGTGAAAACTCATAGTTGCTAGCTCAAGTTAAACAAGTTACCTCTAGGATGACATCCACTATAAATGGTATTGGAGTATTTGGAGCTGGGGAAGAAATCACAGGGAGCAGCTAATGGGGAACATGAACAGAGAGGTCAGGCAAGCCACAGGCAAATGAGATCAAATTAAAATGTTTCTGGTGTCAGAAGCAGACAATAATTATATAGAAGGGGAAAAGGAAGAAAATTGTCTACGATAACTCTGAAAGATGCTATTGAGAAGTAGAAGGAGGACCTTTAGGATTGCTAGGAATGTTGAAGTTTCAGAATGGTGTGTACAGTCCAAGAATTCATGTAACAGATAATCAATTGGCTTATAGCTTGTGGAATTGATTTTGAAGAAAAATAGTTCTTCTTCTCTCCTAGATGAATTTCACTGTAATACAAAGAATCAGAATTTTCCCTATCACTTCTAAAGAGGGGAAGTTTAGACTTTCTCCTTTATGGATCCAGAGGCTTAAAGAGGATGTATTAGCAAAGGAGTAGCTCCTTTGTGCTCCAAATTGAAGGATAACAATTTAGCAGAAGGAAAACATCCATTTTAATAGGACAGACATCAACATATATGAAGTTTCCACATGATCTAATCACAGGAGCCCAAAGGATTCACTCCTCCTAATGCAGATACCAAAAAGATCCATTTATAATGTTATCCAATATTTCACATTCAATTTGAACCCTAGCAAAAAACTTATTAGCTGAAGCTCTATTGTTTACTGTCCCTAGTGAATACAGAGAAAATGAGACTAATTCCTGGCGACAGGTTAGTTGACTAGATGAGTAAGTTTCCTTCTGTACTTTCATCAACTGTTAGCTCAGAAATTCCCTCTGTAGTACTTGTTTATTTCAGAAACACATCTCTGTTGTCATTAATCATGACAGGCATGTCTTAACCAAAGTAGCACCCAGAACTATTTATACTGTCACAGTCACTTAAGGATTTCCCTGAACTGATTGGAAAGATGACAAGGCACTTAATTTTTTAAAAAGTCATCAGAATTGTCCAGCATTTAAAGTCATGTACTCAAAGAAAGAGCTCCCTGATGTTCCATCTGCATGAGTAGAGGTACTGTGGTTTGAGGAGATTATACAGTTTGAGTAGATAATATATTCTGTGAATATTTTTAATAATTCAGTCTTACATATGGGTATATGAACCAGACAGAAGCAGTCCTGTTCTGATATACTGGCTGAAGTGGTACTCTGTGCTTCTAAAGTGATTTAATGGGGTAGAACTGCCAAATCTTTTCTACATTGCAGATATAAACTGAAGTGAAAAAGTCTCTCCCAAGTAAACCTGGCCTTCAAAGAGTTAATATTAAACAAAAACAAAAAAAAGTAAAGGACAAATTAAGTTACCACCTCTGAACCTGAGCTGACATAAACAAAGTTGTCTTGGCTCTTTTAAAAGCAGCTCTGAAAATAATCTATATTTACAAATGAGGTTTTCCTGTTTATGGGGGGGAAAAGATGTCTCCTAAGAGACATACAATGAAGGGCAATACTTGATATAGTCATAGTTGGTTTTTTTTATTGTTCCCAAAAGTGCTATAAGAAAATATATTAAAAAACTCTGAATCTAAATGATAGAAAAGCAGGTCCCAGAGGTCCTACAAAATAGTACTATTTGTCACATGAGCTGTACTCACTGTGCTTATTCCAGTAAACTTGTCTCAGTTTTCTTATGACTCCAAGAAGGAAAGGGGCAGGAATTTTTAAGAGTTAAATTTATTCCAAAGGTAATTCAGATTTGAACTCATTTAAATCAATGGACTCCACAGACTATATATATAGGTTGAGTGGGAGAAACCATGTAGTGAGGTACTTGGATCCACAATTTTTCTCTCCTACTAAATATGTAATAAGAGACCCGATAATCCATGCCTAATACTTATTGGTCACAAAGGGCTCAAGAAATTGACTTGAGCAACAGGGAAAATGGAATGAACCACCCACGTAAATTGAATGAATGAATAAAATAAAAAGGAAAGAAAAGAAAGAAAATTGTTCCTGCCATTTAAACCACCGATGATGAGTTCTTGAGGCATTTTGAAATATGGGAGTCTCACTGACTTCTGTTGAGCCCCACAACTCATAGGCTGAGAATAGCCAATAATAAAATTGTTTGGGTACAACAAGGAAATTAGCTCCTTTTGAGGGTAGGTCCACCTCATACCAAATTTTAGGACTCTGATCCCAGTAACTATTACAAGTACATAAAAATATCCCTTCTTATTTAAGTGTCATTAACACTGGTGTGTGTTATTTATGCGTTAAGACATGGATCCTTTCTACCATATGGACACACAGGAGTTGTTTTATTTGGGACTGAAGCGACTGTTTCAAGGCCTCTGTTGTTTAAAATTACATTTCATTGGCTCATCAGAAACAGACTACCGTACTTCTGCTTGCTGGACAAGCTGTTTCCTAGGCTGCAATTTACTTGCTCTAAGTCCATGTTGCATTGCTTGAAAGTGCCCCAGGATGACCTTAAAGTAATTTTTTTTGCCCTTTCCTATTTTTAGCCACCACATTTCAATTTGCTGTCTATACAGCATCTGCTTAGATAGTTGGGATGAACAATTTAGAGACTACATTGTCACCTAGGACAAGTTACAAACTGAAGACTGATGAGCTGTCATGTGTTGAAAATATCAAGGCATGAAGAAACCGTGAAGAAAATGGAGTATCTTTCATCTCTGGTTTTAGTTTCCTCTTCTTCAAAATGAAGAATTTGAACTAGATCAGGGGTGGAGAACCTGCAGCCTCAAGGCCACGTGTGACCCTCTCTGTCCTCAAGCATGACCCTTTGACTGAATCCAAACCCCTAAGCTAGATGATGTCCACGGACTCCTAGCTCTAATCTGTGCTGATGCTCTGCAACAAACATTTACTCATTTCTGTTTTGTTTTGTTCCGTCATGTTTCTTTCTTCCAAAAGGATCATGCAGAAGTTTAGTGTGACTGAAAGAGGAGAGGAATGGATTAGAAGTTGAGAAATCCATATTAAAATCCTATCACCATGACTTACTTATCCTGTATGACCTTGTTCAACTTACTGTACGAATATCTGTAAAATGAATGGATGGAACTAGATGAGTACTGTGTTCTCTCAGTTCTCAGTCCTATGATTGCTACATAATTCTGGTGTCCCAAATTTCTACATAATTTTGATGACTCAGATAAATTCAATGTTTCCAACCAAATAAATTTGTCCTAAAATTTTCATTCTTTTGAACAAATGTCTTAAAAACCTTGGTAAAGGAACTTTCTTTTTTCTCCCCAGGGATATTTTCTTTTTTAAAAAATATGTATATAATTATTTGTTTTTTAATTCACTTAATTATTTTTATTAATAAATTAATTATTAATTTTAATATTTACTTCTTCAAAATATGATCTCTGAATTCTCTCCTTCTCTCAAGTTCCTCCCCCACCAATTGGGAAGGCAAGCAATACAATATAAATTATAAATGTGAAGTAATACAAAACATATTTCCACATTAGACGTTGCAAAAAAAATTAAATTGAAAAGCATATGCTTCAATCTGCACTCAGAATTCATTAATTCTCTCTAGAGGTGGTTAGCATTTTACATCATGAATCCTTTGGGATTATCTTGAGTAATTGTTTTGATCAAAGTACTAAAGTCTTTCTCAGCTGTCCTTCGATGCAGTGTTGTGTACAATGTTCTCCTCGTTGTGCTCACTTCACTTTGCATCAGTTCATATAAAGTTTCACATGTTTTTTCAGGAACTATTATCCCTTCCTCAGTTCTTATGACACAATAATATTGCATGGCAATCACATACCACAACTTGTTCAGCATTTTCCCAGTTGGTGGGCAATGACTCAATTTCCCATTTTTTACCACTAGAAAAGAGCTGCTTTAAGGGTTTTTGTTTTGCTTTACATATAGATGCTTCTCTCTTTTCTTTGATCTCTTTAGTTTGCAGACCTCATGGTGGTATTGGTGGGTCAAAGAGTGCACCATTTTGTAGCCCTTTCAGTAGAGTTCCAACTTTTTCTTCAGTTTCTGAACTGCTTGCACCTCCACTACCTGTGCATTTATTATTTTTCTCTTCTGTCATGTCAACCCATGTGATAGGTGTGAGTTAGTACATGAGAGTTGTTTTAATTTGCATTTCTGTATTAATTAGTGACATCTTATTTTTATATGCCTATTGATACCTTTGATTTCTTCTGAAAAACTTATGTTTTTATTTTTTGAAGATTTATCATTTTGAGAGTGGTTCTTTTATAAATTTGCCTCAGTTTCTACATATTTGAGAAATAAGACTTTATCAGAGAAATGTGTTATTTTTCCCAATTTCCTCCATTCCTTCTACTTTTGGTTGCATTAGTTTTTATTGCACAAAATCTTTTAAATTTAATGTAATTACCATGATCAGTTTTACCTTTCACGAACCTCACTATCTCATTTGGTCTTAAATTTTTTCCTAATTCACAGATCTGAAAGGAAAAATGTATATGCTCTCCTAATTTACTTATGATGTCACTCTTTATATTTCAATTACATGCCCATTTTGATCTTAGTTTGGTATAAGACGTGAGATATTGATCTATATCTGGTTTCTACCAGACTACTTTTCAGTTTTCCAAGCATTTTCTGTCAAACAATGAGTCCTTGCCCAAAAGCTTAGATCTTTAGGTTTATCAAAAACTATATTATTATGGTCATTTACTACTATGTATGATGTAGCAAATATATTCCACTGATCCACTGCTCTATTTCTTAGACAATATCAGATTGCTTTGATAATTGATACTTTGTAATATAATTTGAAATCTGATACTTGTAGGCTACCTTCCATTCCTTTCTTTTTCATTGATTCCCTGATTATTTTTGACCTTTCATTTTTCCAGATGAAGTTTGTTGTTATTTTTTCTAGCTCAGTGAAATAGTTCTTTGGTAGTTTGATTGGTTCAGCATTGAATAAGTAAATAAATTTGGAAAGAATTACCATATTTTTATAGTGGTTTAGCATACCCAAGAGCAATTACTATTTCCCCACGTTTAAATCTGTCTTTATTTATGTGAAAAATATTTTGTAGTTATGTTCATATAGTTCCTGGGCTTTTTCTTCTTAAGTAGGCTCCCAAGTGTTTTATTCTGTCTGCTCAAGGAACTTTTCTACCTCAGTTCCTGAAGGTATTATTTTATACTATTTCTTATAAATTATACATATCATTTAACATCTATCCTAAGGAAAAGACCATAAGGATCCATTAAAAGACCTCTATTATTTCATATTTGTAGAGCACTAGAACTTCTCATGCCAGCTGTGACATATATTTAAAAGTAAAATTATTACACAAAAAGCTTCCAACTCATTTCTGAAAACATAATTTTCATTAAAGGATAAGGGTGTTTTTCAGTTGTTCAGTCATATGCAACTTTTCATGACCCCATGGATTGTACAATCAATTGGCAAAGATGCTTGAGTGGTTTTCTATTTCCTTCTCCATTTGAGACTAACAAAGTTTAAGTGACTTGTGCGGGGTCACACCACTAGTAGGTGTCTATTGCCAAGGCAATGTTCACAGTACCAATGACAACTATGAATATGCCGGCATAGTTCTGAATCACACTGTATAACAGACTCTCCATATGGAAGGCAGGAGAAAGCATTTATTTAGATACCAAAAAGACAAATCCCAACACCAGAAAGTGAAATCCATCATAGTAACCAAGAAGTAAACACACATTAGCACTACAGGGGACAGAGCCATTCCTTAGTCATCCCCACCCTCCTGGGGCCTTCCCACAAAGCAAACACTCACAAGACTAGCTGTGCCTGCCTGTGTCCTCTCTCTCCTCCACCGTAACTGCTCTCATTGACTTACTTCCAGCTCAGTTCCATCCTTTCTGTTCCACCCATTCAACAAGCTCCTCCCATCACATTAAAGTTAGACTTTCATGTGATTTAAGCATATCACATGGGCCTATTAATGGGTGGGAAAGATCTTCAAAATAAGCAAAAGTACCTGAACAATACAGTGTCTTAGGCTGGATTTGAACTCAGGTCTTTTTGACTCCATTGCTCTAACCATTGAACCATCTAAAGCATAAGGGTATTATGCTGTAATCACCACGTACCTAACAGTCAGTATTTGACAGTATTTTAAATTGCATTTTTTGTCTATGTCTATATTTTCTTTGGTATGGGAAAGGAGTGACTTAGAACCTTCCTCTACTCAGTGCAGATCTGTAATTTGTCTATAATGTATAACTTTGAATGAGTTGACTAGATAAACTAGCTGTTACTGACTTGCCCAGGATCACATAACTAATATAGGAAAGAGGCAAGCCTTATATCTGGGTCTTACTGACTCCTGTCCATTATGCTTCTTTTAAGTTAAATAGTAGATGATAAAAAATCCATGCTACTACACATGTATATGTATGGGTGTGTATATATGCGTGTGCATGTGGATTCATAACATTTTTTAAAAAATATCATCTCTTGCAGCATCTAATTAATTTTAACAATTTCTCCACAGGTTGGTTTGGAAGAACATAGCAATATATCTATTTCAGTTTCCATATTATTGAGACAGAAGAAAAAGCAATAAAATCTTAGGGTCATAGGATGTTGCACCTTGATCACTAAGATCATTCAGCAAAATCCCCTCACTTTACTTATGAGAAAACTGTCATTTCTGAGGCTTCTCAAAGTAGTTCTAATGTGTTGTACTGCTAGAAATAACTACCAGTTTCTGAAGTCAGTATCCATTAGTAACCTAAAATTGCCATAATCTTGAGTCTATATTGTAACCAGACATGATCCATTTTTTTGTCTTTTTATTTCAAAATCTTAAGAATTCTGAATGCAGTTGTAGCTATCTACAAGGTCAGGAAGAACTATCAGTGATAGCATTTTGTATGTAAGATATTTATTAACATCCTAGCAGTTTCTCTTTTTTTTCTTCTATTTCCAAAGATGAATTCCATTTTGACCACAGGCACTTCATTCCTCTGTATTATTGCACTTCTCAGATGGCTCAAAGTCTTCAGTCTGCTGCAGTATATCCCCACCTGAGGAGCTTTAATCCGCCAGAAATGCCTGGAGCATCCCATTTCTGAATAAATTATTCCATCTTACTTATCTTTTTCTTGGCATGCATCTGGCAGTGTGGGCCATTGTACTGAGATGAACTTAAGTTCCTCTGATGGTTTCTCTTAATTAATTCTACAAATTTTATGTTTGAAATAAACTTCTTCCCTATAAACTATTTTGGACAAAGGGCATATTAAATTGATCACATGCATTTTCCCTACCAGGTGGTAAAATAATTCTTTTACATGTTCTAAGGAAACATTTATGTATGCACACACACACACACACACACACATATATACATATAACTCAGTTTCCTCATCTGTAAAATGTCCTAGAGAAGGAAATGGCAAACTGCTCCAGTATCTGTCAAGAAAACACCAAATGGGGCCATGAAAAGTCAGAGATGACTGAAATGACTGAACAACAGTGTATAGTTTCTTATTTATTGGTTGATTGGGACTGGAGTTTTGATGTCACTGATCCAAGGAAGTCCTTGTGAGGAAACTTCTGTTACCAGTGCAGATTAGCACAGTGAAATCTGTGATCTCAAAGAGTTGCTAATGGCCGCTTAGAGGCTGTGACTAACCCAGGGTCTATTATCCATTACAAGGTCACACTCATCCTCACTGACTATAATATCTTATGAAATTTAGATAGATAGATAGAAATAGAGTTAGATGGGTAGATATAGATGATATTTATACATTATATTTACAAAATATATAAATCATATATTTATATAAATCATATATATTTACATCTACATATTTACATATAAATATCTTATGATATTTATGAAAGATAGATACTAAACAGAGTGTCTTAAAACTGTTATATGTCTCTTATTATGCTATCAGTTATGGATAAACAATGAGTTTTTCAAATGAGACTTGATAGATTTAAATTGGTATGGTTTTTGTACTTTTTCCCCATCACTTCCCAGATAAAACTATTAAATAGGCAAATCACTTTACTTTTTATAGCTCCATTTTTAGCTTATTTGGACTTCTCAGATTATTTTAAAACCATTTTTAGTTTTTATATAGACACATCATATTTTAATTTCTTTGTTATCACTTTTATGAAAGTGTCTTTAAATGGACATGTTCAAATTATTTCTTCAATTGATCTATCACTTTTAATACACTAAATGGATTCTGTCACCCTGTTTCTACCCCTTAAATAAGGATAATCTGGTTCTCTGCTTCAAAAAGATATCAGACGAAACCTGGACATCAGAAATCATTCCTGCTACTGTTTGTAGAGGTTTCACAACCTGCCTCTAGATAATCTTTCATAGGTGCTATTGAGGGAGTGGGAGTGTCATGGTAGTAGTTGTGACAGAGATGCAGAATAGAGGGTAAGAATTAAAAGATAAAGGATATGCAATGGGGAGTAGTAGACTCCTCAAGTAATGCCGATCCTCAATTATTTCTTCATTCCTCATATGCCACCAAATAACATTATCACTTATTAATCTCCCAGGTGATGTGAATCATTATTACCCAAACCATTTGCCATCCTTCCCTTCTTTTCTATTCCTGAACCCGTTCTGTTTCTATCTTTCTCAACTTTTGACTATTAATCCTGAACTCATATTAAGGTTTCCTCCCTTACTCCAAGATCTGGCAACTCATCAACTGCTTAATTTCTGACTTCTCTCTTTGAATTATGCTATCACTACTTGTTCTGATGATTTCCAGAATTTATCATGATATTCTGTAGTGTTTACCCTATCTCTTGTGGAGCTTTCCTCTTTCACCTAACTTGGTCTGAAGCTGCTATTTATCACCCATTACAACCTGTAATTCAGTAGACATTTCCCTAACAACTTGGGAGCGCCTGAAGGATCGGGCCCCCAGATCTCATTGGAATCTACAAATCTACATGTTGGTTCTTCATTCTATTTTTTGTCTATGAATAAAAGAGAAGTCTAGAACTCTCCCATAATTTCGTCAATCACTCTTTTCTTCATTAAGTTATATTATATTTATTTATTATATTATTACTGTATTAATTCAAATCTTTTCCCTCCCAAGCAAAATTACATCTGATGATGCCCAACTTTCTGGATCAGAATTTTTTTAGAAATTTAGAAATGCATTCCTCCTCTTTCTGTATTTCCAAACAAAGAAAAAAATGTAGAAAAAGGAAAAAAAGCCACTCTACTTTTCCTTTTTAAGGTTATTGTTCTTCATGTAAAATGACCAATCATCATTAAATTTACAGCGATATGATCATAAAAGTCATCTATAGGATAAAGGGAGCAGGAAGGGGAGAGAAGGGAACAAGCATTTATTAAGCATCTTAGTATGATAAATATTGCGAATATTATCTCATTTGATCTTCATAACAACACTGGAAGGTAGGTACTATAATTAACCTCATTTTACCATTGAAAAAATGGAAGCAGAAAGAGGTTAAGTGACTTACTAAGTGTCACATAGCTAGGAAATGTCTCAGGATCTTCCCCTTCCAGTTTGATTTTTTGTTTTTTACTAAAGGGGCCATCCCTTGAGTAACTACTTTGATTTTTTGTTTTTTACTAAAGGGGCCATCCCTTGAGTAACTACTTGAAGAAGCCTATTCATTGATAGGTGTATCTCACTCAAAGTGAGAACGTGATAAGGCTTTAGCCTGAAAGGGCCAGGGTCTCCCATTGCATCCTGGGCCATCTCCAGTCATCCTGATGAATGTCAGGCCATGGACTCAGATGGCTCAGGAGAAAAAAGTGAGGTCGTGACTTTGCACAGCCTTCCCTCATTCAAATCAAAGTCAATTGTAAGTCATGTCATCATCCTGATGTTGTGGTCCTCTTGGAGAACGAAGGACAAACCTAACAACCTCTTGATTCCAAGCCCACAGCTTTATCTACTATTATGTGATCAGGTGGAATCTATAAATAATCCACAATTATTCTCAAAGATTGTTTGGCATACTGTAGGATGCGGGCAGGGAGATGCAAGAAAGGGAAATAAGGACTCTTTAGTAGCTGAAATAAAAGTGGTTATTTTATATAATACTCTAAATTAAAGAAGCAATTTATACAAGATGGACACATCAAACTTGGAATGAGTAAACTTTTGAGCAAGTAAATTACATAGCATGCGTAGCTAACTGATGAACCAAGAGAGAGTAATTTGGCAGAGAAACAGTCATTTCTAGCACGGAGAGGCAATTTACCAAGCATTTACACTAGGGAAAGCTTAGGAAATGTTCAGTAATTGCAGAGGTCAAACTTGTGGGCCATTTTGCCTTCCTTGTTCCTCTCTCAGGTCTGATTACAGTGCAATTTAAACCACGAATCGAGGGATTTGGTTTTAGGAGTTCATCAGCCAGGCAACTTGTACATAAGGTCCATGAAGTATCATCTTCTGGCTTATCTGTACTCTCTTTTCCTCCCCCTACCTCCCACCTAAAAAGAGAAATTCATTACCTAGTAATCCAAGGCTCAAGTTGCAAATAGTTTAGATTTAACTGAAGAATTTTGCCATTGTTTTAATGGTTTATTTTTTAAAATAGCAGAATAAGCTTTAGTAAGCCATAATGGCTTATCACCTTTTTAATTTCTGCAGTGAAAGATAAAAGTCAAGGCAGTAAGCAGGTCATGGAAAAGTACATAAAGTAGTTTTCCCTTCAAGAAGAAGAATTTATATGAACTTTCATTTTATTTTTATGTATTTATGAATTGTAAATAAGTAGGCCCTTGAAAGAAGAAGTATTTTCATTCTAAATTATAGCCTTTTTCAATTTCCATTCTTTTTATGTCATGGTAAAGTGCTATTCAATTTTAAAAATAATTTTCAAACAGATTTAAAAAATAAGCTATTAGAGTTGCATTTTCTATGTGTAATTTCCTTTCCTAATTTCCTATTAGGGTTAGCACTATGGAAATATAGGAAGTCAGGGCACGCCAAAGAAGAATGTGGGCTTGGTCTGTATTATGGAAAATAATGCTCAGAAAAATAAAGATATAATTTGTAAATGGAAACTCCTCACATTAGTGGAGTCAAATAAAATAAAAGACACTGAAGCGAGACTTAAATCTTCCTTATAAGGCTCAAAGATTAATTTGACAGTAAAATTTAAAATCTTTTCTTTCACTGCTTTTGTGTATTAGATACATTTTAGTATTCTTCTTTCATGATTTTCCCTTAAACTATAAAATGTATGTGGGACATTTAAACAGTTGTACCTGAAACAAGAATTTTTAAAGTGTGCTGCCAGGCCTAGAGGCCTGAGGGCTACCCGAGTCTTACCTTACCTGTCCCAGGTCTTCGGTTGGCCAAACCGGATAAACGTATGAGAGAAGAGACTTTCCGGAGTCGAACAAGGGTTAGGCTTTATTCAGGGTCTCGGTTACATGTGCAGGGGAAACTCTTCCTTAGGAGGGAGAGAGAAGTCTCCCAAGGAGGCAAAGATCTTACAGTGAGGGAATGAAAGCAGAAGTGGAAGTGGGGAGAGAGGGGGAAGGGAGAGCGAAGAGAGGAAAAGCGGAGCCTTCTGTCCTGTCAGGGCCCCTCAGCGCTAAGAGCGCCTTCAGGCTTTCCTGACCCTACTTAAGCTCTCCAGCCGTGTAGTTTGCACCTGAATACCGTGCCTGTTAGATAACAATAGGTGTGCCCAGATCCGGGACAGTCTCGAGGGCGGGGATGCTCCTCCCATCACGTTTCTCACGGGAAGAGGCGGAAATACACGAGATAGCTCGGTCTCACTCCTCGATTCCCTGGTGTTTCATGGGGGGCCTCATGAGAACTCTAAGATTTAGAAGTTCCCACCTTTACCCACCCGAGACTGTCCACATGGAATTGAGCTTCCATCCCCAACAGTGTGCTACATTACTTAGCTCCAATATCTATTGTTTTTTTTATTTCCTTTCTCTTTGAAACAACTGCAATCTCCTCTCTGTGGATATTCCCTCCAATCATGCTGATCACAACCCATCTCTATATGATATGAGAGCTTCCCAGCAGTCTCTTTGTCCTGGGCAGCCATTCTTTTCAAATTCTCTTTTCTTTGAGTTTTCAGAGGTTTTTTTTTAAAGAAATATACATGTTTCTACCCCTTTTCACAAACAAAATTGATATGTACATGGAAGATATTTATTTCAAAAGAGCCTTGGAGGTGGCATTTTCTTTTGCCAAATAAATATTTTTTTATTAGTCAGCAAATAATTACTCAACAAGTTAACAAGTCATGGATATTTTCTTGACCTTTCATTTAATTGGTTGACTATAGAGCTGTGGCCTGCTATAGAATATCATTTGTGAAAATATATCTATTATCATATTTTATGTTCAACATGGAATCCCTTGATATATGTGTAAATTACTCTCATAAAAATGTTATAGCTATAGGAAGGTAGACATGTTGGTTGGTAAAAATTTATACACTCTCAGTAATCTTATTTTGACAAAAATTTCTGAGTTTTTTTTCTAGAACTGTGGTATACTTCCCTCTTATTCACGGACAATATTTTCCAAACATTTTTCATTGTTTCCCCATGTGCACTTTTTTAAATTATCAAAATCTATTTTGATTTAATTCAGGTGAGGAGTATGGATTTCTTCACACAATCCCTTCATCTTCTCTTGTATTTTGCAGCACATTTTGATACATAAGTTGCAAACACTTTTGTGATGATTTGCTAAATGCTTACTATAAGCACTGCAACAGAACATGATCGACTGCCCCATTAAATATTATTTTCTTGCTACTAAAATACACACTAAATGTATGTATTTATACATTTATTACATATATTATATATCATTATACATTTAGTATTATAATAATACTTAGTAAAATAATAAATATTATAATTTTCTTTAGAATCTAAAGAAAAAATAACTCTTCCAAATCCTTTAGTTGTCTCTTCAGGAAGAAGCTATAGGTCATCCTGTCATTCAATTACAACTTCGTTTTAACTCTGGGTCCACTTAGACCAGAGGTGCTTAACCTAGGACTCATAACGTTAATATATGTGCATATGTGTGCCTGCATGTATGTATACATGTACATACATACATGAACAAATGTGTGTATGTGTGTATGCATATGAATTCATTTTTGTGTGCTTTTATTTATTTGTATTATATAGATACATATTTATTATTTCAATATAATCAATAACCTTATGTGTTTCATTTTTACATGTTTTTAAAATGTTATTCTGAGAAGGTGTCGATATTCTTCACTAACCTATCAAAAGGGTCCATGATAAATACACAACAAATAGTTTACTAACTGTAATTTCCACAGTAAAAATGTTGTCCTTTTATAAAATGCATGAGATTGGATTTCTTAGTTATTGGCTAGCAACTTTAGTTGAAAGATCAGCTTTGTCAAATAACCAGTAGTCTACATTGCAAGCATGTTCTAAACACGTTTGAGCCTACAGAATTTTGACAAATAATACATCTGCGGGCAGTATACATCAGTGCCGAATGAAATATAGTGCTGTAGGTTATATTTTCAATTTTTGTTCTTGTTTGCCTACAGTCTAATTTCTTTTCTGTCTCTAGGTCTGGAGGCATATAGTAAATTACTTGTCTGGTCAAATGCACTTAGATATATTCTTTAATTGGACTGTACTATATCAAAGGAAAAAAATATATTCCTCCAAAGAATCACCTTTCCTTTCATATCAAAATTCAATTTAAATTCAGTACATATGGATTTACAAGTAAATAGATCATAAGTCTATTGTTTTGCTATTTAAATATGTATATACATATATATATGTATTCTAGAAAGGCAAAATAGCTATGAGTTTTATTTCTCCCTCAGGTTGTTAGATGTAAAAATAATACTTCACTATTAAATACATGCACATGTGTATGCATGAATTCTTTGACTATATCTGTGATTTCATTGGTGTATTAAACTCACAGTTACTAAAGCATGCAAGATTTGGAGTCAGGAGGAACTAAGTTCAAAGCCTGCGTCAGACATATATCAACTACATGACCTTGGAAGAGTCATTTTACTTCTTTTGGCCTCAGTTTTCTCATCTATGAATCAAAAATATTAATAGCACCTACTTCACAGAGTTGATGTGAGAACTGAGTTAAAAGGTAAAGTGTTTTTCCATCATAAGGTGTTATAAATACCAACAATCATGGTTTCAATTACTCCTCCAGTGGAAAAAAAAATCATCTGCCAATGCAAATCTCCATTTACTCTACCACTTATACTCTTCGAAAGGTTCCTAGATGTTGAGAGGTGATTCCAGAGCCAGTATCTATTAGGGATGAGACTGGAAAACCTCAAAAGTTGTCCTCAAAGTCATGCGATATCTTACAGTGAAATAATAAAATTAATGAGACATATTTGACACACTTGTACAGATAATGAAAGATTGGAAAATATATTTTCCAAATTTTAGAATTCTTTCAAATCTCACAGAATTTCTATTTGTAATCAAGTTCACATCTTAAGGGAGAAAGTGCTTCATTTTGACATAATATAATGCATCTTTATAAGGATAAAAGATTATAAAATGCTAAAGAAGCTTTAATTGTTTTCTTATGAAATAAAATATTCCTGATTAATCAAAACATACAGGAAGCGAATTGGAAGAAAATAGGACTTGACAATATTTTTTTAATTAGGGAGACTACTTGAAGCAAAATGAATTTGATCATTTAAATCTGATTTTTGAAACTTTTTTATCTCTCAAGACAGCTAAGTGTGTTAATTATCTTAGCTCCATCAACCAGTCCTCATATAGCAGGGTTCACATTTACCTTGTTAAAGCTCATTTGCATTTTCTCAGACTTGCCTGTGCTGTTCTTATTTTGGTACCAGCAATTCACATGGCATACCAAAAAAAGGACTGATACAACTCTTGTAGATACATCAATCAAAAAGTTAATGGGTACTTATACTGCTACCATAGTATATGTACATACTTTTTGTGCCATGTGGATTTCTTATCCTACATTAGTAGGATAAGTTCCCACATTCTAAACATCATTCTTCTCTTGATGCAGCTTGGGATCTCATTAGCTTTTTTTATTGGTGCATAATGATGTTGACTCTTTTTGCAAAATTGTCTATACTAATTTTTTTTTTGGACCAGGCCTCCAGTTTCAGTAGATTGGCAGATTCCCTGTTTTAGAAACACTTTGCACGAATGCTGATGAAAAGCTCTTCTGTAAATTACATTTTCAGAAATTTACCTAAGCTTGTATGAAGAGAAAATTAAAAGATAAGGAAATGGGAGCAAAAACCTGTAATCAGAAGTGAACAAAAGAGAAAGGGAACAAGGAAGCAGAAAGACTTCTTCATTGGAGATCAAAACTATTAGAAAAACTCCTTTCTTCTACTATTTTATTGTTTGTAAAGAGAGATGTGAAAGAAAACAGAGGAAAACGGAAGGACATGATGGAAGAAAACCAAGTATTAACCATCATAACCTTAAATATCAATAGGATTAATTCACCTATAAAATTGAAGAGGGTAGAAGAATTGATTGTTGTTCTGTTGTTGAGAATCCAATAATATGGATATACATAAATAACAGGAAATACAAAATGTTAGGAAATACATAAGATTCACACAAAATTAAGATGAGCTGTTGAAACAAAAAAAAAAGTAGGCACAGCAATCATGATTTCAGATAATTCCACAAAAAAAATTGTGGTAATAAAAAGAGACAATCAGGGAAACTACATAATGCTTATAGGCACCATTGATATTGAATCCATATAAATACTTAATATAAATGCACCAAAAATGACAGCTTCTCTATAAAATTAAATCAAATTCCCACCACTTAGAACAGTGCCTACTATGAAGTAAGTGTTTAATAAATACTTGTTGACTACAAATGGTATTTATCCTCAGTTTCAGGGGAAAAAATGTACTTCTGTGCCTGTCGTCCCACAGCTCCTTCAGTATTGACTTTTTCCATCTTTTGTCATCTTTGACAATTTGTAGGATGTAAACTTTGGGATTATTTTTATTTGTATTTTTCATATTAGTTATATGGAGCATTTTTATGTCATAAATAGTATTTCTTTTGAGAATCCTTTTAATTAATATTTAAACTTTTAATTTGTTTCTCTTACATTATTGGTATTGGTAGTATTTCTAGAACTATATCAACAACTAATGAGAAGATTGGGCATCCTTACTTTACTCCTATATTTATTGGAACAGCTTCTAGTGTGTCCTTATTGTATATGAAGGTTGTTTTTGGAGATAGATAGACAGACAGATAGATAGATAGATAGATGAATGAATGGGTGGATGATAGATAATTTTTATGATATAAAACATTTCTATTCTTATGCTTTGTAGGGTTTTTGGGTTAAATGAGTTTGGGATTTTGTTAAAGAATTTTGCTGAAGCTATTGAGATAATTATGTGGCTGTGAATGTTTTTGTTTCTAAGATAATTAATTATATTGATCATTTTCCTAATGTTGAATCCTTCTTACATCTCTAGTTTAAATCCAAGTTGATCATAAAGATTTCTTGAGTAAACCATTAAAATTTTTACTGTATTTTTTAAAAAATTGGATCAGTATTCATTAATGATATTGATCTATAGTTACCCTGTGATTTATTTTCCCCTGTATTGAGTACTAAGACTAGATTTGTCTCATAAAAAGAATTCTGATAGAGTTATTTCTCTTTTCTTGTGAATAATTTGTAGAATATTAGCATCGCTTGTTCTTTAAAGATTTGATTGAATTGTCTTATGATTCCTTCAAGACCAAGAGTTTGATAGTTACTTTACCCCTCCTCTTCTTTTTCTGAGATTAGATTCTTTAATATCTCTATTGAATTTTGGGTTACTTTGTTTTATTTTTTAAATGTATTCTACTAATTTTGTGTTGTCAGTTTGGGTAACGTAATTTCACAGCAGTCTGACAATTCTTTTTGTTTCTTCTGGTTTTGTTGTGATTTCATCTTGTTTGCTATTTTGTAAACCTGGTTTTCTTCCATTCTTTTAATTAAATTGGCCAAAATTTATCACCTTGGCTTCTCTTTTGAAAGAACTAACTTTTATTTTTATTTATTATTTTATAGTCTTTTTAGGTTCCTGGTTGCCTTTTTATCCTCTGCATATTTTTGTATCCATGCTTTCATATTTATTTGAGTTTATCAACTTTCTTATTTTCAATGTAATTTTAGTTTATTCATTCTCTTTTTTTCTATTTCAATACTGTATGTTTTTAGGGATATATATATATATATATATATATATATATATATATATGAAATTTCCCTTGATGACTGCTTTAGCTGTATCCTAGAATTTTGGTGTCTCATTTTTTTATTACCATTTTTTATATTTCTTTTTTCTATAATTTGTTCTTTGATTAACTATTTAGTAACTTTTAAGTCTCCATTTGTGTCTATATCTTTGGCTATGTCTGTTCAACTAATTAGTGTTTTTGGTGTGTTACAGTGAACGGTGTGTTCACTCTTTCAGTCTTTTTGCATTATTTGTAATATCTGTTCTCTAATATTCACTAGAGTCAAACTTCTATATGGTGCTGCAAAATATTTGTATTCTTTAGCAGTCCCACTCAAATGCTACAGATCTTTTAGCTCTGTTTCCTCTATTGCTTTGTTGAATTCCATATTTTCCCTTTTATTTAGCATTCTGTTAGATTGTCCGTAACTGAGAGAGGTACCTTAAAATTTCCTGCACCATGACAAGGCAGCAAGCATTTATTAAAGGTTTATTATGTGCCAGGCAGTGTGCCCAATGCTGAAAATAGAAATATAAGTAAAAACAAAGATAGTCCCTGCCTTCAAGGGGATTACATTTATTTGAAAGAAGTAGTGGGAGAAAAATACCTTTAAGGGATCAAAATCCAGAGTGTCAGAAGGAGAGCCATTAGGGCAATGAAGGTTGACCTCCTGAACCCCATTCCAAAATAAAGGTCCTAGTAGAAATTCACCAATGGGAGAAGGGGGGGTCAACAAAGCAGAAGGATATTTCAGATTAAGAAGATCAGAAAGGGCAATGGATGTCACAGTGTGAGAAGGCCCTAGTCACTAGTGGAGTTGCATCATAAGATAGCAGTAAAGATATTTTAGCAAAATCGAGGAAGTCAGAAGCAGAGATGAAAGGGTGATAAAGGTTGACTGGCCTGAATGCCAGCCCAAAATGGAACCCCAAAGGATACCAACCATTGTTGGGAAAAGGGGGCTGACATGGAAAAGAAATGTTCCAGAGTGATTTGTTTTCCATAATGGGGTTACTTTTTATTTCTTCTTGTAATTCAATTAATTTAGCTTCTATGAATTCAGATGCGAAGGCATTTGGAATATTTATGTATCGTATTAGTATTGATAATTTATTTATGATTCATTTCAGCATTTTATCCTTTTTTTACCTCTTTTATGATGTGAATGTTTATTTTTGTTTTGTCTGGAAGTATGATTGCAACTCTCACTTTTTTGAATCACATGAGGCATAATAAATTTTGCCCTATCCCCTCATTTCTATTCTATGTATTTTATTATTTTTAATTATATTTCAGACTGTAGGGTTTTATATTCTTATCTAGTCTATCACCCTTTTTTCTTTGTTATATTGTTTAATCCATCCACATTTAAATTTATTAATATTAGTTATACTTTCCAAAATTTATCTCTAATGGTTTTTGTCAGGATTTCTTTTTCATTCTTCTTCTATAAACATAGTATTATGCCTCTCCTTTATTTGGGTACAATCTTTTAAAGCATCCATGTTCCCACCAAAATGTTTCCTCTCTCCTTAAGATCCCTTCCAAAATATACTTATTAATTCTCTTTTACTTTTTTCCCTTTTATCTAATTATTTAATCTGTTTCTTTTTGGTGATTTTCTTCTCTCAGTTAAGAAGTTCAGTAAAATCTTTTCTTTCATTCTCCCCTATAGCTTGTCTTTTAGCATTTTTTATTTTTTAACATTTCCTACTCTGGACCTTTTTCTAAAGGAGTGTTTCTTTCCCTCAGTTTCTCCATTGTTTCTCTTCCCCTTCTGTCTATTTTAGACTCTTCCTCTTTTAATTTGTGACTTTATACTTGTTCCTTCTTTAGTCTCTGTGTCTAGCTTCTATGTACTTACCTCAGAAATGTTGCCCCTGCTTCCATTTTAAAAATGTTTCATTTCTTTCAACCAGTCCAGATCTGAGTTCTTACCTTCTTACCCCAAATATCACTACCCCAATAGAGAACACAAGAAAAACAAAATCTATAACAAACGTATAAAAACAATTTTCTACAATAGCCAAGTCCTCCCCCACTCCCCACCCCCAAATTGTCTCATTCTGTATTGGGAATCCTTCGATTCCCTATCATAAAGCAAGTAGCATGTTTCATCATAGTCCTCTGGAATACTGATTGGTCATCACACTGATGCAGTCAATACAGTAATACTGCATCAGACTCTCCCTCTTCCCTAGACTTATGTTCCAAAATCAGTTCCTGTAAGTACAATATAGGAGAAATAACTAGGAAACTGTTTATCTAAAAAAAAAAAACCTGTAGATTTTAATAGAATTATACATATTCTTTCTCTAACATAATTGATATCTAACATAATCATGTAATTGATATATGATTTTCCAAATTATAAATGATTATGTTTGATATGTCCATCTATCTATGATGTGAAACCTAAATTTCTACGATCCTTTTATCCAAGTGTCCTATCATTTCTCTTTTACAAACATTTTTTCATTATTGGAAAGAATCAGGTCCAGAATATTAATGTTCCTTATTGCTGCTTCTGATATCAAAATGATGAAATTATCACCAAAAGGTAAATCAAGAATTTCTCAACTGTTCTAATTATGCTAGAGATAAAATATCCCTAGGCATATTCCAGCATATGATGCTTGGAATGACAATACTCATTTTCTCCGAACTCTGAAGTTCAATGAAGGAACTGGATTCATTCCCCTGATTTTACCATCATATGAAATGAAATCTCAAAAAAAAAATTTGTTTTTTTCTTTTAAGACCAGATGTTCTCATGCTAAGAAGTGTAGAGTGGTTAATGATGTTTGATGATGATTTTTTCAGTATATCTCGATTTTCTTCCTTGATTGTCCTACTTTCAAGATGTAACTTAGAAAAGAAGTCAGGATAGGTGGCATGAGGGTACAGGTAATTAAAACTTAGTATGAAAAGGTATATCATTTTAGTAATTATATTGGTAATATGCTATGTTAATATTTTAATCAGGTACATATAAGGACTGTTTAGATGTTATTAGAATTAGTTTTATGATGAATACTATATCATTATCATTAGTAGTCATGCAGAAAATTGGAATATTAGTTCAAGAGAGGTTAGATTTTTCCACTTAATGCTGGATCTCCATGTTTGTGGATTACATTCTTTAACCCGCTGTGTCTGTGTGAGTGACTGTGTGTGTGCATGCATTTGTGTCTATGTGTACTGTGAAAAAAAATTATTTCCTTTATATATTAGTAATCAATTATTGAATTAGGATCAGGATTTTATTTTTCTGAAGCCTTTGGTATGTTCAGTCTCTGAAGGTAATTGTTGATAATGAGATTGAATTAACTTTCTCCTCAATCTTGTTCAAACCTCACCCAACCTTAATTTACTCTAAGGTGGGGAAGCCCATTGTGCTCCACATAGGTATGGGTGGGGATAAATTCTTTAATTAGATCACCCAAGGTTGGGCAATTTAGAAGTAAGTGACATAATAAAAGTTACATCCCCAGACCCTCATTAGACGGGATCCACCTATCTGTGTAATATTCATTCTCTCTCATTAATTGTTAACCAGTCAGAGTTGATTGCCACCCTCAGGAATACCCACTTTTCCAAGGGTATATAAACTATGAGCCCACCACCATGACTCATCTTTGACATTTGAAAGTGCCCTGACCCATTTTACTGTTAATATACTGGCATTATTAATAAAATGATTAATTACCCAGAAATTATATCTCTCAGATTTTTTAAATGTCACAATACACACACACACACACACACACACACACACACACACACACACACACACAAAATGCCTTTCACAATAAGATAGTCTACCTAGTCAAACAAACTCTCTCCCTGTCCCTGTCCCTGTCCCTGTCCCTGTCCCTCTCTCCCTCTCCCTCTCCCTCTCCCTCCCTCCCTCCCTCCCTCCCTCCCTCTCTCTCTCTCTCTCTCTCTCTCTCTCTCTCTCTCTCTCTCTCTCTCTCTCTCTCTCTCTCTCTCTCTCTCTCTCTCTCTGTCACACACACACACACACATACAGGCAAGTTGGTGGGTATCTTGGGCAGTTAATATTTGATAATTTTCTATAGGAAGTAGTATTTAAATAAATTTAACTAAATAATTCTGAAGAGAAGAATTCTTAGAATAATTACCTTGGTAGAACAGGTATATAATGATACTACTCATTATCTTCTGGAGATTTCTACCCCAAAATTTGTTGTTAGATTTTTAAGTTCATTCATTGAGTTCAGGGACTGTATTCTTCATCTCTTTTGTATCTTTCCACAGAGCCACATAGAATAACTGTTCAATACTAGGTTTCTTAAATCCTGTCCTCTGTAGGTACTGTATTTCAGAGTGTTATGATTCCAAAAACCATTCCATAAGAGGAATAATAAAATCTTTAGTTATCGGTCACGTAAATAATAAATGAAAGGGCTAGAATTTGAACCCAGGTCCTCTGACTTCAAAATGATTTCTTTCTTCTACCCTATCACACTCCTCCCTTTGTGATATTTTAAATGGTATTAATTAACGTTCCAAATTTTAAGAACATCCAAATAATCTTCTACCCCATCCACCTCTAGTAGACCATGATTTTTTTAATTGGCAAATTTTTGTTTTTAAGATTTTCATTAATATTTTAAAATTGAAATACAAACATACACCATTATAGAACATGTAACTCAACATAGTCATAATGGACTGCACTGGTAGTTCTGGACTAAAGGGTCAGATAAAATCCAAATTCACTGTATGATTTTGGGCAGCTGATTCCACCTCCCAGGGGATTAATTTTCGTCTGTAAAAAGAGAGTACTGGACTACATGATCCACTGTTAAAACATTCTGATTCTAATACCAGCCTATTCTTGTTCTAGAACGTTGCAGAGTCATGTAAAGTTGTAAATGAAAAACTAGATTCAGGAAATATGGAGATTATCTTTTTAGATTTTTCTCTAAATGAATAGGTGGTTTTTTGTTTATTTTTGGATTCCTTTTTACATCACATTACATCACATTCATTACTGAATATATTTTCCTCCCAAGTACCAAAGATTCAGGGGAAAAAAAACAATCTGACAAAACCAACACATGTATTAGAGTATATAACAGTAAAGTATAATTCTGCACAGGGCCAAACTTGCTCATTATAATTTCAAAGCATCATTCTCTCCCCTCTCCAATCCTTTCCTCTGATTGATGAGTTTCCCCCTGATCTTCCCTTTAGAGAAAGTGTTTAGACCAGCCTTGTTTACTCCCTTACTTCTCTCCTGACTCTACCTATAAATTTCTGGCTTGGTCCAGCCTCTCCTACCAACCTCACCTAGCTTTTTTGCTTCTCTTTTATGGGTTGTCTCCACCCATTTGAACATAAACTCCTTGAGGGCAGCTCCTGTCCTTTTTCTGTTAGTTCTCTTCCCAGTGATTAGCCTTGTGTCAGACACATTGTAATACTTAATAAATACCTGTTGACTGACTGCAACACTTAAATACTTATAGAATTGAAAGTATGCAAGGCATTTTTATTGGCTTTTTTCCTCATTTATATTTTTGAAGTCATTGCATAGGATGCAATTCCTGACTTGTTAATTGTTTTGGAAGAGTTTTTTTTTTCATTCTTGTCATCTGTTCATACTAATTCATTCATTCATTCTATTACCCTAGTTCATTTATTCAATCAATGAACACATATCTATTAAGCATCTGCAATGTACCAGGCAATGGGGATGAGACCAGACCCCTAAAGGATCTCATAACTTTTCCACACAACCCAGCCCCTGAACTCGGATTTCTGGCATTTATCTGAGGTTTTGTGGATCCCAGTAATCCTTTTAACTGTCCTTTCATTGTGACCTTCTCACTCAACCCTTCATTCTCTGTTACCTCTTATCCAACCCAACCTTCGATTCTGTCACCTCCAGGTCACCTTAGGCTATTAGCCACTCCTAGATCTTGCCATGGTCTTTCTTTATGAAAGGGTCCATCTTGTCCCCATTAAATTGTGTAGATTCTTAAAATCTTAACCACCCCAATCAGTGACTGAAAGAAGGCTTGAGTTCCCAAATTCTTTTGAGGCAGACCCATGCATTTTGCCCTTGAACTGTGGGGTTCCCATCACCTCTAGAGCACATCACCAGGCACTATGCTAAACGATATGTTTACAAAGGGAAAATTGAAACATCTACTTCAAGGGATTTATAATGTACTGCAAAGATACAATAATATATACACATCAAAATAAATATAAGATATTTGCTATGCAGTTTCTATTAAAAGAGCTCCAATAAATGATGGAAGGAAAGGGGATGAAGATAGGCTTTGAGAACAACTCACAATTCTAAGAAGCTGAGGTAAGGAAATAACAGATTCTAGAAATAGAAGAAGGGGTATATAAAAGACAGAGGTGAGAGATGAATGTAAATATGGGAATGTATGCTTGGCCAAACTGCTCTTCAGTTTTCTCAACAGTCAGATAGGAAGTTCATTCATAAGTTGTTTATTTTCTTGGGTTTATTGAACACTGGGTTATTGAAATTGATTTTTACTTCAGATTCTTGCTTACCTAATCTGTTCTACTGATTTCCTTTTCTTTAATTAATACTTTTTAACCAACCTCAAATAGTTGATGATAACTTCTTCATAATATTTGAGTCTACAACTCCTATTTCCCTCTAATACTTACTTTTCCGTCATTATTTCCCTTGAGTTGTCAGACTCCTTCCCATAGATTTAATGTTTTTGACAAACACTAGAAATATAAAGTTAAAGAAAAAGAAGTTTAGGGACATATGTAACAATTAAGTGAAAACTTCATAGAACTTCATGGTGGCAGAGGAGAGAAAATGCTTTGAAGAAGAATGACCTTTTTGTGAACAAAAAGTGGAAAATCCGAATAGCCAGGCTTCCAGACCTAACTACAGAGTTTGCTGATCCAACACTGCCTAAAGAGACGAGTTATCCATATTTATACTTAAAATTTTTTCTCTTCTTTATTATGTAACAACAGCAACATAGAACAAATATATGATATGCATATATAGGGTATATATCTTATTTTATAATAGTATTTTATATTATATAATATATATGTTCTATGTAAAATGTATCAATATAATTACAAAACAAATAAATACAATATCGATATTAATAGTAACACTTATATAGCACTTTAGGTTTGCAAAGAATTTTATGATACTCACAATGACCTTGGGAGGTAGACACTATATTATTCTTTTTGTATTCTTGAATATAAGATCTTATGCTGTTTTTCTTTCAGTATAATCAAGAAGTATAATGCCTCCATTTGAATGTGATTAAAAAGACTCTTTCCCACCCATTGTTGGGCCTTTAGGAAGGTCCACACTTTTGTTAATGAGGCACTGGTTCTCAAAGGAGGTGATGCCCTCTGGCTCTGAAAAGTGTATAAAGATTCTGAGGTGTGGTTTTATTTTGGGGCTTAGTTTTTGGAAGCATTTGTTTGGCCAGACAACGACTCTGGGAAGTCACTAAGGAGCCCCCTGCTTTGAAAACCCAGATGTTGGTGCTTCCCTCTCTGGTCTGATCAGACCGCTGGACCTGTCTGTTGAATTGTGATGTATGCATTGATTATAGTCAGGCAGAGGAAGCCATGTCTGTGATCTTTAATTTCTCCATATTTTCTTTAAAGTTCAGGGTGCTGACTTCTCTGAACTAGGTGAATGATATATGTGTTTGATTGAAGGAATGAAACATGTGCTTGATTAAAGTGATTGTTAACACCTCAAAAGTTGCCTTTCCTTTTATGAATTCAGATCTAAGAAACTGTGATAACAGGCTCCCCTGTGTACGTTGGGATGCTTACTGATACACTGAGGAAACGGAGGCAGATAGTGATTAAGTGACTTGCTCAGGTTCACACAACGAGTAAGGGTGCCAGACAAAATTTGAATTCCTATCTTCCTTATTCCAGGTCCAGCACTCTATCCACTGTACTAGCTATCTTGACTGTATTACATATAAATACATGAAGTTTATAACTTTTTTGTATTGCCTTCATTTACAAGTATATCTCTTCTTCTCCTACACTCAGAGTCATGTCTTATAATAACAGTAGAATTTATATATTGCTTCAAGGTTATCAAAGGATTTTACAAATATTTTTTCATTTTATCATCATAAGAATTTATCAAAGGATTTTACAAATATTTTCTCATTTTGTCCTCATAACAACTATGGGAGGTGCTATTATACCCATTTTTAAGCATCTAAGTCACAGAGCTGTTGTGAAGACTAAAAGAGATCACATTTTAAAATATATTTTTCCGGGGGGGTGTAGCCAAGATGGCGGAGTAGAAAGACGCACATACACATAGCTCCAAACTCACAACCCACAGAACGGCTAGAGGGGAGTAACTTACTGCGAATTCTGCACCCAGAGGCCACGGAATATTGGAGCAAGGGAGATTTCTGTCTCTCGCGGGGGGTCCTTCGCGCTGCGGACTGGGCGCCGGGACTGGGAGCTGAGTGCAGCCCTGCAGCGGCCGCGACACCGTGAGGAAAAGATCCGAGTGGGCTACGGGGACGGGATCTCCTGTGGCCACGCGGGTCCCTCCACCCACAGAGGGAACTGCAAACCTCTCGCAAAAGGTCTGTCGCGCTGCAGACGCGGAGCCCAGCCCAGACCTGCGGCGGCCGCAGCTCCAAGAGGTACAGATCCGAGCAGTCTTCAGAGACGGGATCTCCAGTGGCGGCACAAGCCCCTCCACCCACAGGTGAGGACGGTCGGTGAGAGAGAGTCTCTTTGGCGGGTCGAGAGGGGAGTGGGGTGCCCCCATGGCTCGGGCCCCCCCAGGAGATAGAAGCTGAGAGGCAGCTGCAGACAGGGGCTCCCCAAGCGGGCGAGAGCCTGGATCCATTGTGGAAGGTCTGTGCATAAACCCCCTGAGGGAACGGTGCCTGAGAGGTGGCCCTGCCCCGACCTGACCATCAGAACTTAATTCTCACACTGAATAGCAGCCCTGCCCCCGCCAAAAGCCCTAAGGCAGGAAGCAGCATTTAAATCTCAGTCCCCAAACACTGGCTGGGAGGACCAGGAGGAGAGGTGGGTGTGAAGAGAATATTCAGAGGTCAAGCCACTGGCTGGGGAGAATGCCCAGAAAAGGGAAAAGAAATAAAACTATTGAAGGCTACTTTCTCGGAGAAAAGACACTTCCTCCCTTCCTTTCTGACGAGGAAGAACAATGCTTACCATCAGGCAAAGACACAGAAATCAAGGATTCTGTGTCCGAGCCCACCAATGGGCTCAGGCCATGGAAGAGCTCAAAAAGAATTTTGAAAATCAAGTTAGAGAGGTGGAGGAAAAACTGGGACGAGAAATGAGAGGGATGAAAGAGAAGCATGAAAAGCAGATCAGCTCCCTGCTAAAGGAGAACCAAAAAAATGTTGAAGAAATTAACACCTTGAAAACTAGCCTAACTCAATTGGCAAAAGAGGTTCGAAAGGACAATGAGGAGAAGAATGCTTTCAAAAACAGAATTAGCCAAATGGAAAAGGAGATTCAAAAGCTCACTGAAGAAAATAGATCTTTCAAAACTGGAATGGTACAGATGGACACTAAGGACTTTATGAGAAAGACAGATATCACAGAACATAGCGTGAAGATTCGAAAAATGCAAGATAATGTGAAATATCTTATTGGAAAAACAACTGACCTGGAAAATAGAATCAGGAGAGACAATGTAAAAATTCTGGGACTACCTGAAAACCATGATCAAAAGAAGAGCCTAGACATCATCTTCTATGAAATTATCAAGGAAAACTGCCCTGAGATTCTAGAACCAGAGGGCAAAATAAATATTCAAGGAATCCACAGAATACCACATGAAAGAGATCCAAAAAGAGAAACTCCTAGGAACATTGTGGCCAAATTCCAGAATTCCCAGGTGAAGGAGAAAATATTGCAAGCAGCTGGAAAGAAACAATTCAAGTATTGTGGAAATACAATCAGGATAACACAAGATCTAGCACCCTCTACATTAAGGGATCGAAGGGAATGGAATAGGATATTCCAGAAGTCAAAGGAACTAGGACTAAAACCAAGAATCACCTACCCAGCAAAACTGAGTATAATACTTCAGGAGAAAAAATGGTCTTTCAATGAAATAGAGGATTTTCAAATTTTCTTGATGAAAAGACCAGAGCTGGAAAGAAAATTTGACTTTCTAACACAAGAAAGAAGAGAACCATGAAAAGGTGAACAACAAAGAGAAGTCATAAGGGACTTACTAAAGTTGAACTGTTTACATTCCTACATGGAAAGACAATATTTGGAACTCTTGAAACATTTCAGTATCTGGGTACTGGGTGGGAATACACACACACACACATGCACACACGCACACACACATAGAGACAGAGTGCACAGAGTGAATTGAAGAGGATGGGATCATATCTTAAAAAAAAAAATGAAATCAAGCAGTGAGAGAGAAATATTGGGAGGAGAAAGGGAGAAGTTGAATGGGGCAAATTATCTCTCATAAAAGAGGCAAGCAAAAGACTTATTAGTGGAGGGATAAAGAGGGGAGGCAAGAGAAAAACATGAGGTCCATCCCATCACATTCCACTAAAGGAAAGAATAAAATGCACACTCATTTTGATAGGAAAACCTATCTCATAATACAGCAGAGTGGGGGACAGGGGCACAAGCAGGGTGGGGGGGAGGATGGAGGGGAGGGCATGGGGAGGAGAATGCAATCCGAGGCCGACACTCATGGGGAGGGAAAGGATCATAAGAGAATAGAAGTAATGGGGGACAGGATAGGATGGAGGGAAATATAGTTGGTCCTATACAACACAACTAGTATGGAAATCATTTGCAAAACTACACAGATTTGGCCTATATTGAATTGCTTGTCTTCCAAGGGGAAGGGGTGGGGAGGGAGGGAGCTAAAGAAGTTGGAACTCGAAGTGTTAGGATCAAATGTAATGTTCTTACCACTGGGAAATAAGAAATACAGGTTAAGGGGTCAAGAAAGCTATCTGGCCCTACAGGACAAAAGAGAAGATGGAGACAAGGGCAGGGAGGGAGGAGAGAGGAGAGAGCAGATTGGTCACAGGGGCAATTAGAATTCTTGGGTTTGGGGGGGAGGGGATAAAAGGGGAGAAAATTTGTAACCTAAAATTTTGTGAAAATAAATGTTAAAAGCTAAATAAAAAAAATAAAATAAAATAAAATATATTTTTCCAACTACATGTAAAAATTTTAATTTTTTTTTTTAATTTTTACTTCCAAATTCCCACCCTATACCTCCCTCCCTTCACCCCCCTCTCATTGAGAAGGCAAACAATTTGATATTGGTTATGCTTGTGCAGTGATGTGAAATGTTTTATATTAATCACTTTGGAAAGGAAACAGATATAAAAGAAAAAAGTAAAGTCAAAAATGCTTTTATCTGCATTCAGACCCATCAGTTCTTTCTGTGAGGGGGATAGCATTTTTTGTCATAAGTCATTAAGAATTATCTGAGATCAGTGTATTGTGGAGCATAGCTAAGTCATTCATAGTTGATCATCATACGCTGTTGCTGTTACTGTGCACAATATTCTCCTTGTTCTTCTCACTTCATTTTTTATCAGTTCATATAAATCTTTCTAGGTTTTTCTGAAAGCATCCTTTTAATTATTCCTTGTAGGATAAGAGTATTCCATCACAATCATATACCATAACTTGTTCAACCATTCCCCTGTTGATGGATAGTCCCTCATTTTCCAATTCCTTGCCACCACAAAAAAAAAAACTGTTATAAATAGTTTTTGTACACATAACTTCATTTGCTTTTTTAAAAATTTCTTTGGGATACAGGTCTAACAGTATTATTACTGGGTCAAAGGGTCTGCACAATTTTCTATCTTTTTCAACATGGCTCAAAATTGTTCTCCAGAATAGCTGTATCAGTTCACAATTCTCTCGATGCTTCAGTGTCTCAATTTCCCACTTTTCCTCCAACATTTGCCATTTTCCTTTTCTGTCATGCTAGTCAATTTGATAGGTGTGGACTGGTGCCTCAAAGTTGTTTTAATTTTCATTTCTCTAATAAATTGTGATTTAGAGTATTTATTATAATTATTATACATTTATTATAAATAGCTTTGATTTCTTTATCTTAAAACTATCTATTCATATCATTTGACCATTTATCAACTGAGGAATAATTTATATTCTTATAAATTTGGCACAGACCTCTATCTATCTCAGAAATGCAGCCTTTATCAGAGAAACTTGCTGTAAATTTTTCCCCTTTTCTTCTTTCCTTCTAATCTTATTAGCACTGGTTTTTCCTGAGCAAAACCTTTTTTAATTTAATGTAACCAACATTATCCATTTTATATCTTGTAATGCTTTCTGTCTCTTATTTTGGAGTATTTTTTTCACTTAACCTTAGATCTAACGGGTATTCTATTCCATGCTCCCCTAATTTGCTTATGACATCACCATTTGTGTCTAAATCATGTACCCATTTTGACCTCATCTTTGTATTCTGTATAAAGTATTGGTCTGTATCTAGTTTCTGCCAAACTGATGTGTAATTTTCCCAGTAGTTTTTGTCAAAATGTGAGTTCTTGTCCCCAAAGTTTGGATCTTTGTGTTTATTAAACAGAAATCTCCTATGGTCATTTCCTATTGTGTATTGTGTACCTGATCTATTTCACTGATCCACCACTACCTCTTAGCCACCAGCCAGATTGTTTTCATGATTTCCACTTTGCAATATATTTGAAATCTGGTGCTGCTATGTCACTTTCCTTCATGTTGTTTTTTTCCCCTTTGATTCTCTTGATATCCTTGACCTTTTTTTCTTCCAGACGAATTTTGTTATCATTTTTAATAGCTCTATAAAATAATTCTTTGTTAGATTGACTGGTATGGTACTGAATAAGTAAATCAACTTGGGTATAATTATCATTTTATTGTATTGACTCAACCAACCCATTAGCAATTAATATTTCTCTGTTTATTTAGTTCTGTCTTTGTTTATGTGAAAAGAGTTTTGTAATTGTGTTCATACAGATCCTAGGTTTGTCCTGGTAGGTGTACTCCCAAGTATTTTAGATTATCTGCAGTTATTTTAAATGAAATTTATCTTTCTATCTCTTGCTATTGAAATTTGTTGGTAATATATAGAAATGCTGATGCTTTATGTGAGTTTCTTTTTACCTGCAAATTTGGGGAAATTTTTAATTATTTCAAATAGACTTTTAGTAAATTCTCCAGGATTCAAATGTGCCATCATGTCATCTTCAATAAGTGATAGTTTTGTTTCCTCATTTCCTGTTCTATTTCTTTTTTTATTTCCTTTTCATCTTTTATTGCTATAGCTAGTATTTCTATTACAATATTGGATAATAGTGGTGGTAATGGACATCCTTGCTTTACCCCTGATCTTATTGGGAAGGCTTCTAGCTTATCCCCATTACAGTGCTGATGGCATTGATACTTCTTATCATTTTAAGGAAACCTCCATTTATTCCTATCACATCAAGTGCAAAGAGTGTTCTGGTTTTTTTTTTTTTTTCAAAAATCCTTTTTCTGCATCTGAGATTTGTTTTTTGTTATTGACATGGTCAATTATGCTAATAGCTTTCCTAATATTGAACCAACTCTGTATTCCTAGTATAAATTCCACCTGGTCATGATGTATGATCTTTGTCATATACTGCTGTAATTTCCTGCTAATATTTTTATTTAAAATTGTTTAATCAATATTCATTAGGGAAATTGGTCTTTAGCTTTCTTTCTGTATTTGATCTTTTGAGTTTAGATATCTGTACCATATTTGTGTCATAAAAAGAATTTGGTAAGACTCATTTTTTTGTCTTTTTTCAAAATAGTTTATATAGTTTTAGCATTAATTGTTTTTTAAACGTTTGGTAAAATTCACATGTGATCCCATCTAGCTCTAGGGATTTTTCCTTAAGGAGTTCATTGATGGCTTGTCCCATTTCTTTTTCTAATGTAGGGTTATTGAAGTATTATATTTCCTCTTCTGTTAAGTGGGCAATCCATATTTTTTATAAATCTTCATCCATTTTGCTTAAATTATATGACTTATTGACATATAATTGGGCCAAAAAGCTACTAATAGTTCATTTAATTTCCTTTTCATTTAGTGATGATTTCACCCTTTTTTATTTTTTGATACTGGCAATTTGATTTTCTTTTCCTTTCTAAAAAAATAATTAACCAGTTGTATGTGTATACATATACATATGTGTGTATATGTGCATGTATGTATATATCACCAGCTCCTAGTTTTATTTATGAGTTCAATTGCTTCCTTACTTTCAATTTTAATAATCTCTCCTTTGGGATTTTTAATTTGTTCTTTTGTTTTACTTTTCTTTAAATTGATACCCAATGGATTGACCTGATCTTTCTCTATTTTATTGATGTAAGTTTTTGGAGATATGAATTTTCTCTTATGTACTGCTCTGGCTAAGTCATATAAATTTTTATATGTTTTCTCTTTGTTATCATTCTCTTTAATGAGATTATTGATTATTTTTACGATTTGTTCTTTGACCCACTCATTCTTTAGTGTTAGATTATTTAGTTTCTAACTAATTTTTAATCTATGTTTCCATGGCCCTTTGTAGAATGCAATTTTTACTTTATTATAATCTGGAAATGAATGTCTTTAATATTTCTGCTTTTCTGAGTTTGGTTGTGGGGTTTTATACCCTAATATATGGAAATCTTTTTGTGTGTAAATGTCAAGTGCTGTTGAGAAAAATATATATTTCTTTCTATTCCCATTCAATTTATGACAGGGGTCTATCATATCTAACTTTTCTACAATTCTATTCATGTCTTTAATGACTTGCTTTTTGTTGTTGTTTCTGTTGCTTTTTAAGATTTATCTAATTCTGAGAAGGGAACTCTGAAGTCCCTTAATAGTATAATTTAATATCTACTTCCTTCTGTGATTCCTTTAACTTTTCCTTTAAAAAAAATTGGGTACTATACCATTTGGAAGATATATGTTCAGTATCAATATTACTTTATTGTCTCTGGTAGTTTTTTTTAACAAAATGTTGTTTTCCTGTTTATGTATTTGAAATAGATCTATGTTTTCTTTTGCTTTGTCTGAGATCATTATTTCTACCTCTGCTTTTTTTTCACTTCAGCTGAAGCATTATAAACTCTTCTCTAGCACCTTACCTTTACTCTGTGTGTGTGTGTGTGTGTGTGTGTGTGTGTGTGTGTGTGTCTTGTAAACAACATGTTGTAGTAAATTTCTATGATCAGGTTCTTTTTCTGTTTGGTTGGGTTTTGCTCATTTTTCCAACTTATTTCTTTTAACTTTTAACTTTTTTTTTTTGGGTGGGGGAGGGTGCTGGAAGTAAATCTAAGATGAATTAGTGGACAAAAGGGGCCTGTGCTAGCCTGTGCTGTGCCATCACCCAGTGAGACAGTTTTCCTGCTACCGTTCTAAGTTGTCTTGGGCTAGAAATTTGTTTACTCCATCCTGGTGTTGTTTTGCTGCTCCACAATTCATTTTGTAGCTTTATTTTGACATTGTTTGAAGCAGAATTTGGGAGAGCTCAGACAAGTTCCTACTTTTACTCTGCCAATTTGACTCCATCCCACGTATTCCTCTTTACTTACAGTTCAAGAGTTTTATTACATTCCTGGGATGTCATGGAAATTATTACTATCTGTTTAGCTATTTCCCAATAGACTGGCATTTACTTTACTTCTAGTTCTTTATGACTATAAAAAAAGGGTGACTACTTTAAGTGTTCTGTGTATATGAAACATTTTTTCTAAATTTGACTTCCTTTAGATATATGATTTCAATGTCATTTATGTCAAAAGGTATGGACATTTTAGTCATTATCTTAGTGTAGTTCTGAATTGCTTTGTTAAGTAGCTGAAGTTCCACCAACAGGGTATTAATGTGCCCACCTTTCTATATTCTTGCCAATATTGAGCATTGCCATATTTTGTCATTTTTGCCAGTTTGGGGGATGAAGTAAAACCTCAAAGCTGTGTTGAGCTGAGTTATTAGTGATTTGCAGCAATAGTTTGCACAGTTAAATTTAATTTCATCTATATTTTAATCAAGTTGAGTGAGTCGAATGATTATAGATATTTCTGAGAGAAATGGTTGGAATCTTGATATTTTAAAGCTGCTTTGAGAGAGAGAAAGAGACTGATAGCACAAAAAGACTCTGAAATATTTTTAACCCCAAAGAAGAAAATTTTAATTATTAATTCAAGATTTTTCCAGTTTCTTTTTTTTTGAAAAAGGCTAGCAATGAATATAGAGGGTTGACAGACATATTAAAAATAAAATATAAAATTAATTAGGAGGAGAAAGACATATGAGAGCTGTTTTCATAGTTATTTCATAATAGGAAGAAGCTACAACATTTTTCTATAACAATAAACTTGCTAATTTAAAATATGATTGATTTTTTTTTTACCGCAGAACAATAACCATCACCTAATGCCACATGGAAGTACATTCAGCCTTTCAATGATTGTGGTTCCACACAATTACTACATGATAACCAAAACCCTCTCTATAGAGGACATTGTTTTGTCTTAAGTATCCAGAGTAAAATGAACAGCAGTTGAATACCACAAACTAAAATCAAGGGAAGGTGAGGAGGAAGGAAGTGAAAAACAATTTAAAAAGTGACAATGATGATTTGGGGGAAAAAAGAGCACTTAGAAGATATGCAGAACAACATTTTTTCCACAATACAGATCAACACTGGCAAAAAATTTTAAAAATGCAAAAATGCTTGAAATAAACCCAAGAAATTCAGGTGATTATTCCTGTCATCCAAAATGAAGTAGCAGGGTTTTTCTTTTCCAGTTGGAAAAGGAAAGGTATGCCTTCTGTGATGAACTAATAATGAATTGAAAATGTCTTCTACCCATAAAAATAGAAGAAAACTAAAATTTTTAAATCAACCTAGAAATCTGATCAGATTAGGACATCATCTTTACTTTCTTTTTTTCTTTCTCAGAAAACACACATGGAAGCTCCACCTAAACTGCTTGAATTAATTCATTCTTAAACACCAAGAAAAACATGGGGAGATGAATTCAAAAAGATTTCTTGAATGTAGTATTTCTATTCTGTAAAGATTAGCAGTCAATTGAAACTTGTTTATTTCATTATTTATGGGTATCAGATGCAAAAGAATTTTTCTTTTAGAAAGTGTTACTGGCTCTGTGATCTCTTTAGAATCAATATACATTCAGAGCAATATGATCCAAAGAATAGAAGACAAAACAATTTCAGAACACTCTATAGGAATCTAACTATATGATAACAATTAATATTAAGTAATTAGTTATTTAGAGGCAGCTAGAAAGAACAGTGGATAGAACTCTTGATTGGAGCTTTAAATGTCTGCATCCAAATTCTACTTCAGGTAATTACTAGCTGTCACTTAACTTCAGTTTACCTCAAATTCCTCTTCCTTAAAATGAGGATAATAATAGCACTGCCTCTCATCGATGTTGTAAAGAGCAAGTAATACATTTGTAGTGTGCTTTGCAGACCTTAAAACTCTATTGCACTATGTTTGTTATTAGGGTAATCACTCCTCTAATTCTTTACAGACAACATCCTCAATAGATCTATATCTATTGTAACCCTATTTACCTCAATTTCCAGTTGTTGCTTTTTAAGTAATGGTTCACTATATGTAGGCAGCCTCTCTCTTTTGCAGGAGATGTGAAAGATTTGGGGATAAAGAGAATAATTTACTATTTTCCAAACAAAGCAGTTAAGTAGCTTTAGCTAGAGAAACATTTCTAGGAAAAAGAATAAAAGCAAGGAAGTAGCTTTATCATTCTGATCAACACTTTCTTTGCAATCTTCATTCCCCTGTCTGTACCTCTAAATGCAGAGGTAGCATGGAATAGCAGCTAGAGCAGAACATCATTGATTCAAAACCTGCCTCAGAGTCAGTAAGAGTTACACTCAAACTCTTCCTCTAATCCACCCTGGTTGTTCCCAACGCTGACCCTCTCTGGGTCTCAAGCTTCACTGTAAATTATGAGTTGTGGAGTGCTAGCACTTCTTCATTGGTAAAGGAGTTTTGTTTTGTTTTGTTTTGTTTTCCACCAGAAGTTCCCCATACCAAATGAAATGACAGATCCAGTCCCCTAAAACCTGTAAGTGATTGTCCCATTTTGCATCAACCTTGCAAAAAGTTATTTGTTAAAGCAAAAATGTAAATTCAGATAGCACACTAAGATTAGAAATTCTCGGAAATTTGGTTGTTTAAAAAAATAAAACCTGAGTTCAGTGATCCCTTTTAAAAGAACATTATTTGGACCCTCACGTGTATGTGCTCAGTGTCTTCATAAAGAGAAGATACAGAATTATTTTGCTGATCTTCAAAGAATGAAATTCCAGTGCATAGCAAACATTTGTTCCATAAACAAATAACATCTTAAGCTATTGACAGCTGACATTCCAGAGATTATCTTGGAACAGCAATGTTGGGCTTTATTCAAGATAGAGATAGGAACCAGACTTGAGATTTTGCTCACATAGAGAAGTGCCCAGTGAGCAAAATCCATTTGCCAATACAGGTCAGTACCTTCTCTGCAACTTATAGACTTAAGTAGTGAGTGAGGGCACTAAGATACACAGTCAATACATGTCAGAAGCAAACTAGATAATTTTTTAATGTGATTTGATAATATTTAAAGATCACCCTGTTAGAAACTAGAAGTTTCTATCACCAACAGCAATTTATTGCACACCTGCTATGTGACAGGCAATGGTGATTCTGATCATTGGGAATGCAAAGACAGAAGTTAAAAAGTCTCTTCTTCAGTCTTGTAATGAGGCAGGCAACTTGGACATATATAAACATATACATGATAATAAGATGAATATAGGGAAGTTGTAGGAGAAAGTGAAGTAACAATTGGAGGGGATCAAGAAGGGCTTCAGGTAGAAGGTTATCCTTGAACCAGAAAATCAACAAGCTTTAGTTAAGCACTTACTCTGTCAGGCAATGTGCTAAGAACTGGAGTTATGCAGAAATGCATAAAATGATTCCTGTCCTCAAAGAGATCACATTCTAATAGAAGATAAAAAAATGTAAAATGAAACAAAAAACAAAATAGGTGATTAATTGGATAGAGAGATAGATAGAGAGGTGGATGGATGGATGGATGCATGGATGGATTGATGGATGGATGGATGGATGGATGGATGGATGGATGGATGGATGATAGATAGGTAGATAGATAGATAGATAGATAGATAGATAGATAGATAGATAGATAGATAGATGGATGGATGGATGGATGGATGGATGGATGGATGGATGGATGGATGGATGGACGGACGGACGGACGGACGGACAGACAGACAGACAGACAGACAGACAGATAGATAGATAGATAGATGATATAGATTTGAGTGGAGAGGAAGAGAGAGAGATTGAGGTTAATTACAAGGAGAGAGGGAGAGAAGAAGAGAAAGAATGAATGAGAAAGAATGAAAATTGAAGGTGATCTCAGAGGCAAAGCTAGGAGATGAGGAAAGACTTCCTTCAGAAAGTGAGAATTAAGCTTAATTTTGAAGGAAACCACAGAAATTAGGAAGCAAAGGTAAGGAGGGAGAGCATTCCAGAAATGGAAAGCAGCCAGTATAAACACTTGAAGAAAGGAGAAGTATTTCCTCTGCAAACAAGCTAGTGCAACTACAATGAAGAATAGGTAGAAGGAATTAAAGTGTAAGAAGACTGAAAAGATAAGATGGAATGTTTTTTAAATCCTGGAAGTTGAAGTTTAAGTAGGAATAGTCACGGGTAAACCTACTCTTTAGAATAAATCAGATTTTTCTGAGTGTGAGATGGATTGGAGCATATAGAGGCAGGGTTATCAATTAGAAGGCTATTGCAGTAGTCCAGGAGAAAGGTAATGAGATTCTAAATACAAATGGCTGTATGAGTGGAGAGAAGGCGATGTATGTAAGAGATGCTATATGGATAGAAAGGATAAGACTTGTCAATATATTAGAGACATTAGTGTGTTGGTGAGTATCAGGAAAACAGTTTATAAAGATAAATTGGAGATGAGGGAATGAGCGTTAGAGTGAAGTAAAACAGCTGGAGAAGATGAGTGGATGGGATTGGGCATTCATGTTAGAGGGATTACATTTTACAAGGAGAAAGACCATGTCTTAATCTGAGGAAAGAGAGGAGGAGATAGTAGGGAAGTATATTCAGGTGATGTAGCAGGTGGAGAAGGGGATATTGGCAAATAGCCTCATTTTTTTTAGTCAAGCACATGGCAAGATCCTCAGCTAAGAGGGATGGGGAAGGGAAGGTATGCCATACAAGGCTTGAGGAGAGAAAAGAAAGTCTGGATCTGTTGCTGAGAAGAATAGGATAATGAATTAATTAGGAAGCCATAAAACGGTTGCCTTGTTGAGGTAAGGACCCAGTTGAGATTAGAGAAAATAAATTTGTAGTAAAACCAGTCAGTATGGCATAGTGATTTTCTTTAGGTCTGTTCAACAGTATGTGAATAGGAATGAATGATGTAGATGGTGAGAATAATTCCAGGTTTGAGACTTGGCATGGTTGAATGATTAAGAGGACAAGAGTTAGAGGATAGTATAATATTGACTTGGTTTATTATGTTAGCTCAGTAGGCCTGGATTTCATGGTACATGAAAAGTAGTAATGTATAAAAATTTTGGAAAACTAGCAGAGTACCAAGTTGTGAAGTGAATACAGTGACTTTACCATGACAGATCTTATGGTATGGGACCCATACTCAAATCACTGTTGTGTGCAATAATATACCGTTAATTATAATAGTACAGTTGTTAAGTGCAGTCAAGTTGCAAAACAAATGTTAAAGAGAGAGGTCTGTTGCTTAAAGAGATGAACAGCAAAGTCTTCAGAAAGGAAGTAGCCTTTAAGTTGGGATATAAAGGATGGATAATAGTTCAACCAATGGAAAGGATGGAGGAAATTCCAGTTTCAGTTAACAGTGACGTGGGAAAATGTAGGGTGGGTTGGAGAGATAGAGTAGTCTGAGATGGTTACAACATAGAGTGGATGGAGAAGAATACAGCAGTACAAACTTGAAAAGGTTGGCCCAAGATTGGGCACCATGACCAGTTCTATGCCTAAGATAGAGTGGTGTGGCAACAATATGAAGGATATTATGCAATCAGATTGATTAGCAATAGGAAAACTTGTTGGAAAATTATAACAGTAGGTCAGATAGATGGTAATAAGAGCCCAGTGATAACGTAAATAACAGTGTGAGTGGACATTAGCACTATTATCAGGAACAACTAGAGGATCCATGAAAAGCATGTGTCCAGAGCTGGAACTTAGTGACTCATGCTCTGCTTCCATTTCATGGAAATTGAGGCCATTCTCCAAAAACTCCCTCTTTTCCCTATCTCCTTATCACCTAGATGCCTTCTGCCACTCTCTCCTCCATTACCCATCTCACATGATAAGATAGCACTTCTCCTTGCCAAAGTCAAACCCTTTATATGCACAAGTGATCCCATTCCATCCCATCTCCTCCAGTAGATTTTTCCTTCAATCATCCATACTTTCACTTAGCTCCAAAGTGTCCTTGTCCACTGACAGCTTTTCTATAGCCTACAAACATTCTCATGTCTCCCCCTTTTCAAAACCCCTCATTTGATCTTTCTTTCCCTCCTAACCATTGCCTCACATCTCTCCTGTCCCTAGTAGTTAAAGTCTTTGAGAAGGTCATGTACAATAAGTGCTTCTACTTTCTCTCCTCTCACTCCCTTCTAAACTACTTGTATTGTGGCTTCCAACTTTAAGCATTCAATGGAAGCTGCTCTCTCCAAAGATATGAAAGATCTCTTAATTTCTAAATCAAATGGCTTTTTCTCAGTCCTCATCCATTTTAACCTCTCCATAGTCTTTGACATTGTTAACTACCCACTTTGTCTTGATACTTTTCTCTAGGTTTTCAGAACACGACTCTCTTCATGTTCACCTCCTGCCTGACTGGTCCTTCTCATTGTCTTTTGCTGGATCTTCATCTGCTATGATTTTTTCTTTTCTCCTTCTATACTATTTCACTTGTTGATCTCATCAGCTTGCATGGATTCACTTATCATCTCTAAACTTTTAATTCTCAGATCTACTTACCTGGCCTTAACTTCTCAGCTGACCTCTAGTCTCACATCTCCAACTGCTTCTTAGACATCTCAAAGAGGATGTTCTGTAACTATCTTAAACTCAACATTTCTAAAACTGAAATCATTTTCCCCCAAATCCTCCCAGCTCTCTACTTTCCTTTGACTCTCAAGAGTACTATGATCTTCCCAATCTCCCACACATATGATCTAATTGTCATCCTTAACTCCTTACTGTTTCTCTCTCCGCACCCCAGTTACAATGTGTTGTCCCAGTCTGTGGATTTCAGCTTTATAACATCTCTCAAATATGCACCCTTCTTTCTTATAATACTGTCACCACCTTGGTAAACGACCCTCCCATTGTCATTCAATAGACTACTGTTTGGTCTGACTGTCTCAAATCTTTGCTCAGCAGCCACAGTGATTTTTCTAAAGTGTGAATCCAACCCTGTCATTCCCTCCTTATTCAAAAAGCTTCAATGGATCAGTAACACTCTAGGATCAAATACAAAATCCTGTGTTTGGCTTTAAAAGTCCTTCAGATCCTACCACCTCACTTCCTTTCCAGCCTTCCTTTACTCCCCCAAATACTTTTTAATCCAGTGACACTAGCCTATTTGATGTTCCTCAAACAAGATACTACATCTGCTGACTCAGGAATTTTCACTGGCTGTCTTCTATATCTGGAACTCTTTCCTTCCTCATCTCTGACTCCCTTTACTTCCTTTAGGTCCCAGCTAAAAATCTACCTATTACTACTGGAAGCCTTTCCAAATTACTCAATACTAGTGCCTTCCTTCTGTTGATTATTTCTTATTTTTCCTGTATATAGATTGTTAGGCCATAGTTGTTCATTTGTTTTCTCTCTGATTAGATTATGAGCTCCTTTGAGATTTTCTTTTGCGTTTCTTTGTACCCTGAACACTTAGTTCAGTATCTGGCATATAGCAGGCCTTTAAAAATGTTTACTGACTGACTAGAAGAAACTGAGAAGGAATAACAGATCACCAAATCTCAAAATTATAAAAGGAATTTTTGACCATTTAGTACAAAATATCACTGAGCAGGAATTCCCTCTACAAGATCAAGTGGTCATTCAAACCTACTACCTCCTTAGGCAAACTATGGCACTTTTGGACATTCTCATTGTTAATCTAAGATCCCACTAACTTTCTTAGCTGCTATGTCACATTGTTGATGCATACCAAGCTCACAGTTGGTCAGTCAAAAAACATTTATTAGGGGCTGATTATGAAATAGGTATAAATAATTAAAGCCATCAGTTCTGTTTCTGAAATACTGTGTCGCTAACAACACATTCTCTATCTTGGATTTATGAACTTGACTCTTTTTTAGGCTACATAGAAGACTTTATTTTTATCCCTGTTAGATTGCATCTAATTAGATTCAACTCAATGTTCTGGCCTATCAAAATATTTGTTTAAATGCTGACTCTGTCACTCATTGCTTTGGTTTTACTGCTAGGTTTATTTTATATTTTTTTTTAACCAGATCTGCGATTTGGAATAGGGAACTCCCAATGAAGAGACCCTCCTCTACTAATGCATTTTGGTACTTAATCTTCAGTGTATATAGTATTAGAGTGGTCCCTGGGGCACTGAAAGGCTGAGCAACTTGCCCAGGGTCATGAGCATAATAAGAAAATCTGAAAACTTAATAAGCAATACCAGTTATACCTTTTATCTTAGTTATTAATAGGGATAGGAAAAGGACATGTTACCTTAATAGTATAAAGAATTCCCAAAAAAGAAACTCACTCCCTCCCAAGAAGGATACAATGCCTGGTAGCAATGTTTCTGCAACTTATAGTTTTGAAGAGTGAGTTAAAAAACTGAGGGGTTGAGTGTTGTACAGACAAGTATTGTACAAACACCATGTGTCAGAAGGGGCATTTGAACCAGGAATTCTTTCTTCCAATTCATACTGCCCCGATTGAAAGAATAGTAAATAGCAAAGGAGCAGGTATAAATCTCTGTGATACTCTACTAGAAACTTCCTTCCAATATGTCGTCATCGTTATCAAAATATCATCACTCTTAAAGTGTGAGCCTGCAGCCAGCTCTAAATCTGCTTGATTTGTGCCATCAATGGCCACCTATTTCCATCTTTCCTAGAGTTTATGTTCTATATATGTATGTATGTACATATATGCATATATATGTACAGATATGGGGACAGAGAGAGAGAGAGAGAGAGGAGAGAGAGTCACGCTCCAGAGGGAAAGGAAATACAAACAAAGCTGTAGTTATATTAGATTCAACAGGGATACTTCTTTTGTGACCAGAAAGAAAGGAGATAGCAGGTGATAATGCTGATAAGTTTTGAGGAAGTAATGATGAGAAATTTTCAATATCACAGAAATTTAGATTACATTAGAAATTTAGATACCAGAAAAATGATCATCTGATAGAAGGCCTCCAGTGATCATGAACCCATCACCCCTTGAGGCAGCCTATTCTACTTATGGATAGGTGTGATGATTAGAACTTACTTTTCCTGAAAAATAAAACCTCAACTTGATGTTCTACAACTTTTCCTATTGTGTCTGCTTCTATCTTCAGAACTCAAACAGACTTTACTCTCTTACGTACCTTCAATGTACTTTCAGATACTTCAACCCTTCAAATATTTGCAAACAGTGGTCTCGTTCCCATTGAGTCTTCTCTAAAAAATCAATGGAAGAGTAAGAATTTACCAGTATTTGTCTTGTATTTGGGTGGGAGGAAAGGGAGGAGCTATGATTCTAGATCTCAGTTATTTAGACCAAGATATCCTTTCAATGGAGAAACGTTAGTGTCCCATATCATGACAGATATCCATTATGAAAACCTAACTTGTTTTGTTCCAATTCATCCACAACCAAGCAAAATTCTGACCTGATTTTCCAGGTAAACCTTTTATATCAACAAAGAAAGCAATATATATTATTCAGTACTTTGTCTAATATTTCATTCACATGGCTCCTCCATCCACTGACAGATTGCAATCCTTCTATAACTTGGTAGATAGATTGAATTATAGCTAAAGGATGGATTGCCTCACCTTGCTAAGAAAACAGATGATCTTAGTCTCACCAAAATTACTGGAGAGTACCTGGAGAAGATCTAGTAGTTATATATGTTTTATATACAGTAAGCACTTGAGTGCTTTTTCATTCCTTCCAATTGTTCTTAAAAGTTAGTGAAGAGCTTTACATGTGGTATTATCTGATTAACACAAGAAGCCTGTGACCATTTTACAGATGAGGAAATTAAGACTCAAGAAAGTTATTTTCCCAGGGATATACAACTAGTGTATGAGGTGGAATTAAAACCTTTGACTTTCTGCCCACAAGTCCAAATCTTCACCTACTAATTCAGATCACCTTACTGGTTACTAACTATTCTACTTTTTGTGGCCTTTACAACACCTGCCATATAACATTTCCTAGTTTCCAAAGTTTCAACTTGATTTCTTATTAGTTATGTTTTAGGCTGCTTACTTCCTGATGACATAGAGGAAATATCTCAATTTTATCAATTACATCCAAATTATCCATTACATGAGTGGCCAGGAAACAGTATTAATTCTTTCTGATTATCATTCTAAATTAGATCCAAATTGTAGTGGTAACTGTATGAAAGATTTCCATCAATAGCTAATCCTATCCATTGGATGTTATTTTTTTTAACTGCCACTTTAGAAAGTATGATTTGCAACCTGTCCTCAGATATTACTGGTTCACCTGACTTTGAAGCCAGCGACCACCATCAACTTATTAAACTGACATCATTGACTACATTGATTGTACAGTAAAAGGGGAAATAAAAGACAACAATGTCACATTCTTCAGGTTATAGGCAAGCTTGGAGGTGTATGAAAGAAAAAGCTACAAGCCAGATGTTTAACGTTTGTGGTCTTTTTCTCTGGTCTTAGTTCTCGATTGAAAGCATGAATCCTATTTCCCCTATTTCCCCTGACTGAGCTCAGAGGTTCCTAATGCTGATCAATCAAACCCAATCCCAATTCTGTTCAATAAAGGACATCTATTAAGTGCATGCTATGTACCAGGAACTACAAAAAGCTCTAGGAATACAACAACAAAGATGAAACATCCTCTGCCCTCAATGAGTTTATATAACATGCACAGAAATAGAGAGTCAACAAATAAGCAGATGTAAAATAAGCATAAGAGAAGAGATATTGCAAGCTAGAGGAGTAAGAAACTGGAAAAAAACTATAGAAATGATAAATAAAGCTAAAAGTTGATTTTAAGAAAAGATCAATAAAATGAATAAATATTTTGCAATCTAATTAAAGAAAGCAGAAAATCAAATAAAAATAGCAAATGATCAAAGTGAAATTGCAACAAAACTAAAAGAAGTAAAGAGAATAATCAGAGCCTATTGTGCAGTTATATGCTAATGGAACTGAGAACACAAAAGAAATCAAGGTTTATTTTCTATAATAAAACATACTCATATGAATAGGAAGACAAATAGAGATTTTAAATAGCCATATCTCAGAAAAGGATATAAATGTAAAGGAACTGCCAAAAGAAAGGGGGAAAAAACTTCTGGCCCTGATGGATTAATAGGATAACTGAAACATTTAAAAACAGTTAGTACCTATATTTCACAAATTATTCTCAAAAACTGAGAAAAAACACATTACCACATTCATTTTATGAGAAAAATATAGTTATAATATCCATACCAAAGAAAGATAAAGCACAAAAGGAGATACTTGGACCTGACTAATTAAATAACAGGTTTTTTTAATTAAATAAAATCCTTGCATTCTACAATTTATCCAAGAAGTCCCTCATTATAACAGAGTTTAATTTGTGGCAAAGGTGCAAGAATGCCTTAAAATTAGGAAAACAATATATTATTTTAAAACAACAATAATATGTTATATCAAAATAATAACATTATTTTTAACATCCAAAATTGCATGATTATTATCTCAATAGACTGGAAAAAACTTTGGCAAAATATGACATTAATTTAAGGTATTTTTTTTAAAAAGCCTAGTAAGTAAATGTCTCAAATGAATTACAAACTGGCAGAACCCATGAAAGGATAGAGTGAAATAATTTTCCAGCCCAAGACAACTTACAGGGGTGGGGGACCTGTGGCCTCAAAGCAACATGTGGTCCTCTATGTCCTCAAGTGTGACCCTTTAATCTTTGTAAAGTTTAGATTAAGTCAAAAGGTCACACTTGAGGACCTAGAGGGTCACATGTGGCCTTGAGGCTACAGGTTCCCCAACCCTGAGTCTTTGAAGGTCAGTCAAGATCTATCACAAAGGACTGAGTGCAAGCCAGCCAAATGCAAGCAATCCCACTACCAAGACAGCTGCAATCTACACCTTAGCAAGCCAGCAGCTAGCCTTGGGGGGAAACTAAGTCAACAACACTGGATTCTGGAGCTCAGTCCACAGAGAGCAAGGGGGTCATACAACTGGTCAGATGGAGATTACATCGTCCTTTTGCTAGCATTAGGTGCAGGACTCTGTTGCATTGCCCATACACCAATAAGTGTTCTAGTTCTGACTTGCAGTCTCAGGCTGAGAAGGAACATTAGTACATCAGAGCTTCCAGCTTCAGGAGAGCCCAGATGCTGTTCAGAATTTGATGTCAGGAGAGAAGTGACCATACCTCTAGACCATACCACTTTGGAAGAACTAAAAACTTAGAGACCCCCAGAATCAGCTCTGAAAATAGATGCATAAAAAACCTGAAGTTTGGGATAATGTCCCCTCTGCCCTGGAAGCACAGTCCAACTATGACATAAAGTTAAAAATCAAAAAATAGGCTGGGGAAATGAGCAAGCAATGACAAAAATGAACCCGATCAGGGAAAATTACTATGGTGACAAGGAAGGTCAAAACACAAATTCAGAAGTAGACAACAAAATCAAAACTGCTATATCTGAGCCAGAAGGATTTTAACTCTACCCAAAGGGTTATAAAACCATACATACCCTTTGATCCAGCAATATCACTACTAGTTCTGTATCACAGAGATTTTTAAAAAGGAAAATGGCATATATGTTGAAAAATATTAATAGCAGCTCTTTTGTGGTGGCAAAGAATTGAAAATTGAGAGGATTCCTATCAATGGGAAATGACTGAACAAGTTGTAATAAATGGTTATGTGGAATACTATTATAGTCTAAGAAATAGTGAGCATGATACTCTCAAAAAAATCTGGAAAATCTTATATGAACTGATACAAAGTGAAATCAACTCAACCAGGAGAATATGTACAATAGTACATAGCAACAGCAATATTTTTTATGTTTAAAATACTATTTGTTACATAGGGTGTCTCTCTGGGAAAGGGGGAAGAAGAATGCTAGAGGAAGCTATGGTGATGTGAAAGATATAATACATCATATGAAACCTATTTTTAAATAAAAAAGAACAATTCAAAAATAATTTTCCTTTTCCTTTCCAAAACTTATTCCTCTCCACTAATCAGTCTTAGATTTATTTCCACCTACCCAAGCTGATTGAAAATGTATTGCCATCATGTGGCCTCATGGAGCAAATGATACTTTTAGGCAATGAGACTAGTCTCAGAAGTACCAAGGATAATTAAAAACTTTACTAAAAGATCCATTTCACATTGGATTCTTACTGACAATTCCTGCTTTGGCCCTGCAAAATGGCTGCAAATTTTCCTTGGACTTACTGATTGATTGAATATGTGAAAAACGAAGTTGATAATGGCACTAGAATTTCATATCATGGTTTTATATAGTGACTTGGACACAACTGTAATTATTTTAAAACATTAAAAACCAATTCTTCACTCCAGAATGGCAGGCCCCATTTCAACTGAATTTCTACTTCCAGTTATTTGACAAACTTCTAGTCAGTCATCTTCTGCAACCTTTCCATGCTTTCATTCCATTTCTGTATTAGTCTTCAGAGAGGCAGCTAGGTGGTACAGTGGATAGAGCACCAGTACATGAGTCAAAAGGACCTGAGTTCAAATCTCACCTCAGACGACCCTCATTAGCTGTGTGACCTTGGGCAAGTCACTTAACCCCAATTGCCTCATCCTGGGCCATCTCCAGTCATCCTGGTGAATATCTGGTCACTAGATTCAGTTGGCTCTGGAGGAGAAGTGAGGGGATGACCTTGCACAGCCCTCCCTCACTCAAAACAAAGTCAAGTGCAAGTAATGTCATTATTTCTCTGATGGCATGCTCTTCTTCAGCAGTGAAGGACAAACACACACACAGTCTTCAGAGTAGTGGACAATGAGTAAATAGATCACAAAAATACCATTTATTGAGCATTGTGCTAGAAATGACCTGGAAGTTGTATGGAGTTCTGGTTTTGAGAAAATTAAAGATAAAGTCCATCTACTTAGTATTTCACCACATAATTGTCATAGATTTTATGTCAACTTTTTTTGCAAAAAAGTAGGTCCTCCCCCGCCCCCCACCACTGTGTCAGTGTTACTTAAAAATCATTTACCAAACTGTCTTTGGTGCAAGATTATGGTGCATGGAATACCTGTGAGTATACATTAAAATTAGGAAGACACAAGTCTTACCATATCACATGATTTACTCATGACAGTTTTACCTGGCCACCAACTCTCTATGCACCTATAGCTCTTACAATTAGTGCTACAGTGCTCTAAAACACACACACACACACACACACACACACACACGTGAGCTTTCAGAAATATACTAACAATGCATATATACTGAGAATTCTAGGCTCATGGCTCACAGTGCACAAGAGATAGATGCATTTCCATATGCCACTAGCGAATGCATTGCTGTTCTGTTTACCTTCTAAGTAGCATGATGAACAGAACTGTGCCATGTGATGATTACATGATGAAAGGTTATAAGCCAGTTTTTGAACTGAAAAAACAGTGTGCAACAATTATGCAGTGATAATGATTATGTGGTGAAATACAGTATTTGAGCCAAGGTGTTGTGTGTAAAAACCAGGTTCTTGAGGGAAGAGAATGTACAGAGTGGCTGCAATTTAGGTGCCATGGTTTGGAAATGACCAGGAAGTGCTGTGGAATCCAAACTCAGTTCAAGATAGGAGAAAAGCTGAAGGCAACTAAATAACTTAGTGGATAGAACACTAGGCCTGGAATCAGGAAGACCTGAGTTCAAATCCAGATTCAGACACTTTACCAGCTGTGTGACCCTGAACAAGTCACTCAACCTCTCTTTGTCTTAATCCATGGGCAAAGGAAATGGAAAACCACTCCAGTATCTTTGCCAAGAAAACCCCCCTGGATTGTATGCTCTATAGGGCATGAAGAGTCACACACCACTAAACAACTGACTATAATAAAGGCAGAAGCTAATCTAACAACTCAGGTTGCCCCAGAAAGAGTCCATATTGTAGTGGGAGGAGGAAAAGTGAGACAAAAGGATGAACAGAATGTAGGCAGCATGATTTGGAAGTGGCTGAGAAGTGACAACAGAGAAAACAGGTGGGAATACAGAAAAGGCATTTGTTTAAACGTTATGGGAAATGACATTTGGAAAATATGGGTAGTATTTTGCTCCTTTTCCAAACCATTTACTAAGGCACTTTTTTCTTCTTATTGAGCAATTAGATTTTTCTTTAGCACTTTTTCCACTGCTGAAATATTGAAAAGAATAACAAAATCCCACAAACATACAACAAATTGAGCTAGAGAATAAAAATATGTAGTTAGAGATGAAAGAGATGAGAAATGCTGACAAAATGATCTGTATGAAGAGTGAGAGAATATAAATCATATTGCTTTTCTGAACCAAACCATCTAAATACTTTCTAAACGTCCTCAGCACACTGATTGGTTGTGTTTAATTTTTCCCCTTATACAGGTTAATTACTAAAATCACAAGTGCTTTAAGGAGCAGAAATAGGAAAAAAAATTGCATGAAAAAGCTCTTTCAGGACTTTGGACAGTTACCACAAGGGTGAATGCAAGGGTTCTTGATTTTTTTTTTTTTTTTTTTTTTTGTGGTGGACAATTTTGGTACTCTGGTGAAGCCTCTGGAACAAGGGTGATCTTTTAAACAATTAAAGGAAATACTAAGACTGAGTTAAAAGTTAGTAAAAAAAAAAAAAAAAGAAAAAGAAAACAGCCAGAATTTTTTTTCACCTCCAAGTTCACAGATGATCCTAAAATGTGTCCATATTTCCCTGGGAGTCCTTGGACTCTGAGAACTCCTAGCATTAGAGATCTGATGGGGTGCAAAGGTTTAGATTTTGTTCTAACACAATTTGCATCTTATAATGTAGGAAATTTACTATTCATCAAAGGTAAATATAATACTTAGGATTCTACTATCTCATACATTGTGACCCAGAAAAGCTATCCCTGGTTCAAAATATTCTGAGAGGCTATATACGCTCCAGATCATGGCTTACTTTACCTTTCAATTGCTACTGGGATAGTCCAATTAATTCAAAGTAAAACATTTGGTGAAATAGCATGGCAAAGTATGAAAAGGGATAATAATACAATATTTCCCTCATAACTTGAGCAAACTACCTCATAAATGTATATGTCACTAAGAAGCTTGGATGTGTCCAGAGAATACATATAGAGATGGGTACATATGTACATCTGAAAGTGCACAGATGACTATAGAACTCATACTTCTAACTGTACCTCATACTGAGCTGCCAATGTCTTCTAGTGATATTATCATGATCTTTCCACAAGCCCCCCAAACCCCCACTACATTAATGTGGCATTCAGTCTCTACTGGGTAGTGCTTCATTGTCTTCTAATAATTAAATATGATTGTGGTCTGAGATGTGAAGGGTCTCTAAAGCATACGTCTCTTCATTCATTTTATAGATGAGAAAACTGAGGCCTAGGGAGATTAACTGTCACTGATGGCTGTGGTCCACTGGCACCTGCTTAGTGATGGTCAAAGATTTACTCAAGAAATGGTTAGGGAGCTGCTCTCTGCTTATAGTTTCTTACTTTATTTATGTTCTCTCTGAGGTGCTATTCTCCATATAATAAAAGTACTGTGTCTCCTTTAGTTTATGCTCCAGAGGTTCTTTTTAGGGAGACAAGTCCCTCACATAGCCTTTATCAGAATGCTTTCCTTCATACAGACACAGGGAAGTTAGTTAGTGTTTGGCTCTTGTATTTTTCCCTCTTGAAGGATAATCTTTGCCTCTTGAGCCCAAGGTCCAGAAGAATACAGAGAAATAAGTCCTCTAAGAAGCACCCATAGGTTTTTAATCTGACTTTCAACCAGATTCCTGCTCACTATAATTAACAACATTCCTTGCTACCTGAACCTACGTCTGATTCAAAATTAGAAGTTTTTATAACTGATTTCCAATCTGCACCTCTACATAATCATCTCAAGTGCTGCCATTCCAGGTAATTGCCTAGGACTGGATATTTGGACTCCCTTTTTCTCAGCCTTCAGTGATCTCCTGTGATTTTTTCACACTAATTAATTTCACCCAGAAGCAAAGCTAAACAAAGGAGGAAAGGTCATCGTCTTCTTAATGTTCCACATTATTTTCCTTACCACATCTAAGTGGCTAGTAACTAGTTTTTAAGACTAAGACACCCTACTCAAACTAAGAGGTACAATATGAAATTTGTTTGATCCTTAACTTGAGAATAGGTTGAATGCAGCAAATGTAAGACAAATTCAGCGTCTGCCAACTCCTAGTAAATCCCTAATAATTAGCCTACTGTTAACATAATGATTTTTAGGATTGCAAGAGAGAGGGATGAGGTTTAGTCTTGAGGAATAAGAAGTTTGGACTAGTTCTTTAAAAGAATGTTATGATTTAGCTGTCAACTAAACTATGGTTGAGAGGGAAATGGTTATTTTAAAGTCATTAAAATTTACAAGAATCTTTTGAGTGGCATTAGGGAAAGGAAGCAGCAAAATGGATGAACCAATTCAAATATTTTCACCCCCAAATGTCAAAAAGTTACAAAAAGATATGTTAGCTGACCCACTGTGCTGGGAGCTTCAGTAGCTCTCATTAACTATTGATCACTTAAGATGTAGTTCCCTTGATTAATGGAAATCTTTGCAAACAGCTTTTGCATTACCAAGACTTCCAGCTGAACCACACATTTTCAAACATTTAGAGCCTCATAAATAAGACATTTGTTTAAAAAAAGAGGAAATGGAGCTTCTAATTTCAACATTTCTTAACCTCTAAAATGTAAATTCACCCACTTAGGATGAATTAACTCTTCCAAAGCAATCCTAAAGAGAGAATTTTAATTAGTACTTTGAAAAGGCTTATTAATATGATGTGGATTAACCAGATGACTTTGAGAAAATTTAGGGTATATTTTTAATTGAAAGAAATGTACCCTACACATAGTAGTAAGTTCAAAAAACATTTGATTGAGTTCATTAGTAGATGAGGTTGGTTTCTTTTTCATTTCCAATGGAAATGAATAAAGTGAGAGGGGACATCCAGACAAAGGGTTTATGACAAACTTTACAAGGCTGATGATCAGTGATATAGTGGATAGAAGGCCAAACTTGGAGTCAGGATTATTTGTACTCAAGTTCTACCTACACACATACTAACAGTTTTAAATAGTCTCTCAGTGACCCAGGCATCTATGACTTGGAGATAAGATGCTGATCTGCATCAATGGAAAGACTTTATATATCAAGAGTTCTCACTGATGAAATCAAGATTCCAACAATAAATACATATTTGATAACAGATAGAAAATGTGTTTTGTGTTGATTGTGAAAGTCACCCAGAGTTTTGAGGTAAGGAGCCAGTGTAAATATTACAAGTATCTCTAAGCAGTATATCCTTGATATTTTACTGACGAACATTTATATTCCCACAATTCATTTATCTGCCCACTTAATTACTTACTATTAGAAGCAAAGTTGATATAAAATGAATATTGCAACTCTAACTGGCTAGAAATTTAAGATGGATGATTGACTTTTACTCATCTGTTTCTTTCCTGAGAATAAGTATTTTTTAAAAATTCATTTCAATGCATCAGACGTATGTACTTAGCCAGGCACTTGGCTAAATACTAGAGATACAAAGAAAAAATCCAAATAAATCTTTGCCCTCAAAGAATTTTATAGTCTACTAGAGCTTGACTTGGGAGAGTGAGGTTGATAAAAAGAAAATAGATAGCAATTCCAATATGGAAAAAGCACTGTGGAGTTTAGCAGTGAGGGGATCAAGAAAGGCTTCGCTTAGGAGAGGAAGCACCTGAACAGAGACGTAGGTGAGGAGCAGAATATTTGGGGGGCCAGATCAAAAAAAATGTCATAGTTCTGATCAGTTGTCGAGATTTTCATGAGCTTAAAATGTAGTTCAATTTAATTCACATCTGAGCTGAAGAGATTGGCACCTAGAAGTTAAAAGAACAATCAACCACTTATGTTCATTTGCTATGTCTAGCTGCTATTTTAATTTTATTATACTTCCCTTTTTGATTGAAGGGCTTCAAAGCCATTTAAATTGAAAATTGTCCATTATAGTGAGTGCAATTAAAAAAATTCATTAACTATTTGTGATAATCTGAAGCTCTATCTTCAGCAATTACAAAGTTCATTTTTATCTTCAAGAAGTCCCAAAACTGAAATATCACCTTTCCTGATTTCATCAGAAGAATCAGTCATGTTAGAAAGAACCCTTTCTTATTAGTATGGGATAATATAAATTCTAATTCATTAAAGAGTGAACTGATATTAAACTTTGAAAAATGAAAGTGTATAAATAATTGGAAACTTTCTCACTTTGAAAATGTAAATGAGAAACTAGAGTAAAGTTTCTAAAATAGTGCTAGCTGGGTATGATCATTTGAATCACCTGACGAGCAAGATTGCTTCTCTTTTATATCCTCCCCAGTATCTGCAAAAGATCAATTAGACTTTTTCAAATGAAAATATTCTTCTTATAAATATCATCATCACCATCACAAAAATCTCTTAAAACCTTTTGGTTAGATTAAAACTACTTTTCTCTTTACACAAAACTACTGAAATCTAGATAATAACTGTGAGTGAGTTACTATGGATCCATATTTTTTTCTGAGCAGGACAAGATTAAAACCTCTCATCATAGACAACCTTTGCTCACATCCATTGTTGTTGTTCAGTTATTTTCTAATAGCATCTGACTCTTACTGACCCCATTTGGGATTTTATTGGCAAAGACACCAGAGTGGTTTGCCATTTCCTTGTGCAGGTCATTTTACCGAGGAGGAAACCGAGACAAACAGGGTTAAGTGACTTGCCCAGGAGCACATAGCTAATAAGTGTCTGATTTGAACTCAGAAAGATGAGTCTTCCCAACTACAGACCTGGCAATTTATCCACTGTGCCACCAGCTGCTCTCTCCTTTATACTGGTAGCTGCTAAATCATGAATGATTCTGACTGACTGCTCAATATTGGAACTCCTTCTTTCCTGCTGCCTGCATTGTTTTCTTTGACATGGTAACTCAGTTTTAGCTCTGATGTTCCAGGGAGTATTCATTTTTAATTTTTTAGGAGGTGACTGGTACAGGCTTTTTGTTTCTGCTTTTCTCTCTGATACTATGGGCAGATTTATTTTAAGATTTTTTTAATGTAATATTTAGTATCATTTTATTTAATTGTGGCTTTCGGTTAGTCTAAATTATTTCTCCTTGATCTGTTTTGCAGGTCAGTTTGTTTCTTTTTTTATATGAGATGCTAAAAATGTGATTTTATTTTAATATTTCTTATTTTGTAATGGAGTTCTCTTCTATTTGATGTACTCTAATTTTCAGGTAGTTTGCTACTTAGGCAAGGTTTTATTATTTGAGTGCCAATCTGTTAATTCCCTTTCCAATTCTTTTTTCATAATTCTCATTCCCATTTCATTTTTTTCCCTCTAGTACTCTTATTACATTTATAAAACATTTTGCCTTCTTCATCTCCTCCAGGAATTCTAATTGTATTTGCACCCAATTTGTGTTTTTCTTTGTGACTTTGTTTATTGATGATTTGGAACCTTTTTTCATTTGGGTTTGTGTCTTAATCATCTTTGTCATTGTATTAGCTTTTTTGGGCTAGGATTCTTTTTTGTTTGTTTCCTTGGTATGCTCATTTTTTTATCCTAACTTCATGATTTATGTTAAGACTGGACTCTGTGTGTCTATAGAGATAATGTCCAAGGTGAACATCATGTTTTCTTGGGATATTGATCATTGTGTTTTTCTAGGATCTCAAGGTAGCTCCTGCTGAGAATCTGAAAACTTCCAGTGCTCTCAAATTGGCCTGATTTAGGACAAAGTCCAGTTTCTGTGCTCCTAGGTACACCTACCATTTTATTAAATTGGAGTTCCAGTAGACTGCGACTAGTATCAGCCACTTTCAGCTAGATAGACAGCATGGTTCAGAATGACAGAACTACATATTCCCCTTTGGTTTGTGATTCCTGTTGTAGTTATTTCTATATAGACTTAAAACTAGACTGGAAAGTATAATTGAGACATATCTCTCTCTACCCCTGAGAGTTGAGGCATACAGTTGCTGCTTTTTCCTGAGTTAACTTCTTGTTCTTAATGCCATAAGGCCTATGACTACTCCTCAGCCTGGAATACCACGCCCAGGCACAGGTCCCTTCCTCAGTCAGCTCTGAATCTATTAACTGGAACTGTGTGGTGAGCAACCAAGCTGGCAGTTTACATCTATTTCAGCACTCTGCACAAATTTAGTTCCTTCTTTGCTGAATTTGCAACTTCTATCTTATCCTGGTGCATGGCCTTTCCCTGACCTAGAATAATCCAAATGGCAGTTCCTGTCTACACACTGTCCCCAATGTTTACAGACCTCTCTATTTGTCTCCCTAAGCCAATATGAGCTGAAAAAAATGACTGATTGCAATTGTCCTCTTGGATTTCCCAATGAGAACTCAGTCTGATACATTTTTTAAAAGTGTTTGGAGGAGTTTGGGGTGGAAGGGGACCTTAACTATTCTTACTCCTCCTCCACTATCTTGTCTTTACTTCTCATATTTGCTTCTTAGCTAAAAATACTGATTACTCTTTCTTCTTGATGAGTTATTCTTCTACCTTTTGAAGTCCCAACATAGGTAAAAATTCTCTTCTACCACTTCACATCCTTTTTCTAATTTTTTTCCACTGAAATCCTACAATTTTTTTCTTTTCAGAAATATTTTGCTCTTCTTGATAAATGCAAAAGAAATACTTTTCTTAAGACCATTGCCCTTCACTTCTAATTCACTTCTAATAGTGAAAGTAGCCTGCAAAATTGAACAGAGATGGAATAAATATGTGCTTTTAGCACAAATATACACCCTCCGTACTGTAAAAATCTCATGTATTTACCAGAAGTAAGATAATGAGTTCTTTTTTTAATACCTAATTTATTTTTAAGTTCTCAATATTCACCTCCACAAGAATTTGAATTCAAAATTTTCTCCCCATCTCTCCCCATGCTAGGACAGGGTGTACCCCATCCACCCTTTCCTCCACTCTGTCCTCCCTTCTATTACCCACCCTTCTTCCATCCCCTTTCCTCTCTATTTTCCTGTGAGGCAAAATACTCCATTGCCTGTATACCTTAATTTCCAGTTGCATGCTAAAACAACTTTTAACATTTATTCTTAAAGTTTTGAGTTCCATATTTTCTCTATCCCTCCGCACCCACCCTGATTGAGAAAACAAGCAATTCTGTATGGGTCATACATGTGTAACAATGCAAAGCGCTTCCATAATAGTTATGTTCTAAAAGACTAACCACATTTTCCTTTGTCTTGTCCTGCCCTCAATTTATTCCATTCTCTCCCTTGACCTGTCCTCCCACAATGGTGTTTACTTCTGATTATCCCTTTCCCCAATTTGCTGTCCCTTCTATTATCATTGCTCTCCTATCCATTTACCCCTTGCCTTCTCACAGGGTAAAATAGATTTCCATATCTAATTGATTGTGCGTTATTCCCTCCTTAAGCCAAATCCCATGATTTGGGATGAGTAAGGCCTAATTATTTCCTTTCATCTTCCCGCTCTTCCCATCCATTTTAAAAGCTCTTTCTTCCCTCCTGTATGTGAGATGATTTGCTACATTCTACCTCTCCCTTTCTCTAACTCCTAGTACATTACATCCAACAGTAAATTTTATTTTTTTTTCACGTATTCTCCCTTCATATTAAGCTCACCCTGTGCCTTCTGTCTATGTATGTATGTATGAATGTATATGTATATACATACATAAATATGTATCTACACCAATGCACATATACACACCTACACATATACAATATATAAATGCATACATATTCATACTTACCTACCTGTATATATATGCATACATATACTTACATGTATACATATATGTGAATGTATGTATATGTTTGTATATATATGTAATATTATATATATATATGTATGTATACATATTTCCCTCTAACTACCCTAATACTGAAAAAGTCTCATGAGTTACTAATAACATCTTTCCATGTAGGAGTGTAAGGAGTTCAACTTTCATGAGTTCCTTAAGGCTTCTCTTTCATGTTTACCTTTTCATGTTTCTCTTGATTCTTGTATCTAAAAGTCAGATTTTCTATTCAGCTCTGGTTTTTTCAACCCAAATGCTTAGCAGTCCCCTGTTTCATTGAAATTTCACTTTTTCCCCTGAAGTATTATACTCAATTTTTCTAGTTAGGTGATTCTTGGTTTTAATTCTATCTCCTTTGACCTCCAGAATATCATATTCCAAGCCCTTCAGTCCCTTAGTGTAGAAGCTGCTAAATCCTGTGTTATCCTTACTGTATTTCCACAAAACTTGAATTGTTTCTTTCTGGTTGCTTCTAATAGTTTCTCCTTGAGCTGGGAACTTTGTAATTTGGCTGCCAGGAGTAGCCTATTCCAAGGAGTTTTCCTTTTGGGATCTCTTTCAGGAGGTGGTCAGTGAATTCTTTCCATTTTTATTTTACCCTCGGTTCTAGAATATCCAAGCAGTTTTCCTTAAGAATTTCTTGGAAAATGTCTAGGCTTTTTTTTTTTACCATGGTTTTCAGGTAGACCAATCATTTTTAAGTTATCTCTCCTGAACCTGTTTTCCCAGGTAAGCTGAGATATTTCACATTGTCTTCTTTTTTTCATCCCTTTGGTTTTGTTTTATAATTTCTTGGTTTGTCATAAAGTCATTAGCTTCCATCTGTTCCATTCTTATTTTTAAAGGACTATTTTATTCAGTGAGCTTTTGAACCTCCTTTTCCATTTGGCCACTTCTGCTTTTAAAGCATTCTTCTCCTCACTGGCTTTTTGGACCTCTTTTGTCATCTGAGTTGGTCTGTTTTTAAAGGTATTATTTTCTTTAGCATTTCTTTGGATCTCCTTTATTTTTTCTTTTTTTTCTTTTAATTGAAACATTTTATTTTTTTTCAGTGTTCCACAATCACTTCCATATATCTTAGATTTTTTTTCCACTCTCTCTCCCTCATTCCCCTCTCCATCCCCACTCCCTCCCTGAGGTGGAGTATAATCTTATACAGGTTCTACATATACATTCCTATTAAATGCATGTTGAATAGAATAATTAAAATGAATGTGAGAAACCATAAAACAAAACAAAACATAATACAAAAGAAAATGGCCTATTTCTATCTGCAATTCAATTCCATAGTTCTTTCTCTGGATGTGGAAGGCATTTTGCCTCAAGAGTCAATTGGAAATTTTTTAAGTCCAAGCATGTCAATGAAGTACTAAGTCTTCCAGAAAAATTCCTTGCACATTGTGGTTGTTGCTGTGTACAAAGTTCTCCTGGTTCTGCTCCTTTCACTCAGCATCAGTTCATATAAGTCTTTCCATCTTCTCTGAAGTCTTCCTGTTCATCTTTTCTCACAGCACAATAGTATTCCATTACATTCATATACCACAACTTGCTGAGCCATTCCCCAATTGATGGGCGTCACCTTGATTTCCAGTTTTTGGCCACCACAAAGAGAGCTGCTATACATATTTTTGTACATGTGGGACCCTTTTCTATTTTTATGATCTCTTGGGGATACAATCCTAGAAGTGGTGTTACTGGGTCAAAGGGTATGCATATTTTTGTAGCCCTTTGGGCATAGTTCCAAATTGCCCTCCAGAATGGTTGGATCAGCTTACAGCCCCACCAGCAATAAATTAGTGTTTCAACTCTCCCACATCCTCTCCAACATTTATCATCTTCCTGTTCTGTCATGTTAGCCAATCTGATGGGTGTGACATGGTACTTCAGAGTTGTTTTGATTTGCATCTCTCTAATCAATAGTGATTTAGAACATTTTTTCTTATGATTACAGATATCTTTAATTTCTTCCTCTGAAAACTGCCTGTTCATATCCTTTGACCATTTATCAATTGGGGAACAAATTTTTTTCAGTGAGATCTGTTGAGAAAAAAGGAAGGGGATAACGTTGATAATTTTAAAAAGAAAAGAGAAGATTTGGTACAGTCATCATAAGGGATTCAAAGAGTTTAATCAACCTGGAAAGAGTAAAAATACTGCTATGGAGAGTCCAGTTGAGCAGCATAAAACTTTAGTTTCTCTAGTTTCCAAGGTTATTTAATTTCTTCCAACAGTATTTATAAGAGAAGTGGAAAGAAAGACTAATATGAATAATTAAAGCTGGGCTTTGGAAAGGAATGAGAGGTGACAGGACAACGGGACAAGGAATCTGAGGATGGAAGTTAACTAGAATATTATGATTTTTAAAGGAAAAGTTTGAAGTCAGAGGAGAGAAACAAGGATAACATGGGAAAGAGAGGGCTGGAATGAGAATTTATCATGAGGACAGAGAAAATTTTTAAGAGGAACAAAGCATGGGTAGAGGTGGAAGAACAACAAATTCCCATCATCTACAGTTTAAGAGAGGTTTGTCATAGAAAAATCACAGTTATTATCAACCCACATGTAGCCAAGTTACAGTTAAGTAGTAGTTCAAAACATCTGAGGAGGGTACGAAGCAGGGAAGTCCAGGAAGTGAGAAGAAATTGACATGTAAACTAAGATTCCCAAGGATAAGAAGACCAGGATTTGGGCTGAAGATGAAGCCTGAACCACTTACTGAACTCCTCCACCAAGGAGTTATTTTGTTGCTACCTCTATGCTCTAAACCCAAATATTTTCCACCATAATTCTCTGCTCTGATTCCTGAATTTCCTCATGAGTAAATCTTAATGTTAAAATTGTATTCAACCACCTCATTAATTATTCTGTATCTTTTGAGCAAAGACATACCCTTTAAAAATGCTATTCCAGTCATCCCATGAAGTCTAATGATAGTTATTTTGAATTTACCTACATGAATGAGGCGTTCTACTTACCCTTGCTTATGACCCATACTTTGCACATTTAAATATAAACATCTAAAATTTTATTTCTGAGTCTCTTTTAAATTATATGATCCTGTGAATTACTGGCCCTTTCTGCTCAACTCTACTTCTTGTGGTATATTTGCTTTTGTCTCTGGTATCTGAACAATTATATGAAGAGATATACATATATATATATATCTTGAAAATTATATGAGGAAGATTTCATATATATATATATATTATATATATATATATACACACACATGTCTTGACAATTATATGAGGAAGATATACATATATATATATATATATATATATATATATATATATATATATATACACACACGTCTTGGCAATTATATGAGGAAGTTTCTTTCCTTTACCCATATTTTCAATTAAAACTTTTTCATTAATTACAAGACTTTGCACAAATACAATTTTACCTGGCTGTCAAGTTACATCTCTGTCCTTTTTCAAATTGTATTTCGCAGCACCATATTCTTAATCACTCTCAAAAGCTGCCGTTCTCTTAAGAATTCTCTACTTTCAATTGTTTGCATTTTGTCTAGTGAGTATTTGTTGGATGTATAAGTTAATTAATGTGGTTGATATTGCAATAGAAAGAAAACTGGCTCGAGTTGTGTAAAACTGGGCAAGTCACAACATCTCAGAGCTGGAGTTTTTTCAAATGTTAAAATGATGATAAAACTTTTTTTCAGGATTTCTGTGAATATTATCATGTTTGTAAATTACAAAAAGTTTGTTAAGTATAGTGAAAGGTAGAAAGTCTGTAAAGGTTTTAAAGAGACAGAACATTTTATATTTGTTCCTGGAGGTAATAGGAAGCCATTGGAGTTAAATGGTTTTAGAGAAAAGGGTAACATGAGCAGACCTATACTTCACGAAAATCACTTTGACAGCTTAGAGTAAGATGGATTGTAGTGGACAAACAAATTAGAAGGCTGCTGCAGTAGTCTAGGTGAGAAGTGATGAGGCTTTTTGAGAGGAGAGCAAGGAATGTAAATTCTAAAGCCTTATAGAAATCAGATGACTTTCTCAGAATGTATAGTGCTAAGCAACAAGAAAGAAAAAAATTATAATAACAAAACTAAGTATCCTAAGACTGTTAAGTCTCAAATATTAGTTTGGCCAAGGTAGTTCTATCACATTTTCCATGATCTTGCCTTAGGATAAGATATTCTATTTCTATAACCTGTATTTATGAATAGGATAAAATATACAGTAACTATTTTTAAGTTTATGTAGTTTAGTAAGCTTCTCCTGTGTAACTTCAGCCCTTTTTAATGCAATAAAAATCTCTGTAGATGTTTCCCAAACTCAAATGATTCTAGGACTGGATTTGAAGAGATCTGAAAAACCAAGTCATCCCAATTCCATAGTTTGCCAATCAGAAAAATGACATCCAGAGAGACCAACAAATTTTTAATGTAGGACATTAAGTAGCAGAATCATGATTCACATCCTCATCCTCTACTCCCAAATCCAGTAGTCTTCCAACTGTTTATAAACCTAACTCTTTAATTCCATTAAGTTGTGAAAATGGTATGAATCACCCTATTAGTTATGGGTGTTTCTTAATTTTTGTTTCAGTAAACCAATTTTCTGGCATAACCTACCTTATATACTTCTTGAATTTACACAAAATGCATTATCTTATTGATGGAAAAAATCTGATCCTTATTTTAATCAAATTAATAATTATCCTTGAGAACAGAAAGTTAACCAGAAGAATAATTCATGATTTTTCAAATTGTTCTTCCCTTATTGATTACTTTATTAGCATTTGATCTTTAGTTGGAGATATCATACAGATATTTTTTCTATATATATACGCAATTAATTTCCCTCAAAAAAGTCACATGGGTTTTCAAATAATTGTCACCTTCCTCTTGCTCTTTTCTTTTGAAAAGTGAATGCATTGACAGGGTGGTGGGGAGGGCAGGATGTCAAAAATGTCTTTCCATAGTTTTACAGAAAGCTATTGTGAAAATTAGCAATTAAACTACTCAACTGTATTTATACCTATAACATGATCTCTAAGGTCTATTACAGCTCTAAATCTTATTATATAGACACTATATGCTAAAGAGGTATTGATCAGGTTGTGCTCAAACTACATTTAAAATTCAGAGAAATAGTAGGCAATAAATATTGGTTGATTGACTATTAAGTTTTTTGTGCAATCCAGCTCTTTTAACTACACTTACTTGGGCAGGAAGACATATCATGCATGGCATGATCTCATAAATCACCAGAACTGCTTAACTTCTGATCAGCATATCTCTAGAAGGAAAAAAATTTTTTAACTTCTTACGCTAAAAACAGTGATCTTTATAAATCTCTGAGGGGAAATAATCACCAGAAGCATACTGTAACTAGGTAATTTAAAGGTTTCTTAACTTAGCTCACAGCACCCTCATATGAAAGCAGAGAATCCAGTCTATGAGTATAGTAAGTGATCAAGATTTCTGTGTCTCCTGTTATCTAGTTTTTGATGACTATATTGGCATTAATGATGCAGGCATCACTGCCCCTAAAATGCTTTGTTCTTAGAGCATTCTGGACATTCTAAGAACTCAATCATTACGCATTGCTTTTTCAATGGATTAACATGCTAAACTGTCTTTTTCTGACCAGCAGGTGGTGAAGTCCCTTACACAACCCTGGCCACTCGAATGATGATGGGAGCTTGGTGGCTCTTTGCATTAATTGTCATCTCATCATACACAGCCAACCTGGCAGCTTTCCTCACCATCACACGAATTGAAAGCACCATCCAGTAAGTAGACACAAATGATGCTGGTAGATGATGAGTATGACAACGATGATGATGGTGGTGGTGATGGTGGTAGTGGTGGTGGTGGTCATCCTTTTTATTCTACTATGTTATGGAAATACTTATATTATTTCATAAATCAAAATATAATAATCAACAATAACTAGTCTTAATGTAACATCTTGAGTTTTGCAAAGTACCTTACAAATGTTATCTCATCAGATCTCTAAAACAACACTAGGAGGCAGATGCTATTATATCTCCATTTTACAGATGAGAAAATTGAGGTTGCAAGGTTAACTTGCCTAGAGAGGCAAAGTTTGGAAGTGTCTGAGACCAAGTTTGAACTCAAGTCTTCCTGACTCCATGTCCAAGAATCTACTAGGGGTAGGATCGAAGGGATGGGTATGCCATCTTTGTAGAAATTTGGCAAGGATGGATAGCATCTGCATATATAAATTTCTCTGAGAGAAAAGATGTCCAGCATGATATCTTAGATCAGATTATCTTTTTGTCTTTCTTAACTGTATTTTTTATTTTTTTATTATGGTCTTAATAATATAAACATTTGAATAGTTTAAAGACAAAAAAGAGAATCCACTCTGAACTAAAATGTTATGTTATGTCTCATTCATTTTTAAAAATGTAAATGTTAAACTATTTTGAAACAGGGATTTTCACATTCCCGAACAATTCAATTCCTGAGAAAAATCTTGAGAAGATTCAAATAGAAGTTTGAAATTGGTTTAAAGAGTTACTCTGACCACTAGAGAAGAACATATTTTCATGTCCAAATTCACAAAAATTGGTGAGAACTAGAACATAGAGTTATGTTCAAAAAGACCATAGATAAAGCACCACATTTGGTGCATTACTAAGGCCATAGCAACTTCAAGCTAAGTATATCAAAAGGAGATTTTTTAAGAATCTGGTTTTCTACTTCCAATGGCAATGTGTTCCTTCACTGAATATCGCTATGCTTTCAAAGAAGCCCAGTACTGTGTCACTAATTACTGCTGTAGCTCCAAATCAGAATCATTTGAACCCATTAGGGATCCAAGTTACCTTGGCAGACAAATATAGTTCCTTTAAAAAAATAATGTAAAGGTTAACAAATAACCACTAAACTATTCATTTATTGCAAATTATTTTAAAAATAAGAAGCAGAGTTAGTTGCCTCTAAAAAGGAATAAAGTGTTTTTCATCATCTCCGATTGGCCATGAGTAAATTGACAACTTAGTGCAGGAAGATAGATTATAATTGAAAGTGGGTTGTCATTCCTATAAGAATACTATGCTAATTACTCATCCTCAAATCAAAGCATATATCAAGTAGTTTATAAGGCAGTGGTGATAATACTGAATAATGCTAACTTTCCTCCTGTTCTGGTCTATGCCATCCATTTAAAACACTAATGTTAAGTAATCTATAAGAGAATACCTTGACCGGATTGATGCCACATTGAAATCCCATCTCCATGTCACAATGAAGACATGTATGTATATGTATGATTCAGAAATCCTTGACAGAAATTGATATATAACTAATATATTTTAAAATTACTAATGCATCCTGACCCTAACCAAAAGCTCTCCTCAAGAAAAACAGTTAGATGTCCTGATATAGAAATGAACAACTTACTCCCAAGTATTTTTTCAATTCAACAGACATTTGTTTAATTCTTATTCGATAGAGTAAGATAGCCTCATATTCCTATCTGATTCTGGATATCTCAAAGTTGGTTAACTGAAAATAAAGAATGCAGCAGTGGAAAGATTAGAATCCTGACTCAGAAAATACTTTGCCATCCTTTGGATCTCTCAAAGTTCCTTTTTTCTTCTCTATTTCCCTTCTGTGCCCGCTGACATTTTTACAAGTCACCAGGGGATGTGATAAATGCCATTCTTCCTAATCTTATGTACAGACCAATTTGGCAGAGCAGAATTAGATCAGAATAAGGGTTGGGGGAAAGATCCCTGTTCCCCTATGAAACAAACAAACATTTATATTTCAGCTGTTTCAAAATACCATTGCCAAAAATACTTCCAGGAAATAGCCTTGAGAGTTTCAAAGATCAATTTGTCTTACAAAATTCTTCTCCAAATGAAAGCAGGGACACATGTCTTAATCTCTTTAACCTATTTAGTTCGCTTCTCTCTCCTGTTGGAAGGATGTGACAATGCCTACTCTTTCTAGCTAGCATTTTCTGTGAAGTTGACATATTAGTACCTACCATACTCCATTCCCAGAATAACTTCTACTGAGCAGAAATGGCAAGGAATATAAAAATAGGATATGTCATCTAGGGAGAGAAAAATGACCTTCTTTGGCTGGATGATTGACATAAATTCTGCATGGTTTGGAAGGAGAAGTCAAATCTGTTTCTTTGTAGGAATTTGAATAATTGTAACAGAATTACACTCTGTGCTCAAAATCAATCCAGCCTAATTCTCCATTTGTCAAAAACACCAAAGTTCTTTCACACCTTCACCCTCATCCCTAACCAGGGGGGTATTCAACCATGGGGTGGAGGTGGGAAACAAAAAAAGAAAAACAGGAGCTTAATTTCCATTTATTTCATGATTCAATAACTCAACATACTGCATGCTGCTCCATGATGTAATGTCACATAACAGATTGGTACAGGTGGAGAAGGTGTTTCCAATATTCTGATCAATTCCTGAAGGAAAAATATAGCTCCCCCAAGTCCCTGGTCACAATTTTGTTTCCTCACTCTCACTAAAAGACAACACGTGGCTAGTTGCTTTCTAATGCATGTGAAATGGAGCAGCCTTTTCCCTATTGGCAGCCACCCCACAGGGGATATTGCTAAAATGGATCTCTACCAGAGTGATGCTGGTGAAATTCCCTTTGCTCTGGTATAAGTCACAGACAGCTTCAAACAAAGTCAATTTTTTCAGTATTATTCGCAGTAACCATTATCTAAATAAAGTTCACACTAGACCAATTACGTACATTAATATCTTTAGACTTAGAAGTACCATTGCTGTTGAGCACCCTATTTTTGTAAATAAGCTTAGTCTGTATTAAAATAGATTTCAACCCACCACTATATATTTTGTTGTACTGTGTTCACTTGTACAAATTTTATGAGAGGGTTTATGTTGTTTTGTATTGTGTATGTGTTGATTTGCTTTTGCCCAGACATATAATTTCATTGAGGTATGATAGAAAGATCACTGATCTTGGGTTAAAAAACTGCCTCTGATATGCATAACCTGAATAACATTGGGCAACTCATCTTTCCTCTCAGGAAAGAATTTTCTTGTCCATACAGAAAGAAGTTGGAATAAATGGCCTCAGATCCCTTTAAGCTCTGAATCTATTGATCTAGTGATCACTTTTTTTGATGCTTATCAGCAACTGGGGTAATGTGTGGTTGAGTGACTTGGACAGGTCACATAGAAAATATGTCAAGGAGAGCTTTTGGTTGTTGTTGTTCAGCTGTGTCTGACTATTTACGAACCCATGGACCATAGTACACCAGGCCTTTCTATCCTTCAGCAATTCTTGAAGTCTATCCAAGTTCATGTCCACTGTTTCCATGACACTATCTATCCATCTCCACCACTACCAATCCTTTTTCCTCTTGACCTCAATCTTTTTTCAACATCAGGGTTTTTTCCAATGAGTCCCATCTTCTTTTCTTATTGTGTAAAAAGTATTTAAGCTTATTCTTCAGTTTTCTACCTTCCAGTGAAAAGCCTGAATTAATTTCTTTAAGTATTGGCTAATTTGATCTCCTTGCTGTCCAAAGGACTCTCAAAAGTTTTCTCCAGCACCACAATTCAAAAGTATTGACTCTGCAGGACTCAGCTTTCCTTATAGTTCAATTTTCACAGTCATACGTTGCTACTGGAAAAAACCATAGCTTTGACTATATGAACTTTTTTTGCAAGGTAATGTCTCTGCTTTTTAGCATGCTGTCCAGATTTTTCATAGTTTTCCCTCTAAGGAGCAAGCGTATTTTAATTTCATGGCTGCAGTCACCATCTGCAGTGACCTTTGAACCCAAAAATATAAAATCTGACAATGCATTCTTTCTTCTCCCTCTATTTGCCAGAAAATGAAGACCATTTGTCACAATCTTTATTTTTTATTTGTTTTTATGCTAAGCTTCAAGTCAGCTTTTACAATTTCCTCTTTTACTCTTATCAAGAGGCTTCTTAATTCTTGTCATCACATTGATACCATCTACATATCTGAGATTACTAGTATTTCTCCCAGCAACCTTAATTCCAGCTTTTGATTCATCTAGTCCAGCATTTCTTGTTATGTACTCTGCCTAAAAGTTAAATAAATGAGGTGACAATGTATAGCCTTATCATACTCCTTTTCTAACCATAAACCAATCAGCTGTTCCATGTTTTGTTCTAATTATTGCTACTTGGCCTGCTTAGTTCCTCAGGAAACAGGTAAAATGATCTGGTACTCCCATCCCTTTTTTAGGACTTGACCAATTTGGTTGTGATCCACATAGTCAAAGACTTTAGTTCAGTCAATGAAGCAGAAGTACATAAGTTTCTGGAACTCCTGTACTTTCTCTTTCAACATTGTCCAGAAGTGAAATGGATTGGCTCGAGAAGTGTTAAAAGTGTCCCTCAGTGGAGCTTTCTAAGCTCATCCTGTGTTAAAAAGCCTCACAAGTGAACATCTGTGAGATATGTTATAGTGGAGATTTCTTTCAAGTATGGGTTGGACTGAAAGATAAGGCTCCTTTCAACTTTCAAAATCCTGTAATCCTATGGCATGAATTTTTATACCTCTCCTTCTGACTTTCTATATGAAACTCTGATCTTCATTCAAACTGTGATTTTAATCCTTTAATATCCCAGTTCTGTCCCAGGTAATTGCCTCTATACTGACCACATTCTTCTGCTTTCTCCAACTTGACCTCTTGGTAAACCATTTCAACTACACACTGCCCTCTTCTCTTTAGTCCCTTTTCCCTTCATTGTATCATTAATTGTGCTGCTCCAAGCTTTAGTCTTGACTCACACCCATAATCCACTGCCTTCACTCCTCCACACATACTTCTGAATAAAGGTACGGAAAATCATGCAACTCTTCTGACTAGGTCCACTAAAAATTTATGTTATGGAACATCGACAAGATCCTTACTGCTGTACTACTTACTACTACTTCCCTAATCAACTTGCTATTCCACAATGGCTCTTCCAAGCATTCTCTTCCCTTTTTAAGCCTCCCACAGTACTATCTCAGCTAAGAATTTCACCAAACATTTTACTGAAAAGTTTGAGACCATTCTCCTAAGAGCTTGCCCTTCTCCCCTTTTCATCTCATATCACATAGATGCTTTCCGTCACTTTCTGTCTGTCTTCTTCAGCCAGGTCTCACATGAAAAGGTAGCCCTACTCCTTATAAGGCAAATCTCCCCACCTGTACAAGTGTTCCCATTCCATCCAGTCTCCTCTAGCAGATTGCCTGCGCTAACATCCCCACTCTCTCATTTATCTTTAATCTCTCCTTGCCTGCTGGCCGTTCCTATACTGCCTATAAATGTGTCCATATCTCCCTCAATCTAAAAATAAAAAATAGAAAAGCTACAACAATAAAATCCTCTCACTTGATCCTTCCTTCCCTGCTATCATTCCATAGTTCTTCTGCCTTTTGTGTTTGAGAAGGCTATTTATTATAAATGGTTCCACTTCCTCTCTTCTCACTCTCTTATTAATGCTCTATGATCTGGCCTCTAATTTCATCACTCAAACAAAATTGCTCTCACCAAAGTTAATAATGATCTTTTAATTACCAAACCCGATTCACCCTTCTTGACCTCTCTGCAGCCTTTAACCCTGTCAACCACCCTCTTCTACTTATAGTCTGTTCTTTCTCGGTTATCAGGATGTTATTCTTAGCTAGGTCTCTTCCTATGTATCTAATCATTCCTCCCTCTCCATAGCTATATTCTCATCCACATCACTCCCCATTAACTGTTGGTGCCCCACAGGGCTCTGACCTGAGCCTTTTTCTCTTCTCCTTTTATACTACTTCATTTGTTGATTTCATCAGCTTCCATGAATTTAGATATCATCTCTATGACTGTGATTCTCAAATCTACTATCTTGCCCCCAAATCTCTACTGACCTCAAATTTAACATCTCTACCTGCTATTCAGACACCTCAAACTGAATCAATGTCCAGTAGACATCTTAAACTCAAACTATTCAAAATAGAACCCATAACTTTCCCCTAAATTCCCTCTACTTCCAAACTTTCTTCTTACTGTCAAAGATACCATCTTCCTCCCAATCCCTCAGTCTGCACAGTCAGGGTGTCACTTTTGACTACTCACTATCTCATCCCACCATATCTTGTCTATCACCAGTGCTGTCAGTTTTACCTTTTAAACATCTCTCATACATACCTCCTTCTCTCCTCTAATACTACTACCAACCTAGTAAAGACCCTCATTTCCTCTCACCTGTTGAAATAACCTATTAGTTAGTCTGCCACAAGTCTCTCCCTACTACAATCTGTCTTTCCATTCAGCTGCCAAAGTGTTTTTCTAAAGCACAAAGTCTGACTGTGTCACCACTTACTAAACTTTAGTGGTTCCTTATCACTTTCAGGATCAAATACAAAATCTTGTTTTTGGCATTCAAAGTCCTTCATAGTCTAGCTCCTGATCCTACCCTTCCAGTCTTCTTACACATTATACTGCCTACCATGTACTATTCAGAATAGTTACCCTCGTCTCTTTATTGTTCACCTAATAAAACATTCTGCCTCTCAACACCAGACATTTGCTCTGCCTGTCCTCTTATGTGTAGAATGCTCTCCATTCTCATCTCCACTTCCTGGCTTCCCTGACCTCTTTCAATTCCAAACTAAAACCACATCTTCTACAGGAAACCTTTCTTATTTTTCTTAATTCTGGTACCTTCCATCCTTTGATTATTTCCTATTTACCCTATATGTAACTCATTTTTATATAATTGTTTGCATGTTATTTGCCCTAGTAGGAAGTGAATACCCTGAGAGTAGGGACTGTCTTTGGCCATTCTTTGTATCCTCAGCACTTGGCATAATGCCTTCCACATAGAAGGTCCTTAATAAATGCTTATTTGAATGACTGACCAGGACTTTAAATTGTAGTAGTGAAAGTGCCAACCTGCATGGGTAAATCAAATTTCCTCACTTAGGAGCTCCCTGTACCAATGGAATAACTGACCCAATTCTCAATCCCAACTCTATTTATTTCCTTTAGTAGAAAAGAACTGCTCAGATACAAACATTTCATAAGTTGAAGTTGAAAAATACTTAAAATATGAAACAATAACCCATCACACCCATTACACTCTCCTGGGAAGGAAAGATAATTCACTTTCTCCTCCAATCTACTTGTCTGAGCAGCACACAGAGTCCAAAGAAGTCTGCAGCATCTTGCTAGAAGTAGTCATAATCTTCTCCTCCAGGAATTGATAGAGTTGGAGGAAGCACTTCCTCTTGTGAAGCCAAACTAACTCAGGAAACTTTTACCTTTAAGCTTCATAAGATAGCCATCAGTATTGGGAACATCTATTTCTCAGGAATTCTATCCAGTGATCTGTGCTTAGAAGAAACACAAAATAGAATGGGTAGGTAGAGATTTGGGACTTAGTCTCAAGCTTGCCTAGGCAAGCATGCCTTCTTTCTCTTTACCATGAGTTCATAAGAAATATGGCCACTGGTGAGGGAAAGAAGAAAAAAATCTCTTTCCACTGGCTCTAAGTGCAAAATAGATAATGCACAGTAACATCTTTAAGAACAGGTAGAAAGAGCTGGGCCCTGAGGATGACAGATAAGAGAGAGCAAACCAACTGACCTCTCCCAATATTCATCTCCAAATAACTTTTAAAATACCAACTGAAATCAAATTTTGGAGTGACAGAAACAACAAAATATATGGATGATATAGTGTTCCAGGCTAAGACAACTTAGAAAATTGGTGAGAGAGGTCTGAGACACTGGCACAGAAGCCAGTCCAAAATGCATGTGATGGCAACATCAGGAGTGGATCTTGGAGGTAGCCGCAACAATAGCAGCAGCAGAAACTTTGGAGTCTCTCATCCCAGAGAGGGTAAAGGGTCAGACAACTGGTCAGAAAGAGATTACTATGGACCCTTTGCACTGGGTGCACTTAGAGCTGACTGACAAATCTATTGCCCATGCGCAGATCTGGGTCAGAGAAGAATACATGTGATTGGTCACAGAGAGCAGGGATCCTGGCCACAGTCTCAAGTAAGAGAGTATCATTAGTGCTTGTGATTGAAGAAGAGAAAGGGTTCTTTCTGTGTAAAGATCAAAGTGTAGACCAAAACAGCAGTGACCACATCTCTCCCAGATCTCACCACCTTGGAAAACTTGCATACCTCCAGAATTAGCTCTGAAAATAGTGGCACAAAAAAGCCTGAAGTTTGACACAGTGTCTCCTGTAACTACAGCAAGGACAATGGCATACACAGGAGGGTCTGCTGTGCAGATTCTCTTAGATCTGCTTCTTTAAAACCAAAGCAACTTTGGAGGAGTCAACAATCTACTTTAATCAAGCACAGGTAGCATTCAGTTAGTTCAGGGAAAAAGTCAGCACCCTAAACTTCAGAGAAATAAGGACCAACAGACAAGGTTTCCAACTGTCTGACCATAAACAATACACACATCACAGATCAACAAACAGATAGAACTATCTGACTATTACATACATATATAGTAACATACATATATAGACAGAGAAGCACCCACATCTGGGTTTTCAAAGCCGGGGGGGCTTCTTAGTGGCTACCCAGAGTCTGTCTAGACAAACACTTCCAATGAGTAAACCCCAAAGTGTGTGTGTGTGTGTGTGTATATATATATATATATATATATATATATATATATATATATATATATATATATATATATATATATATATATATATATATATAAAATTATTTATTTTATAAAATATGTAATATAAATATAAATTATAAAATTATAAAAATAAAATATTATATATATTTTATATAATAAATATATGATTTTTAAATTATATGTAAATCTTTATATATTAAAATATATAAATTAAATAAAAATTATATGTAAATTAAAATATATACAAATAAATAATAAATGTTATATAAATAAATATAATATAATAAAAAAATACTCACCTTAGAGTATTGATATACTTTTCAGATTCAGAGGTAGGACCCTCTGACCCAGTGCCTCAACAGAAATTAACAATAGGTATTGTGACCTATTAATGGATGGGGAAGATCTTCAACTCTTCCTCCCACCCACCATTAAACTTATATTAACATTAAAAAACAGAATTGGCTTAAGGGTAAAAGAGTCACACAAATCTGCTGAAGAAACTCTCTCACCTCATATCTGTAATTAGTTGACAAATCTTGTCTATTCTAAACATCTCTGACAGCCACCCTCTTCTCTCTACTAACTTGGCAATTAACTAGCTCTGTCCCTCATTAGCTTTGATTAGACAATTGCAGTAGCATCTTAATTGAGCTTCCTGCATCTGAATAATCCCTTTTCCAATTCACCCTCTAGATAGTTGCCATTAAAATGAAAGTGCATGTGCTATTCCAAAAGCACAAGAGTAACCACATCACTGCCCTCCTTAAAATAAACCAAAAATTAAAAAAAAAAAAACACTCCTGTGGATTCCTTATTACTTCTAGAATAAAATATAAGCTCTTATTCTCTTAATTCCATGCATGATCTTACTTCAGCCTACTTCTCTAGATTTGTTACACAATGCTTCCCTTTCACACACTACACCCTGTGTCCCCGTCTATCATACACATTCCTCATACAAGACATTTCATCTTTCATTTATATGCCTTTGCATAGGCTCTCTCTTAGAACCCAGAACTTCTTTTGATTGTCAGATCAAAGCTAATTCCTACATAATATTGATGATATTGATGTACCTCCAACTTTTGCTGCATCCTCCACACCACCTTGTTTTTATTTTGTGTATTATTTTTTGTTTACTTCTATGTGTACATGTTATTTCTTTCCAATAGGATGACAGCTCCTTGAAAACAAAATGTACTTTGTTTTCATCTTTGTATCATCAGAGACTAGCACAATGCCTGACACTCAAATGCCACATTTTAAATGCTTTTTGAATGTACTGTAGCTTTGTGTCATCTGCAGTTTTGATAAGCGTTCCATCTATGCATTCATCCAAGACAATTATGAAAATGTTGAGTAGCACTTAGCCCAGAAAATTTCCCTGGTACATTCCACTGGAAATAGGGTTTCATGCTGACATAAATTCAGTTATGAGGAGATGATTCTGGAAATTCTGACCATTCAACTAGTTACGGCTGTGCTTAATTGTATTATCATTTAGCCCCCATTACTCAATCTTGTCTACAAAGGTATCATCTAAAATGTTATCAAATACTTGCTGATGTACAGATATGTTGTGTAGATAGATTTCTTCTAATCCTCCAATGAAAAGGAGGGCAGGGCAGTGGGAAATGGTTACTCTAGAATAAGTTTTTCTTAATGAAGCTCCCTTGGCTATTAATGATCACTCCCCTTACTAAATACCCATCCTTTTAGTAATATTTTCTAGAAGGTTACCAGGAATGGAAAAGTGAAGTTTGATTGTTACTTAAATACTTCACCTTTCCTCATCACCCACTTCTGATTAGGTATTACCTTTTTGGTGAATTCTAATACAGAATATCTTTAAGATTACGTGTAAAGTATGTTGAACATGAGTGAAAAGAGCAACTTTTCCTTATTCTGCATTGTTAAGTGTTAAAATGGTCTGTTTGTTGAAGCACCTAATACTGTTAAGATTTATGTTCTATAAATGCCTTTCTAGTTTGATATACATAAAATTAAAATTTTGCATATGCTGTTGAAAAAAATTCACAGAAGTTTGTTGGATTTTCAAAGCCACCCTCTAGTGAGAGTTTAATTAAAAATTTCCTGCTATTTTATTTGTGGCTTCTAGGAATAGTTATGCAATGTGATATGCTCTATTTACCGTGAATTCACTAAATCTAAAACTTTGACAACACAATAACTTCCTTCAGCTCTAAAAATGATCACTTTTGGACATGCTCAATCAAATCCACTTCTAAAAGAATCAAATCCTCTGCCCTCTCCCCATTTGTTTTTCATCAAGCATGCTACTTGCCCCCTCTAAACCTAAAAAACTATTAAATTCTCACAAATAGAAATTCCTCTGTTTCTCCTCTCTTCTCCTCTCCTCAGCTTTAGCCCTTTCCTTTCCTTCCTCTCTCAGTTTTATAGTTTCAAATAGCTCTCCAAAATAATTAGATTAGTTCACAGCTCCACCAACAGAACATTAGCATCCCAACTTTCCTACAATCCCTCCAAAATTTGTTGTTTTCCTTTTCTGTCACATTAAACAATCTGATAGGTGTGAGGTGATACCTTAGAGTTGTTTTACTTTGTATTTCTCTAAATGATAGTAGTAAATGATAGAGCATTTTTTCATATGACTATAAATAGCTTTGATTTCTTTATCAGGAAACAGCCTGCTCACATCCTTTGACAATTTGTCAATTAGGGAATGACTCATATTCTTGTGAATTTGACTCAGTTCTCTATGTATTTGAGAAATTAGGCCTTTAAAATTAAAAAAACTTGCTGTAGCATTTTTCCCAATTTTCTGCTTTCCTTCTAATCTTGGTTGTATTGGGTTTGTTTTTGTGAAAATTTTTTTCACTTAACATAATCAGAATTTTCCATTTTACATTATGTAATGTTTCCTATCATAATTCAGTCATAAATTCTTCCCTTATCAATAGATTTGACAAGTAAACTATTCCATGTTCTCCCAATTTACTTTATGGTATCATCCTTTATGTCCAAATCATATACCCATGTTGACCTTATCTTGATATAATCTATGAGATGTTGGTCTATACCTCATTTCTGCCAAGCTGCTTTCCAGTTTTCCCAACAGTTTTTGTCAGTCAATGAGCTTTTGTCCTCAAAATGGGGACCTTTGTGTTTATCAAACACTAGACAACTATGGTCATTCATTACTTTGCATTGTAAACTCAATCTATTCCATTGATCCACCACTCTGTTTCTTAGAACGCACCAGATAATAATGATAATCACTACTTTGGTTTTCTTTTTTAATACTATTATCCCCAGTTACATGTCAAGAAAACTTTTAACATTCCCTAATCCTCCCCTCTGCTGAAATGTTAGGCAGTTTGGTATAGTTTATACATGTGTTATAATGTAAAAAGTACTTCAATATTAGTCACAGTTGTAAAAAAAGAAGCAGATCAAAAGAAAAAAGAGAGAGAAAGAAGTAAGTGAAAAAATATGCTTTAATCTTCATTGAGAGTTCATCAGTTCTTTATCTTGATATGGAGCACATTTTCCTTCATGAGTTCTTTGTACTTGTCTTGGATCATTGTGTTGCTGAGAAGAGCTGAATCATTCGTTGCTGATCATCACACAATGTTACTAAGATAATGTTTTCCTGGTTCTGCCTCATTTCACTTTGCATCAGTTTGTACAAGTCTTTCCAGGATTTTCTGAAATCTTCCTATTCATCATTCCATTACATTCTTATACCCCATCTTGCTCAGCCATTCTCCAATTGATGGGTATGCCCTCAAATTCCAATATTTTGCCACCATGAAGAAGGTTGCTATATCTTTGCACATGTTAGTCTTTTTCTCTTTTTTATAATCCCTTTGGGATACAGATCTAGGAGTGGTAGTGCTGGATCAAAGTGTATGTACAGTTTTGTTGCCCTTTGAGCATAGTTCCAAATTGCTTTCCAAAATGGTTGCTTCAGTTCACAACTCAACCAACGGTGTGTTAGTGTTCTAATTTTTCCACATCTTCTCCAACATTTATCATTTTCCTGTTTTGCCATGTTAGCCAGTCTGATAGGTGTGATGTATCTCAGAGTTGTTTTGATTTGCATTTGTCTAATCAATACTGATTTAGAGCATTTTTTCCCCATGACTATAGGTAGATTTAATGTGTTCCTCTAAAAACTTCCTGTTCATACCCTTTGGCCATTTATCAATAGGGGAATGACTTGTATTCTTATAAATTCAACTCAGTTCTCTATATATTTTAGAAATGAGGTCTTTATCAGAGACACTATCTCTAAAAGTTGTTTCCTAGTTTCTTCTTCCCTCTTAATCTTGGTTGCATTGGCTTTGTTTGTGCAAAACCATTTCAATTCAGTGTAATCAAAATCACCTATTTTGTATTTCATAATGTTTTCCATCTCTTGTCTGGTCATAAATTCTTCCCTTCTCCATAGATCTGACAGGTAAACTATTCCTTGCTCTCCTAGTTTCCTTACAGCATCAGTCTTTATATCTAAAGCATACATCCATTTTGACATTATCTTTGTAGAGGGTGTAAGATGTTGGTCTATGCCTAGTTTCTACAAACTGTTTTCCAGTTTTCTGAGCAGTTTTTGTTAAATAGTGAGTTCTTATCCCAGAAGCTGGAGTCTTTGAATTTATCAAATAGTACATTACTGTAGTCACTGACTGTTGTGTCTTACATACCAACCTATTCCCCCAATTCACATTCTATTTCTTAACCAGTACCAAGGACCTTTGATGACTGCTGCTTAATAATACAATTTAAGATAGGGAACAGCTAGGCCACCTTCCCTTGTATTTCTTGTCCTACCAGATGAATTTTGTCATTGATTTTTCTAGCTCTATAAAATAATTTTTGGTAGTTTGATTGGCACTGAATAAATAATTTGATTTAGGTAGAATTGCCATTTTTATTATATTATATTAGCTCAGCCTATTCATGAGCAACAGATATTTTTCTAATTATTTAGATCTGACTTTATTCGTGTGAAAAGTATTTTGTACACACACACACACACACACACACACACACACATTTTTCCCCATTTTTCCCTTTACCTCTCATTTGATTTTTAAAATCCTTTTTTAGCTTTTTCCATAAATTCTTGTTGGTCTTGTGTCCAGTTCAGATTTTTTTTCTCTGATCCTTGGCTTATAGCTCTCTTCACACCATTGCCTTCTTTTGAATTTGTGTGTTGTTCTTCCCTATCACTGTAGTAGCTTTTTATAGTCAAGTTCTTTTTTTGTTCTTGTTACTTGCTCATTTTTCCATCTTATGCCAAAGTGGACTCTGCCCCTGGTGTGGAGGGGGCACTGTCCCAAGCTTCAGCATTTCCATTCTGCTATTTTCAGAGACAGTTCTTGGGGTCTGTAAATTTGAATGCTTCTCAAGTGTTATGAGTCAAGAAGAGATGTGATCACTGCACACCTCACCTGTGCTTTGACCTTTTACTAGAAAGGGACCTTGTATTCCTACAGCTGCAAGTGCTAGCCCTCCTCATGTGGAGGAGGGCCTCAGTTCCCCTGTAGTCATAAGGCTACTGAAACCCAAAACTGAGTATGAGCAATGCAGCAGGGTCCTATATCCACTGCCACCAAGGCATCCCCTATAATCTTTCTGACAAATTGTCTGACTCCCTTGCCATCTCTGAGTGAATATTCCTGAAGCTGCTGCTCCCACTGTTGCACCTGCCTCCAAGGCCTGCTGGTGCTGTTCCTGCAGAGTGTGCTGCTCTGTGGTCTGATCATGACACCGGTGCCACCAACCTTTCCTGCCAACCTCCTGAATTGTCTTGGAAAAATGCCTCTCTCAAACCTTTTGTTGACCCTGTAATTCCAGAATTTGATTTGAGGTGTTTATTTTAAATTGTTTGGAGGGAAATTTGGAGAAAGTTGAGCTGAGTTGTTGCCTGTACATTCTGGCTCTGCCTCAGCTGTTTAATTTTTAAATGGATTTATTTTTCACTCCCACATGCCAGTACACACATACACAACTATTCCCACCCCTGTATTTCAAGCCTTATCTGACTGAAGAAGCTGGAAGAAAGCCAAGCTGTGTAGGGAATACACGAGTTGGGAAAACACACTCTGCTTTGCTATCTCGATGCACTGCTTGTTCTCAAAGATTTTATGCTTTCTGATCTATAGGCAAGTTACCAAAAACAGGAGATTTGCTGATGAAAAGTGGTATATTTGTAGATTAGAGCAAAGGAATTTCTGTACCTGGAAAAGAATGAGCGGGAGCAAAATTTAACTTCTCCTAACCAGGATATACGTATTTTATTACTTAGAAGTTGCTAACTGTAAAATATGGTAGGCTCCCAATTTGGCATTATATGACAGCTTCAACGAAGTGTTCTGGAAATGTTTATCGGAGAAATTTATAGATATATAGCTCTGAACAAAAGTACTTAAAAATGGTTTGTGATGCAATGGACCTAGATTCACAAAGATATGAATTCAAATCTGGCCCCAGGAACATACTAGTTGTGTGACCCCAAGCAAATCACTTAATCTATGTTTGCCTCAGTTTCTTCAACTATAAAATGGTAATAATTATAGCACCTACCTTGCAAGACTGATGTGAGGATCAAATTAAATACCTGTAAAATAAAGTACTTTTTTATGCCAAGTATCACAGTCCTTGGCATGTAGTAAGGACTATGTAAATGCTTATTACCATCCCTAAGATGTACATAACAATAAATTTATTGGAAAAACAAATAGAAATATGTAGGCATACCCCACAGTAATTTGTTCTGACCAATTTGTTTTGATAGAGATCACATATTATTAGAAATATTTTACTTGAAACTGCCTTATTGATCTATGTTATCTATTTCCCTTTTAAGGATTTTCCTTTCATATAATTATTAAAACCTGCATGTCCTGTTCAGATATAAAAAATATTTTTTTTCTCTTAGGTGAAGAGATGTGCATTTACTTTAATACTGAAAACTTCTATCACATGTTACAAAATGATCTTTATGAAAAATCTGATAATGTGATTGAAATTTTGTGTTAATAAAATCATAGAATTTTGAGCTTGAAGAGATCAACAAGTTTGACTCCTTCATTTTGCAAAAGAGGAACCTGAAGTCAATGAATTTATTTAAGGTACTCACTGTTATACAGGTAGTAAGTAACTGAGTTAGAACTTACACCCACGTCTTCTGATGTTAAATCCCAAGCTCCTTTAATTGCTCTATATAAGTCTGTAGAAGACACATTAAAAAATTACTACCATGTCCCAAAACAAGTCATTTGTGGATCATTTTAAAGTCTGCAAAGAACTTGATGTACATTACCTCATCTGATCCCCAGCACAGCTCTTTGAGGTAAGTGCTGTTATTATTCCCATGTTACAGGTGAGGAAGATGAGGCTCTGACCAGTTAAAGGAGTTGTCTAGGGTCACAGAGCTAGCAGTATGATCATATTTAAATCCAGGTTTTTCTGACTCCAAGTCCAACACTACATAGACTAAGCAAACAATGGAACTTTAGAAATTATGTGGTCTAAACTGTTCTCTGAATTATTAATATCTTCCATAGGACCCCTGATAATTATGTCTATCCAGTCACTTCTTGAAGATCTCTTTTAAAAAGGAACTCATTCCATACCCCCTAAGGCAATCTGGTCCATTTAAAGACAAAGATCATCATTCGGAAATTTTTCCTGGTATTGATGAAATAAACTTCCCTGAAACTTACACTCATTCATTCTGGATCTGTCTTCCCCAGGCAGACAGAGCCATTTTCTACATGACATCTTCTCAAATATATAATCTCAATGGTCATAGCAACATAGGGTTTCATAACTGGAAGTGACCTTAAAGATCACCTACTTCAACCTCCTAATTTTACAGATGAGAAGATGTAAGCACTGAGAGGTTGTAAGACTTCTCAGTATGATTCAAACATCAAGTAATAGAGTAAGATTCAAACCTTCATCAGTAGACTCCAAATTCAATTACCTTCTCCATGGTACCTTGCTGATTCCTGTTTTGCCTAGTACAGGCTACATATCTTCAATTCTTCCAACTCATATATCATATTTTGTGACCTTTCATCATTGTTCTTACTTACCAAGTCAAATGGCCTTTTCTTAATCCTCAACCTTTCTACATTTCACAATTGACTACCTTTTCCTCTAGAATACTCTATCCGGATTTCTGAGGTTCTCTCTCCTGGCTGTTCTCCATCTCACCAGTCCTCAGTCTCCACTAGATCTTCATCCATGTTATGCCTACTTAACACTTAGGGTGTCCCCTAAGGGTCTGTTCTCTCTTCTCTTTTCCTTATACTCTCTCATTAAGTGATCTTTCCATTTCTTATGGACTCAGGTATCTATGCAAATGATTCACAGATCTACATATTCAACCTTAGCCTGAGCTACATTTCCACACTACCAAATGCCTACTGGACATTTTGAATTGTATATCTCACAGAAATCTCAAACTTAACACGCACAGAATAGAACTCATTATACTTTCCCCAAACCCTCCCCTTTTCCCAAACTCACTATTCCTATGGAGAGCACTACCATCCTCCCAGTCATCCAGTTTTGTAATCTGTGTCAATTCGCACTCCTCACTTTCACTCACACTACATATTCAACTAGTTGCAAATCTTGTTATTTCTCTCCCCAAACATACAACCCTTTCTCTTCATTCACACAGTCAGTGCCACAGTTCAGAGCCTCATCAGCACCTTCTAATTGGTGTGCCCATTTCCAGTCTCTGTCCCAATCTACCCTCTGTACAATTGCCAAAATGAATTTTTCTTTTAAAAAAAAAAAAGTTTATTATTCCAAACGTGACAAACATAAATATCTCCATATACAAGAACAAAAAAATGATTTTAAATGAAATTGTAAACCTATTGTATACAACTTTTTTAAGGTATTTAACAAATTCATATTATTCTTTCAAACAACCCTTCCTGGTTACCTTACTCTATACCCACTCCAACTTTTGCCAATATCTCTCCTAGAACATAATACACAGGAGAACAGATGCTACCTGACTGGAACAGAGTGGAATAATGATCTTCATTTTTCTGACATACATAGCCAGGTAGTGATGTGGATAGATCTTCCTGGAGTCAGGAAGACCTGAGATCAAATCTGGCCTCAGGCACTTACTGTTTGACCCTGGGCAAGTCACTTTACCTCTCTTTGCTTCAGTTTCCTCAACTGTAAAATGGAAATAATAATAGCATGTCCCTTCCAGGGATGGTCTGAAAATAAGATGACATGAAGTTTGTAAAGCCAAAACTTGGCATAAAGTAAAAGCCAGTACTTGGTATATAATGGGTGCTATGTAACTGATAGCTCTTCTTATCATTACTATTAATCATGTCTAAGATGTACACAGTACTTCAAGGTTTACAAAAAGGACTTTATATACGTATGGTCATTTGATTGTCACAAAACCTCTTTTTTATCATCTCACATTTTAAAGATGAAGACATTGAGACTTAGGGAAGTCTCAGAAGAATATGACTTGCCTATAGCCACACAATTCAGAAGTGTCAGAGATGGTCTCCCCTTAATTTTCTTCCTATACACAAAACTACCTTCCTACACTGTACTTCTGACTGAACCCAGAATCAGCTAAGAGGAAAAGAAAAGACACTGGCTTAGGGGAATAAGGCAATGTCTTCATATACGCCTTCAAGGCTTTCCATGAAAAAAAGTAGGTACCCTCCACCATTTTTAATGTCAGTAGGCCTCCAGTGATGTGAGTCAAAGAATACCATAAATCATTAACACTTCTAATTATCCACGAAACAAGGAAGGGGCATATGCTGATTATAAGGAACAGCTAACATATTGACAACAAATATCGAGCTGGGTAGGTGGCATAAAGAATATCATCAGAGAGATATGTGACAGCAGAAGCAGATGGACAGTGAAAGTGAGAGAAAACAGTTTGCTCACTTGTTCCTCTGAGATCCATCAGTATCAACAAATGTTCAGGAAAGTCACTCAATCATAGAGTGAATACTCTCTGCATAAGTCTTGGTAGAACATGAAGAAGAGCCTCACAGAGGGTCAGAACATATGACTGGGTTGTGATTTGCTCCATAGAATGATCTACCCATTGATAAGATTCAAAAGCCATCCAAATATCTTCTATTATTATCTCAAATTTAGATCATTGCTTCACCTGCTTACTTGGACAAGTTCACTATGAAAAAGGCTCCCATCTGGGGCACTAAGTTCACTTAGTGGAACCACATTTTAGAAAGGATACGAAATCTGAAACTCAGTTTCTGGAAGAGGGTGACCAGGATGAGAACCATTTGAAGGAATCAGCGGTATTTAGCCTGGAGAAAAGATTTAAATGGATTTATTTTGTTGTTGTTTTTACTTGTTTTTCAATTAAGTCTGACTGTGACCCCATTTGGGGTTTCTTGGTAATGATATTGGAGTGGTTTGACATTTCCTTCTACAGCTCTTTTTACAGATGAGGAAACAGAGGCAAACAGGAGTAAATGACTTACCACACAGCTAGTAAGTGTCTGAGGCCAGATTTCAACTCAGGAAGATGAGTCTTCCTGATTCCAGGTTCAGTATTCTATTCATTGTGCCAGTGTAGCTGGATATGGTAGCTGAAAGGCTAATATGTATATACATGGTGATGGTTCTCCCCATCATCAGAGGGGAGAATTATGAGCAAAGGATGGAAATTGGAGAAAGACAGATTTGCACTTGCTATAAGGAAACTCTTTCTAATAAGAAAAGCCTTCTAACAATAAAGGAAGGCTACCTCAGCAATCTCATCATTGGTGATCTCAAGTGAAAAATACTATACTTCAGAGGGGATTTTTGTTCAGGTACTTGCTTCTCTAAAGAACCTCAGAGATCTCTGCCAATGCTGAGGTTCTGCCTTTCTCATATTTATCCTTCCAAAATTCCCAAAAGTCATCGTGTATTGAAAATTGAACTCAATGTCTTTGCTATGACTCCCCCTTCTCCTTCTCTCTAATTTTCCCATTTTCCCAGTCATTCAGTGTTATATTCAACTCTTTCATCTTGCTAAACACTCACATTCAGTCAATCATGCAAATCCTTTCAGCTTCTACCTTCATAATGTCCCTCACATTCCCCATCTTCCCCTTCCCATTGCAACCACTTTTGTTCAAGTCATCATCATCTCTTATATCAACCATTATAACAGACTCATAATTGTTCTCCTTTCTTCTATTCCCATTATCTATTTTTCTATAGCCACCAGTATAGTTTTTCCAAAGCAAAAAAAAAAAAAAGAAAATGTGATCAAAGTACTTCCATGATGATCAACTTTCGGTTACTCTCTATTACTTACTGAATGAGGATGATAATGATGACACAAAAGACACAAATTAAGGATTATCTCTCTGATTTCATTTGTATAAAGATTCTCTCTCTCTCTCTCTCTCTCTCTCTCTCTCTCTCTCTCTCTCTCTCTCTCTCTCTCTCTCTCTCGGAAACTCTCTCTGCAAATGGAGCCTTCTATGCAGTTTAAAATCTTGTAGTTACCTTGCACTGACAGGGTAAGGGACTTGAACAGAATCATGCAACCCATATATTTCAGAGGAAAGATTTGAACCTATGTCTTCTGTCTATGTCTTGAACTCTCTACATGGAAGACAGAACCAAAACATTTATTCAGACATCAGAAAGCCAAATCCATCATAGTGACTAAAATCTATACACAATAGCAATGCAGAAGACAGTACCATCCCCAAGCCCTCCCCCTGCTAGGTTTCCCACAAATCAGCTCCATTAAACAAAAAGTTTTCTCACTCACACCAGCCAGCTGCCTGCTCATTTGCATCCTTCCTAGCTTAGACTCATGACTAGCTTCCTCTCAGGTCTGCTCTAGCTCTGCCTTTTCTTGTTCCACCTGTTCAGCAAACTCCTCCTACCACAGGCTCCATGTGACGCAAAACTTCTGTGTGACCCAGGCAGGTCACATGGGTCTATTAATGAATGGGAAAGATTTTCCCATTTAAATTACCATTACAGACATGAATGAAAAAAAAAATGAGCCTGACCAAAATTGCTACCTGCCCAGAGAGATGCAGCTAATAAATGTCTGAGAAAGAATCTAGAACTCCTCACATTGCAGGTGCAATGCTCTTAGCAACTATACTAAGCTGCTTCCCAGAAACTTGAGTAGAATTCAAATTCCTCTTTCATTCAAGGGGCAGCTAGGTGGTGCAGTGGATAGAGCACCAGTGCAAGAGTCAAGAGAACCTGAGTTCAAATCTCACCTCAGACACTTGACACTCACTTGAGCAAGGCACTTAACCCCAATTGCCTTATTCTAGGTCATCTCCAGTCATCCTGATGAATATCTGGTCACTGCATTCAGATGGCTCTGGAGGAGAAGTGAGGCTGGTGACCTGCATAGCCCTCCTTCACTCAAAAACAAAGTCAAGTTTCAGTCATGTCATCATTTCACTGAAGGCATGGTCCTCTTCAGCAATGAAAGATGAACACACACACACACACACACACACACACACACACACACACACACACACACACATAGTTTGGTTTCAGCCTCATCAGACTCTCACTCAGATTGTTCCAGCTCTACTGGACTATTTTCTATCTCTCTGTCTTGTCATACCTTCTTTCTTCAATTCCCTAGTGCTTACTGATCTCCATGCCTTGAAAAGTCTCCCCTAATATGTATGTATCTACTGAATTACTTTCCTTCCTTTGAGTTCATGTTTTACCTTTCCAAGACCCCTTCTCCGATCCTCCTCTCCCCTCAAAGTGCTCTCTCTTATCTCCACTTTCTCATTCTACTCAGTTTAAGACCTCTTATGGGCACTTATCTTATAATGATTATAAATATTAGCTACGTTCATCTCTTATTTCTTCTAGAAATTTGTGTTTTTTGCAAATAGCAGACAATAAAAGTCCAGTGAATTGAAACAAATAGTTTGTTGGTGATTTACTACGATGATGCATTAGCTAGTGCACTGGCTTTGGAGTTAGGAAGAATTAGGTTACAGTTCTGTGTCTTATTCATGGACACACACTATATGACAATGAGTAAGTGCCTCAGAAAATTCCCAGAGATTAGATTTTATACATAGGGTGCATTGGTGAGAGGGCATCCCCCGACAAAAAAAAAAATTTCTACATGTCCAGACAATTAATAACACTAATGATAATAACTTGCTGAGGACCATATGCATCAAAATTATCCATGGTTTGAAGCAAATGTTAGAAGGAATATTTAATGAAATGCTTTCTAATAATAAGTTCTGCTCCAGAAACAATCAATATTTTCATTTCTGATGGGAATGGGAAAAATGCGTATTAAAAGTGTGATTTTCCCTAAATTGAATGAGAAAGACTATTAATTTGAATTATGATATTAGAATTGGTAAACTTTTAAATTAGAGAAGATAAAATACAACAAGATGAGACTCAACAGCAACAAATATAGTGTAATTCACATAGACAAAACAAACTATAAATACAAATTTTGATTGAACAGATTTTGTAAGATCAATAGTTAAGTATGATTTGGAAATATGGTGCCTTTGCTAATACAGTGACATAATCATGATGCCTTCTTGTATACTCAGTATTACTCAAATAATTATTAGTATACTATGCCTGATTTTAATTCCCCACACTTTGGGCAAAGTGTTTAGGAGGCAACATATAGATATAATAAAGCCATTAAAATAATTAGTTCTATGAATAAGGGTTCCAGGAATTGAGATTATTTAGCACATTGAGTAAGGCAATGGGTGATTAAATAGGGTTTATGTGCATTTGTAAATATTGTGCATATGCTGTTCTCCATTTTTAATCATATTTTGAAAAAAAACAAAGTTTTATATGAAGTAGCAAGGACACCAGTTAGACACAGGTAAGAACATTTGTTCCAAGACTGCAATGTCTCACTGAGGAAGAATGACAAAAATAGATATTCTTAGAATCAAAGAAGGAATTGGCAAAATTTAAAGCAATTCACACAGTAAACTGGTAAAGAATAAGAAGAATGTATTTACAAACATATAAGATGCCCAGATTAACAGAATTCCAACAAGTGAACTGTATGCTTTTGCAAGTGAATTCTACCAAACCTTCAGAGAATTCCAGTATTACATAATCTGCATAAATAGGAAAAGAAACTATCCACTAGATTTTTTCTTTGATACAATAGTGGTCTTCATGCTTAAACTAGGAGGAGACAAAATGATTTAGATAGAGTTCACCTCACAAATAAATTAGGGGAGGGAGGGAGGAAGGAAAAAGTTAGATAGATGAGGGATTAGTTCAAAACCAAACCAAAGATAAAGAGAATCACAGAAGATGAAATAGACAATTTTGATTACATTTAACTGAAACGTTTTTGCACACACAAAAACATATACACACATCCAAAAAAATATTAAAGATGGAGTTTCTAATGGGGGAAAATAATTTGTATCATTTCTCTAATAAAAGTCTAATATATAAGACTTAAGAAATTGCTTCAAATTTATAAGAACAAGGAAAATGATTTTAAAAACGATATGAACAAGCAAATCTCAAAGGAAGAAGTATAAGCTACTAACAGTTAAAATTCTCTGATGAAAAAAATGAGAATTAAAATAACTGAGGTTCAACTTTATACCCAATGCATCAGAAGAAATGATCTGAAAAAAGAGACAATGACAGTTGTGAGTAGGCTGCCAGAAAATAGATACAGTATTACACATGTACAGTGTTAGTGGAGTTTTGACAACATTTAACCTTTCTGAAAAGCAATTTAGAACTATACCCAAATAGTCACTAAACTATGTATGGTCATTTAAACCCAGTGTTAACAAAACTAGAAATATACTCAAATAGATCAAAGCAGAGGAAAAGGAATAATATGTAAAATATAATTCTGTGTGTGTGTGTGTGTGTGTGTGTGTGTACACAAATATATGTTAGAGCCTGGTTGTAGCAACAAAAAACTAGAAACTAAGGTGATAAAAACATCAACCAGGGATTGGCTGAACAAATAAAGTTTTATAAATGTATTGGAATATTATTACACCATATGAAATGATGATAAACTTAATAAGATATTTAGGAATTAATGCAGAGTGAAATATTATTGTCCAGAGAACAATTTACACAACAATATCAATATTTTAAAGAAGAAACAACAAGGAAGCCTTGAGAACTCTTAACAAGCAATGAACTCTACAGGATTGATGATTAAATATGCTTTCCACCTCCTGACAGCAAAGTGATGAGGAGAATGAGATAATTTATTTTGGAGCATGACAAATTGATGATTTGCTTCACTTGAATATGCATTTATGCTAAAAAGGGTTTTGATTTTATTTCTTTAAAATGAGGTGGAGGGGGAGGGGAGAAGGGCTAACCAATAGCTCTAAGGTTACCAAAGGAAAAATATTAAGAAAAGTAAGAAAAAAAAGTCATTAGAGCATTTTTTTAAAAAAAAATAGAATAAAAGGAAAGTTGGTAGAAAACACAGACAAGCAAGCCAGCTTTTAAAATAGCATTAAATTTATTACATACTTTAAAAGAAAAGCGAGCTGGAGGTAATAATGATTTACAACTACATGGATAATCTTTTTCTTTACTACTTTGTATATGGAAATGTTTGTCTTTTTTGCTATTCATTAAGCAGCTAGGTGGCACAGTGGCCTGGAATCAGGAAAACCAGAATGCAAATCTGACCTCAAACATTTACTAGCTGTGTGACCCTAGACAAGTCACTTGACCCTACCTGCATGAAAGTAAAGAAGGAAATAACAAACTACTCCAACATCTTTCCCAAGAAAAATCCATGGGCTTTTAGTCTACAGGGTTATGAAGAGTCAGACATAACTGAATGACTGAATAAGAACAAAACAGGGATAATAAGTTTTAAAAGACTGAAAAATGAGTGAGTTAAAATGAAGAAAAGTTCTATTATTTCCCTGACCACCACATGACATTTGTCATAAAGCCATTTTAGAAGAATGCCTTTTATTATGAAAATTCTCAGTGAGGGGCAGAGCCAAGATAGTGGAGTAGAAGCACACACCTCTAGAAGTTCTCCTCCCACAGCCTATAAAATACCTGTAAAAAATGTCTCTGAACAAATTTTAGAGCAACAGAAGCCACAAAACGATAGAGTGGAAGAGATTTCCAGCCCAAGGAAGCCTAGAAAGCCAACAGGAAAAGTCTGTTGCATCAGGCACCCAGCAGAGTGGAGCCCAGCCTTGGCCATACACTGGCAAGGACAGAAACAGAGGGGGCTTCAAGGTGCCAGCAGCAGCAGCTTCAGGTCCCAGATTCCTCAATTCACAAACTCCAAAAACAGTTTCAAAGGTCAGCGAGAAAGCTCTTTCACTTGGGTGAGAAGGAAACACAGCAGTCTAGCTCTGGCCCCAGGTGCTAGCAGCTTCCATTGTTGGAGCCCTGGCCTAAAGACCCTGCGGGAATTGAGCAACTGATTTGAATCTCAGCCCTGAATGGTGGCCCTGAGGTGAGGAGGAGAGCTGAGTGGTGGAGCTGGCTGAAGCTTTGGAAAGGAAATTCTACTCACAGAAAAGAGTGCTTGTAGTTACTCCCAGACCAGAGTGCAAGTCAGGAGAGGAGTAACTCCTTTCTCTTGATTATGCCACTTTGGAGGGAGTGAGAACTTACGAGTCCTCAGAGTATACCTTCCTCTTGACTAAGAACTCAAAAGTCAAGTTAACTGATTGGGAAAATGCCCCCCAAATGGAAAAAGAATAAGACAATAGAAGGTTACTTTCTTGGTGAGCAGGTATATTCTTCCTACTTTTTGGATGAGGAAGAATAATGAATACCATGAGAGGAAGACCTGATCAAGGCTTCTGCATCCAAAACCTCCACAATAAATATGCAATGGTCTCAGGACATGGAACAACTCGAAAGGATTTTGAAAATCAAGTAAAAGAGGTGGAGGAAAAATAGGGAAGAGAAATAAGAGCAATGCAACAAAATCATGAAAAGCTAGTCAACAGCTTGTTAAAGGAGACCCAAAAAAATGCTGAGGAAAATAACACCCTTAAAAATAGACTAACTCAAATGGCAAAAGAGGTCCAAAAAGCCAATGAGGAGAACAATGCCTTAAAAAGCAGAATTAGCCGAATGGAAAAGGAAGTACAAAAGCTCACCGAAGAAAATAGTTCTTTAAAAATTAGAATGGAGCAGATGGAAGCTAATGACTTTATGAGAAACCAAGAAATTACAAAACAAAATGAAAAGAATGGAAAAAATAGAAGACAATGTGAAATATCTCATTGGAAAAAACAACTGACCTGGAAAATAGATCCAGAAAAAAAATTTAAAAATTATGGCACTATCTGAAAACCATGATCAAAAAAAAGAGCATAGACATCATCTTTCATGAAATTATCAAGAAAAACTGCCTTGATATTCTAGAACCAGAGGGTAAAATAAATATTGAAAGAATCCACCCATTACCTCCTGAAAGAGATCCAAAAAGAGAAACTCCTAGGAATGTTGTGGCCAAATTCCAGAGTTCTCTGGTCAAGGAAAAAATATTGCAAGCAGCCAGAAATAAACAATTCAAGTATTGTGGAAATACAATCAGGATAACACCGGATCTGGCAACTTCTACATTAAGGGATCGAAGGAGTTGGAATATGATGTTCCAGAAATCAAAGGAACTTGGATTAAAACCAAGAATCACCTACCCATCAAAACTGAGTATAATACTTCAAGGGAAAAAAATGATCATTCAACAAAATAGAGGATTTTCAAGCATTCTTGATGAAAAGATCAGAGCTGAATAGAAAATTTGACTTTCAAACACAAGAATCAAGAGAAGCATGAAAAGTTTAACAGGAAAGAGAAATCATAAGGGACTTACTAAAGTTGAACTGTTTACATTCTTACATGGAAAGATAATATTTGTAACTCTTGAAACTTTTTTCAGTATTTGGGTAGTTGTAGGGATTATACAGATAGATAGATAGATAGATAGATAGATAGATAGATAGATAGATAGATAGATAGATAGATAGATAGATAGATAGATAGATAGACAGACAGACAGACAGACAGATAGATAGATAGACAGACAGAGACAGACAGACAGACATAAACAGAGGGCACGGAGTGAGTTGAGCAGGAAAGGATGATAGCTAAAAGAGTAAAATTAAGGGGTGAGAGAGGAATATATTGGGAAGAGAAAGGGTGAAATGGAATGGGGCAAATTATCTCTCATAAAAAGGCAAGAAAAAGCTTTTTCAATGGAGAGGAAAAAGGGGAGGTGAGAAGGAAAAAGTGAAGCTTATTCTCATCACATTTGGCTTAAGGAGGGAATAACATGCACACTCAATTTGGTATGAAAATCTATTTTACACTACAGGAAAGTAGGGGAGAAGTGGATAAGTGAGGTGTGGGGGTGATGATAGAAGGGAGTCCAAATGAGAGGAGGGTAGTAATAATAAGTAAACATTTGGGGGGAAGTATAAGGTCAAAAGAGATAATAGAATAAATGAGCAGAATAGGATGGAGGGAAATATAGGTAGTGTTTTCCAACATGGCTATTATGGAAGTCTTTAGCAAAACTACACATATATAACCTATATTGAATTTCTTGCCTTCTCAGTCAGGATAGGTGGAGAGGAAGGAAGGGAGAGAAGCTGAAGTTCAAAGTTTTAGGAACAAATGTTGAGAATTGTTTTTGCATGTAACTGGGAAATAAGAAATACAGGTAATGGAGTATAGAAATCTATCTTACCCTACAAGAAAAGAGGGAAGATGGGGATAAGGAAAGGGAGGGGTGTGATAGAAGGGAGGATAGATTGAGGGAAGGGGTAATCAGAATGCATTGTGTTTTGGGGTGGGTGGAGGGGAGAGATGGGGAGAAATTTTGAAACTCAAAATCTTGTGGAAATGAATGTTGAGAACTAAAAATAAGCAAATAAATTTTAAAAAACAACATTTTGAAAATTCCCTCTAATTTTAATTATTGACATAGCATGAACCTTCTAGCTAGCCATTGACCCATGCAAGACTGTGTCAGAAGCAACAAGCATTTATTAAGGAACTACTGTGCACCAGCACTATGCTAAGAGCTTTACAACTAGCATCTTGTTTGATCTGCTCTCTACTGGTAAGAGTAGAATGTCTATATTTCTTGGTATTTCTGGTGACCCAACCACCCAGAAGCAGAGTTTTAGAGGGCTGAAGGCCAGGCTATCTAAGTACATCCTGGATTTTTGTATTCTAACTGGTATCTAACAGAAATAGCCTTCCCTGGGTTCAGGAGCTGTTTGGTTCCTTTACCCACCTGAAATATTTTACTTTTATAGTTACCAGAGTTGCTTAATCTACCTCCATCAGAGTTACAAGTTCACTTTTTTTTATTTCAACCTTTTCTCTTTTGTTGTAGACTTTACTGACTCCTTGTCTTCTTGAGGTTTACTGTTGGAAAAAGCATCTCTCACAGGAACAGCACTGGTTCTTGGCATCATGACCACACTCATCTCCAGAATAACTGGCTCAAGGTCTATCATAACCATGAGCTAAATTGCCTTGCTTAAGCTCTCTTGTTCAAACATATGTTATTGTGCTTTCTGATTTTGCTTTGTTTTGTTTTTTGCATTTTCAAAAAGCCCATTTGGGGTTTTCTTGGCAAAGGTACTAGAGCAGTTTGCCATTTCCTTCTCCAGATTATTTTACAGATGAAGAAACTGAAGCAAACAGTTAATTGACTTGACTAGGCTCACATAGCTTGTGAATAATCCAAGGCTGCATTTGAATTCAAGCCTTCCTGACTCCAGGTCTAGCATATTATGCCACCTAGATGCCCTTTGCATAATACCAATTGTAAATAATCATTTTTAAAAGGATTTTATTAATTTCACTTATTTTCCTAGTAATTCTAGTCATTTGGGGAAGGAGACAACCTTGGATTTCATTGATATAAAGAGCTCTTCATACGGAACTTTTCTCCACTAGTGCAGATATATAGCTTGTCTTGTAACTTATTAACTTAAAAATTGGTGTGTGGGACACAGAAAGCTTAAGGTGTCCTTGGTAATACAGCTAATATGTGCCAGAAGTAGGACTCAAAATTCCCTAAGTCACTAATTGGCAGTTTAGTACCTTCTTTGAAAATCATAATCTTAGAGAGTTGAGAGGTTAAGTGACTTACCCAGGGACAAATAACTGGTATATGTCAAGGGAACACTCTCAAAATGAATGATAGACCTGCTAAAACATCCCAATATTATATATGGGCCATGTAGAGAAGCAACTTGGAATGATGGATAGAACTGACCTCCAAGTCAAGAAGATTTAGGTTGAAGTCTTCCCTCTAACATATACTGAAGGACTGTATAAGGTATTTAATCTCTTGGTGCCCTGGGTAGCTTTTTAAGATTATACGCTGTAAAGAAGGGCACAGATATCACTGATATAGCCTCTATTTCCTGCCATATTTATTTGTCATGACACCGTACTGTTGGTTCTCATTGATTTGTAATCAGCCTTCAGAAATGGCTTTTTGGGGAAAACTACAACCTGAGTTACAATGGTATTAATTTTAGGGACTTGTGATCAGACTCTAAACCTTATGAGATTCAAAATAACAACAAAGCTGCAATGACTGGGCTTGCTTTCTGTTTCAGATTTCTAAAGTCTCTCTCTGGCAATAAACTACTCGCAAAAATTTCTTTTTGCTTTGGTCATTCTGGTTTTCTTGCTTTCTATGTTGTCTTTAGTATGTTAAAATGGAAAAAATGATGAGCTGAATAGACTAATTTTTATTGAGAGCATATTTCAGAATCACGGAGTTGGAAAAATAATTCAAAAGTCATTCGTTCATTAATTTATTCAGCTGTGTTAAGCAACTGCTGTACACAGAGACCTGTCAGGTGCTGAGGGAGATGGAAATTCAGAATAATACCTACTTTCCCTACTCATTGGTAGTCTACTTGAGGGATGAATCACATACCCAGAAACCTATGATATGCAATATTAATGATATACTAGAATATTCCTTGAGAAGTTATCATTCATTAATGGGTTACCTGCCTACTGAGAAAGTCTATTCCATTTTAACAATAATACAAATTGACATTTAAATGGTACTTAAGGTTTGCAAACCACTTTTACCAAACATTATCTCATTTGATCCTTGCAATACCCCTGTGAAGTAACTACTACAGGTATCACAATCTCCATTTTTACAAACAAATTTTTGGGCAATTCTAAATGTAAAGAATCTTTTATTTATGTTTAGCTAAAATTGGTCTCTCTACAACTTCTCACCATGACTCTAACCTTTTGACTTAAATAAAACAAGTTAAATCCCTCTCCTAGATGAAAGCACTTCTATAGTCGAAGACAGAAATCATGGTCCTCCAGTGTGTACTTTTCTTACTATTTTTTGTGTGTTACCTACAGATTTGATAAGCATACACCAATGCCTTTATCCAATTCATAGATTAAAAAAATGATGAAAATCCTAAGTCCACTGGCACATCTCTGGGAAATTTCACTGAAAACCTCCTTTGAAATTTATATCAAGCTATTAATGGCTATTCTTTGGGTATAAGTTTGAAACAACTTCTTTTTATCTAGCCCTTATTTCTCCAGCTTTTAAATAAGACTAGCATGAGAATTTGTGAAACAACTAATCTGGCATCACCTTTCCTTGATGAAGTCATGTTGACTCTTTGGTATTACCACATATTTGTCTAAATGTTTATTACCGTCACTTTAATAGTTAATTTTAGAATCTGGGCATAAATCGAATTCAAGAGCACTGGCCTAGAGTTTATCACTTTATTCTCTTCCAGTCTTTTTTTTTTTTTTTTTTTTTTTGGAAACTGTGCACATTCGTTCTTCTCTGAGCCTCTTTTCAAACCTGTTCTCTGTGATCTTTCAATTAACCATGATAGCTAAGCAAACGTATCTGCCAGTTCTTTCAGTCCTCTAGGATGTTGTTCACATAGACTAGATCCATTTTACTCTTAGAGCAGATATAGTTACTCTTATACTGCATATTTAATTATCCTGAGGCACAAGTATTAGCCATTTTTCTTCTATGCTGTCCAGTTCAAAGACCACTTTCCTAGGACAAGAAAACAGAACTAAGGAAAAGTTAATTAGATGTCCTTTCTTTCCATCATCAATTGTCATCATTTCTGTCACCCTAAACAATGATGCTATCCCTTCTGAATCTTCCTTTTACCCTCCAAAATGGCTTGAATGTAAAAAATCTTTTTTTGTCCTTGGCTTCAGCTCACTCCTGATAAAATTCACACTTACAGCAAACCTGATAAAATTCTTACAGGACTGTTAAATTTATAATGAAAAACTTCCTAAGAGTTGCTAACAATTAAATGGGTTGGCATGGGAGGTAGTGTGTTACCTCTCCCTAGAGGTCTTCGAGCAAAACAAAAATGGATTGACAGTTTTCAGGACTGAAGTAGAAGGAATTCTAGCTCAGATCAGGTTGAGTAAGATTTTCTCTTAAGTCCCATCTGCCTCTGAATTTCTCTGATCCTGTGCTTTAGCATGTCTGACATCTTTATGAGGAAGGATAGACTTCACCATTGATTTTGCCTTGTGTTCTTACCCTTAGATAAACTCAAAATTTGACATTTTATGATATCAGGAATTTCCCAGAAGACTGATTTTGATATCACAGTTTCCATACCATGACTTCAAGTCATGTTTGAGGGAGGCAGGGTAAAAAGCTGAAAAATAGCTAACATCATATTAAAATTTTGATAACATGAAATTTAGATCAAGTGATGATTATACATTTATAATTAAATATCCTTAAAATGCACACACACACACACACACACACACACACATACACACACACACAACATTAGCTTCTCCAAATGAAAGCCTTCTGGATAGTCATTATGCAGCTTGTTAATTTCTGAATAATGTCTAAGAAGCAAATGGCCAATCTTATACTGGCAGAGATCCTAATGTACCCCAATATGGCTTCTTCCAACCCTGATATATCTGGTTCCAGCAGAATCCTACATAACTATCTGTATAATCTGTGTATGGCCCTTGAATTATTTTTGAAAAAATAATGATTCTTCTTTTCACTTTTAAGTATTCTCACTCAAACAGTAGGAAATATGTTAGAATGTTAACATTTGATATGTTCTTTCACCACTCCAAATAACAGAGAATATGCAATAAATGGGTCTTTGGGAAAAAAATTTACTGAAGTGATACAACTAAGATAATTATGGCTTATCCTAGGAGCACCTGCCCTCACAGAATTGTATAGATTTGTGCCCCAGCCAAGAGTAGCTTATTTTATTGCTTCTTTTTAATTTCCAGTATTTTTATGAAGTGTTTCTTTAGTTTACCTTTTACAAATAATGAAATTAGTTTCAGAACTAGAGAATATACGTGAAACTCATTTCCCCTCAAATCATGAAGACTGGTAGTCCATGAGAGAATTCCCCCCACCTTCTTTTCATTTTCCAATGCAGACTGTGAGGCATTAGTCTGCCAGGAAATCATAAGCCATTTCCATCTAGAAATTCCAAGGAAGAGGTCAGAAGTATTAACCAGATAAATGTCAATGTCTAGGGATCATTTTCAGCTTGGGGAAATTATTTTAAAATATAATAGATAGTTTAAGTGGCAACTATACCAACAGACATCAGTGCAGTTCAGGAATTATTGTGGATAGAGCACTGGACTTGGAATCAGGAAAATTCATCTTCCTGAGTTCAAATCTAGCCTCAGATACTTACTAGCTCTGCGAGCCTGGGCAAGTCATTCAACCTTGTTTCCCTCAGTTTCCTCATCTGTAGAATGAAATGGAGGAGAAAATGACAAACCACTGCAGTATCTTTGGCAAGAAAACCCCAAATGGAGTCACAAAGAGTTGGACATGACTAAAACAACTCAACCACAACAATTATTAGAGAGAGAATTGTTTAACCTCATAAAGCCCTTAAAAATCACAGGTTATTTTACTGGGAGGGAGGAAGTCTTTAGAAATCAGGCTTCTCAAGAGTATTTTCCTAACACAAAGTTCCCGAAATTTGTTAAACATGCATCAAAAGAATTACTGTCCATGGTAATGACTTGTAAGCCTTAAGACTATTTCCTCCCCCTCTGTTCATATCCCAATTCAGACTGCAAGGAGTGAAAGCCACAGGAAGTCATTAATCCAAGGAACAGATTAGGAGGATTTACCAGATGAGTTTCATTGCCTAGGGATTATTTGTATCTTGGGGAAATCATGGTATTTTTTTAAATGGTAGACAGTTTCATAGTGTGCTGTTTTCATACCCAGGAAATAAAAAGAGTTTGTAACCTGCCCATGTTTCACTGGTTACCTAATGTTTACCTTTAAGCACAAAGGTCAGCCCTTAGAGCTGAATGCTTAAAATATTACTAACCAGTATTAGCAAAGTTTGAATGTGTTCTCATAGTTTGTCACAGCAGAATAATTTTTTTAGAAACCTTAAACAATCCAATGAAAAATGGGTTCTGTCTGTGTGTGTGTGTGTGTGTGTGTGTGTGTGTGTGTGTGTGTGCAAGTACTTAGCTTAGGGCCTGCCACTCGGATTCACTGCCTGATTATTTGTGTACTAATTTAGGTAAACTGAGGCAAGTGGTTCACATCTACCACACAATGAATGGTTTGTTTCAAAGTGTTGTTATACTAAATTCTAAGAGCAAGAAAATTAAATATTTATTTCTACTTCTTTTTCCTTTCTTACACCTATAACAAGTACATATGGAGTAAAATTGTCTTTTAAAAAAATTACTAGAGCAAATATAACGTAGAAACCACTTAGAGGTCCCAAAAAAAAATAAAACAAAAGGCTCCAGTTGACTGAAAATTATATTACCATGTTTCCCCAGAGCATGATTTTGAGCTCTTTTATGAAATAAGTATATACTTCAGCTTCAGACATGTTGTTTATATGAAGCAAAATAGCAAAAAGTGCTCTCTACTGGGTTAGCTTCATCATCTCAACTGGGGCCTGCATACAGTGTTTTGTAGCAATATTGAAAGAATAATATCTTTTCAACTTTCACCTTTTAGCAAAATCTCTGATAAAATACAGCAGAAGGATAAATTACTTCAAGCTTTTACCTAGCCAGAATCTAATTTAGCTTGTTGTAGAAACCAGACAACTTTCTCTTCTGAAAAAAGTGATTATTGTTTAAAATCATTGCTTATGGTGCTCTTTCTCCTTAAAGTTACAAATGTAAAAGCAGTTCTCATAGCTTGCACCTTTTTTTTTCAAATCCAAGCAAATCAAGGAACTTGACAAGTGTTTTCACATATGTCACATAAGCTTGCCGCCAGTCCTCTATTTTAGTTTGCATGCAAACATGGTCTCATTTGTGCCATGTCTCTTCTCTCCCAACAACAAAGGTCTCTCCAGGATCTTTCAAGGCAAACAGAAATTCCTTATGGCACTGTCTTGGACTCTGCAGTCTATGAGCATGTTCGCATGAAGGGGATGAATCCTTTCGAGAGGGATAGTATGTATTCCCAAATGTGGCGAATGATTAACCGAAGTAATGGAACAGAGAACAATGTGTTGGAGTCTCCAGCAGGAATTCAAAAGGTACTGACCATGGCATTTTGGGGGAAATAAGGTCTGATTTTCTATCCTGTATTGGAATTGTTTTGTGTGAGATTTTTTTGAGGGCTTCGTTGTTTCTTTGGGTTCTAGACATTCTATCTCCATGTTCTAGCTTAGGTTTAATTAGATTCACTGCACCAGGGCAAGGAATAGAAAGTTCTTTTTATTTTTCCTAATGGTTCACTTTTCGATGAATTTTTAAAGGTACAAATTCCCCTAACAACTTGAAATTACTTTTGCTTGGAAAAAGGTCAGAGTAAGATTGAAAAGGTTTTTCAACAGATCCCAAACCACAATAATACTACAGCTCCACCTTAATAATGAAGCACGTTTTGTTCTCTATGTTTGTTTTTAATATTTTGTTGTTACTTTGTGATTATGACTCTAGTTCATCTTGTCAAAACATCCTCACTTGGGGTTCTGCATGTTTATAGCGAGACATCTTTTTTGTACATTTTTTAAAAACATGACTTAAGCAGCAACTTTTTCAAGCTAAGCATTTTTTTCATTTAGTCAGCTATTAAAAATGGATTACGTGCCTACTGTGTGCAAGTAGTTAGGCTAGAAACTTAGAGAGATACATAGCTTATGAAGCTGTCTAAAAAAAAGATGAGTATTCAGCTAATTCACTATGTACCTACTATGTGGAAAGCACCCGGTTTAGTAGTAGGATGCAAAGATAAAAATGAAAAGTCATCCTTGCCTTCATTGAACTTATATTCTTAATACTTAATAGCTTACAATAAATGCATTACCACTGGAATAAAAAAAAACCATTTAGTGTCTAAAAGAGGAGGATCATTATAGACTAACAAGACCAGGGAAATTTTGCATTAGAATATTAAGTAGGGATGAAGAAGATGGAGGACTTTGGGGAATAGTTTGAGCCAATGTAGAGAATGGGGAGAGTACGGCACATTTGAGAATCGGAAATTCAATCAATTGAACTGGAACATGGAGCATTTTTCTGCTTCTTGGTGGCGTGATAATAGCTGTATAAGTACAATTTGACAGGGAATGTTTATGAACCTAAGTAATAAAAAAAAAATGATTGTCAGTTTTTACTTTTTCCCTGACATTTCCAAGAAAAAAGAGTGAAGGATGTCTTTGTAAAAGCATGATAGAAAATATCAAGAGGAGTGAAGATGATAGAGTACAGGCTTGGACTCTGGAGAAATTCCCAACATTCCACTCTAAATGTTTTTAAAATAAAATTTAAATCAAATTAAGTACATTAAATTTAATTTAAAAAAATAAAATGTCTCAAGTCAAGTTTTAGAGTGGCAGAGCCAATGACAGGTCAGAGGGGAAAATTTATACAGGCTAACATGAGTTACGAGGTCCACAGACAAAGGTCTGTGACACCAGGGTAGGCAAAGGACCAGAGCATGGGAAGTGGGCTTTGGGAGCAGCCTCAGTAGTAGCAACAGGGGCTTCAGGAACTTTCAGCTCACAATTAGTGATGTCAGACCATTGGTCAGAAACCAATTTCAGAGATTGGCAATCCTATTGCCAATAAGGAGTTGTGAGTCACAGTTCCAGATCAGAGAGAAGCATATGTGAGTGGTCACAAGTTAACCGTTCCAGTGGAGAGAAGCACTAGTACTTGTGACTGCAGGAGATCAGGGTCCAGGACCAAAAGAAGCACTTGTACTCATGGCTACAAGGAAGCAGGGGAACTTCCTGGTTAAAGATCAGAGCACAGAAACACTGAACACATTCTCCCAAGATAATACCACATTAGAAGCCCTAAAAACACAGACACCAAGAACAAGCTTTAAAAATAGCAGCATGAAAAAGTCCAAAACTTAACACAATGCCTCTCCAACCTCAGATAAACAGAGACCAACTTTAACATAAAGTTCAAAGTGACTCCCTTGGAAAAATGAGAAAGGAAGGAAGGGAAGAAGGGAGGAAAGGAGGGAGGGAAGGAGAGAGGGAGGGATGGAGGAATAAGGAAATAACCACAAAAAGTGACTACAGTTCAGTGACAGGGAAGACCAAGATGTAAAATGATAAAACAACAATGTGAAAACAGCTACTACCAAAATCTCAAAGCAAAATGGTAATTGAATACAAGCCCAATATTAATTCCTAGAAGAATTAAATAAAGAGATGAGTGTTAGTTGAAAAATTGGGAAAAGGAATGAGAGTGGTTTAAGAAAATTACAAAAAGAAATACTTCAGGTTGGTAAAATAGACCCAAAAATTCATTGAAGGAAAGAATTCCTTTAAAAGAAGAGTTGGACAACAGAAAAACAGTTGCTAAAGCTCACTGAAAAAAATAATTCCTTAAGATTAGAATTGGTCAAATGAAAACTAATAACTTCATGAGAAATCAAGAAACAATAAAAATAAAGTCAAAATGAAAAAAAGAGAAGAAAATATGAAATATCTCATCAGAAAAATAACTGACCTGGAAAAAAAAAGATCAAGGAGAGATAATTTAAGAATTTTTGGACTATTTAAAAGTCACGACTTTTTTTTAAAGGAGTTTCAACATTAGAATTTAAGAAATTTAGGAAAACTGCCCTGATATCTTAAATCCAGAGGGTAAAACAGAAATGGAAAAAATCCACTGATCACCTCCTGAAAGAGACCCCAAAAGGAAAACTCCCAGGACTATTATAGCCAAATTCCAAAGCTCCCAGGTCCAGGAGAAAATACAATTAGCCATAAAGAAACAATTCAAATATTGTGGATCCATAGTCATAATAACTCAAGATTTAGCAGCTTCCACATTGAAGGAATAAAGAGCTTGGAATATCCAGAAGGCAAAGGTGCTAGGATTATAACCAGGAATAAGCTACCCAACAAAACAGAGTATCATCATTCAGGGAGGGAAATGAATTTTTAATAAAATAGAGAACCTCCAAGCATTACTAATGAAAAGACAAGAGCTGAAAATATATGTCATATTCAAAGAGAAGACTCAAGGTAATCATAAATACATAAAAATGAAAAAGTAATGATAAAGGATTCAATAAATTTAACTTTGCATTCCTATATGAGAAAATGATACATGTAATTTGGGAAGTCTCAAAAAAAGGAGGGATGAGACAAAGGGATGCACTGGGTGAAAAAGAAAGGAAGAGGCAGGATGGGGAAATTTTTTTCCCATAAAAGAGGCACACAAGCAAAGAAGAGCTTTTATAGAGAGGGGGAAATGAGGGAGTGGTGAACAATGCTTGAATCTCTCATTGGAACTGGTTTAAAGAGAAAGGTACATTTACACATTCAATTGTGTATAGAAATCTATCTTACCCAATAGGGAAAGAGGAGAAGAAGAAGATAAGAAATATGGACGTGGATAATAAAAGGGAATGTGAATTAATGGAGGCAGTAGTTAGAAGCAAAGTAGACTTTTGAGGAAAGACAGGATAAAAAGGGAAAGGAATAAGAAACAAGAAAACTGGATGGAGGGAAATAGTTGTTGTTCACCCTTAATTTTTGAAAATTACCAGTGACGTCATATTGTTGGAGTCAGGGTACTGTGTATTGAGCTGTGGCCAGTCAGTCCAATATGAGTTTAGAAGGCCCAACCACAGATCAAGCACAAGTGGTCTGTTAGAACATTTAGAGTGGAAATGGCTCTGAATTTGCATCAATCATGTTTCCTTTTTGCTTCTATGATTCTGCTTTGTTCATGGACTACACCCCCTTTGATCTAAGCATCCCATATTGGACAATCCTATGTCAGCATTTCCTATGAGTCCTTATACTGCTTCTTCTCATAACCATGTGAGTATTCACTTTGTGCAAATTCTCCATAAAACAGTCTTTTGGGTAAGCATGCATTTGACATTCAAACAAAATGGCCAGCCTGTCAAAGGTACACTTTCTGCAATTGAGTTTGAATGCTTGGAAGTTCAGCTCTAGAGGAGACCTCAGTGTGTGGTACCTTATCTCATCAGGTAATCTTAGGATCTTCCTGAGACAATTCAAGTGGAAACAGTTCAATTTTTGGACATCTACTTACACCATCTAGGTTTTATAGTCATACAACAGTGTAATCAGCATGAGGTCTTTGTAGATCTTCAATGTAGTAGACAGCCTGATATCTCTTCTCTCCTCCATTTTTTTGTGTAGCCTCCCAAATGCTAAGCTAGCTCTGGCAATACATGCATCAATCTTGTATCTATGTGGACAACCCTAAACTTATCCACAGCATTCAAAATTTTTCCTTTTAATGGGATCAACTGTTCCATACACGGATGGGATGGTTCTGGCTGGTGGAGGACTTCTGTTTTCTTGATGTTCATTAATCATGTAAAGACGGTTACCTGTCCAAGACTCAGTATGGCTTTAGAAAGGACCACAGAATGGTTGACATGGTATTTGGTGCCATTTATCACTCCAGGAGAAATGCAGGGAGCAGGGACCAGCATAAGTATTTTTTAACCTGGCTAAGGCCTTTGATAGTCAGTTGTGAGGACCTGTGGAAGATCATGGTGAAACTGGTTTACCTGGAGAAGTTCATCAGCATTATATTCCAGTTTCATGATGGCCTACTTGCACAGGTTCTGCATGAAGCATACTCTCATGCATTCCCAGTCCCCAACGAAGTGAATCAAGGTTGTATGCTTGCTCCTATGCTCTTCAGCATGGTATTTTCTGCAGTGTTGTCAGATGCCTTCAGTCAGGATGAAAACAACATCAGTATCAGCTTCTGCACTGTTGGTAAACTATTTAATTTGAAAAGGCTACAAACCAAGACCAAAGAGGAAGGGAAGTTGGTGCATGACTTTTTGCTCACAGATGATTGTGTACTTGGTACAGCTTCTGAGGCCAAAATGGAACAGAATATGAATCACTTCTCTGCCACCTGTGCTAATTCTAGCCTGACAATTTAGGTCTGACACAGTTAGTAGTCATGATTGTGAATGTGAATAGGATGAGCTAACTCATAAAATGGGATATAATAGCAAAATGGATTAGAGATCATAATACAACAATATGTTGTAAAAGAGAGAGAGAGAGAGAAACACTTGAAACAGAAAGACATACAGAATTAAGATAAAAGGCTGGAGCAGAATCAATTATGTTTTAAATGAAGTAAAAAATATAGGGGTAGTAATTGTGATTTCAAACAAAGCAAAAGTAAAAATAAACTTAATTAAAAGAGATAATCCATGAAACTCCATTTTGCTAAACAGTACCAAAAATAGTGAAATAATATCAAAAAAATTACAGCAAATTTTTTCTAATAAAGACTTCATTTCTCAAATCTATAGAGATTTATAAAAATAAAAATATTTTTTAAAATAAAAATTATTTATGAAAATAAAAAATATTTCTAAAAATAAGAGCTATTCTGTAATTGATAAAAGATTAAAAGATATGAAGAGGCAGTTTTCAGAAGAAATAAAATCAAGTTGTATAAAAATGCTCTAAATCACTATTGAGAAGAGAAAGGCAAATTAAAACAACTCTGAGGTACTATCTCTTACCTATCAGAAATAACAAATGAAATGCTCGAGTGAGTGAGGGAAATACTTTTATTAACACACTGTTGGTGAAGTAGTAAACTGGTTCAATCATTCTGGAGAATAATCTGGAACTATATTCTGACAAGCTATAAAACTGCACACCCTTTGATCCAGCAATACCACCGCTAGATATGTATCCCAAAGAGATCAAAGAAAAAAGAAAAGAATCTATATGTACAAAAATATTTATAGCAGTTATTTTGTGGTGGCAAAGAATTGGAAACTGAGGAATGGGGAATCATCAATTGGGGAATGGATGACCAAGTTGTGCGTAAGATTGTGATGGAATATTAGTGTGCTATAAGAAATGATGGGGGGAGTGAGTTGAGAAAAACCTAGCAAGATCTATATGAACTGATAAAAAGTAAAGTGATAAGAACCAGGATTTATAACTAATAACCAACGTGCAAAGTAAAGATAATATTGTAATGGTGATCAACTGGGAAATAGTTGGTTACTCTGGTCAATGTAATTATCCAAGACATTTTCAAAGGGCTCATGATAAAAAGATGTCTTCCATCTCCAGAGAGAGAACTAACAAACTCTGAGTGCAAATTGAAATACAATTTTCTCCCTTGCTTTATTCTCTTTTTTTTACTTTGTTTTATGATGTGGTTAATAGGGAAATATGTTTCGCATGACTTCACATGTATAATTGATATATTGTTTGCCTTATCAGTGGGAAGGGGTGAGAAGGAGGGAGAGAATCTAGGTCTCCAAATTTAAAAAAAGAAAAGAATATTTAAGAGGAATTGACGATGAAATGTAATTTGACTCCGGCTACAAAGTTCATATGCACCTAGGAAATTTCTTGTTAGAAAAATATCTACCACCTCTGCCAAAGTTTACTGGATCTGGGGGGAGGATTTGAGATCAGAGCACATCAAACACAGCTACATATTTTTGAGTGTCCTTTATTGGAGAAAAGTAACTCTTTTTTCACATGTCCTTCTAGTAGGGTTTGTTTTAATTTCTAACTTTTTGCAGACCCAGAATTTTCCTGAAAGGGACCTCTCCCATGGCATCTATACCATATGGGAATCCAAACTCTGCTTAGACACTGCCAGAGAAGAATATTCATAATCTCCCAGGACAGCTTATTCCATTTTTAGAGAAATCTATTCATTCTTTCTGATGTTGGGCCAAAAGCTGACTCTTTGGTCTTAGTCCTGTATTCTGGAACAAAATAGACAACGTGACATGGTAGCCCTTTAAATGTTTAAAAATAATTGTCATGTTTCCTTTGCTAACTTATTTTCTAGTTTAAACATAGTCTATTCCTTTAACCTCTTCTTATATAGCATGTTTTATAGCCCTTTCACAATCCTGTTTGCCCTAATCTAGCCTGGAGAAATCTACTTAAAGAGGTAGAGGAAGGGATGGAAATAGGTATTTATAGCCTACCCTATACCAGGCACTTTATAAGTGCTTTTTACAAATATCATCTCATTTGATCCTCACAATAGCTCCACAATACAGGTTCTGTCATTTATTCCCATTTTATAGTTGATAAAATTGAAGTAAACAGCTGTGCAGATATTCAGACAGCTAGCAAATGTTTGAGGCTAGATTTGAACTCAAGTCTTCCTGATTCCAGGCTGCCTCTGCAGGATTTTGCCAATTTTAAAGTAACAGAAATAAACGTATCTAGGATATATAATTCCATATAACCTCTTTGCAAGAAGTTGGTGTTGTCATGAATAGCCAATGAGTTGAGTAACTGTATATCCTAGAGGGAGTTGGGTAATGAGGACATGTTGAGAGGCTGCCATACGACAGATTAAATCACCACTTACAATATAGCACAGAAGATTCTTCCATTGGCTAAGACATTTCTGTGGTTAATAAACGTCTTGTTTTTAATGGAAAGAATTCTTTATCTAAACATCAAGCCCTTACCTGAGTTGCACAATCCACAATGACTCACAGTGTCTCAAAGGTTGCACTACATATCTCACCCCAAAATGTCCCAAGACCTTTCTCAAGTAGTTCCCTTGAACTGCCAGACAGAATATGGGATTGATTATTCTGTGAGACAAATACTTGCTATCATTCTGAATCCAAAGGACAATAGTGGGTCGCCGATGTGAGGTGAGAAGATCCAGTAGAAAGAACACCAGGCTAGGTTTGGCTTCATAGGCAGACAAATCTCATAGGTTAGAGTAAATCACTAAAGTAAAGCCACATCATTAGTAGTCAAAAGCACACAGATACTAAAAGATAGGCAAGGCAAAGTATTAAAAGCTTGGGCAGATGAATTCAAGAACCAGGAGAACATAGATGAGGCAAAAGAAATGAGCAAAAGGCTGGGGAGACAGTTCAAGGTCCCAAAGGATCAGTTAGAAAATAAGGTGAATGAAAGTCAGTACCCATGAGATCTTGACACAAACTTAACATATCTCAGGAAGGAAGATCATTTTATACTTCTTTATGGAGGCAGGTGATAACTCTAGGATGTGGTCAAAATGGAATGTAGTATCTTCCCACATGTGGCAAGCCCTGACAGATAGGACTTTTAAAGAATCCTTTACTGGGACTAAAAAAAAACATCATCTTTGATGATGGGTAAGGTCTTCCAAACCTATATACATAGCCTTTTAAGCCATTTAGATCTGCAGTCAGCAGATCTTTGAGAAAAGAAAGGAAGGAAGGAAGGAAGGAAGGAAGGAAGGAAGGAAGGAAGGAAGGAAGGAAGGAAGGAAGGAAGGAAGGAAGGAAGGAAGGAAGGAAGGAAGGAAGGAAGGAGAGAGGAGGGAGGAAGGAAATAAGGAGGAAGGGAGGGAGGGAGGGGTCTGAATAAAAGAAAAATAAAAGGTCACTAAAAACAAACTTCACCTATTTCACTTACCCAGAGAAAGAACTGGCTTTCCTCACAGAAAAATCACCAGCACTGTCTTTGCTTGAGAGACCACAAACTCCCCCTTAGAACTATAAAAGGTGACTAGGCATTGTGAAAGATGGTAAAATGTATCTATATTAGCAACAGAGGATGGGGATACTTTACTTCAATAAGGAACATTGTGTGTCAGCTAGCACCATTAAGCTAAGAAAAATTGAAGGTAGGCCGTTTTTAGGAAAGGGGAGGATCTGAATATGACTGGAGAGAAACAAAAATAAACAATTAAAATCCATGGCGCTGTGGAAAGATAAATTGTGGGTAGTACAGATGCATTATTTTTTCTTGTGCCAAGTGTTGTTTTTTTGTTTTTTTTTTCCAAATGGTATATACTTTATTTTGACATCACCAGTCTGTAGCTGGGTAGCTTACACCTACCTGGCACTGTTTCTGCTCTCCCAAGGGTAAAGGCTTTAGGTCTACAGGAATCAACACAAAGTGAAAAATAGGTAATTGTACCAGTCAGACAGAGGAGAGTGGGAAGAATGCCTCCAAAGACTTAATATTCTAAATTTTTAGAATCTCTGGGGTTGTTGGGGTTGTTTTTTTTATCGCTTTGATGTTGTTGGGGTTTTTTGTTTTAGGCAGCATTGTTTGCAATAAATCCTTAGAAGCTTAAAATCAAAATATAGATTTTATTAAATGTCAGTTGTACCACAGAGCACTAGCAAAAACTCACTCATAAGGCAGGTGAAGTATATAAAGCAACCATACAAATCAACAGATGAGTCATGTTCTCATGTAGGAAGAAAAAAGGTTATGATATGTATTTTAGTGAACAGACTATGGAATTTACCTACTGATTCATGCATCTGTACAATCATGGCTGCCAGTAATAAGGTTAAAGCAAAGGGATAGAGACTGTCACATGCTGCACTCCTATTTACCAAATGGTGAAATTCGTCAAGAGAGTATTGTGTTTGTCCTTTGTTTTCAAAGAGGACCATGACGTCAGAGAAATGGTGACTTGACTTGCACTTGACTTTGTTTTGAGTGAGGGAGGGCTGTGCAGGTCACCAGCCTCACTCTCTCCTCCTAAGCCATCTGGATCCAGTGGCCAGATATTCATCAGGATGACTGGAGATGGCCCAGGATACAAGGGGAGACTTAGGCTAAGGCTTTTTCAGGTACTCACTTAAAGTGAGGTAATGCCCATTCAGTGAATAGGACTCTTTAAAAAATAGTCGGGGGATGGCTCCTTTAAATAGAAAAGAAAAAGAAAAAATAAACTAAAATTAAAATGTAGACAGAGTGTGATCTGATTAACTTAGGGTTTTTATGTGATACCAATCAAATTATCGAATGGATATTTACAAAACTAAATAAAATAATAAAATTTCTTTGGAGAACAAAATGAGCTTTAAAGAAGCACTGATTGCACACCTAATACATGCAAAGCCCTGTGCTAAGTACTGGGGATACAAACAGAAGAAGAAGACAGTCCCTGCTCTCACAGAGCTCACATTCTAATGGGAGAGATAACACATATGGAAGATTTCATGGTCCTTAGGTTGAGGGGCAAAGCAGATAGTAATGCATCCTCTTCAATGTCATTTGCACTGATACAATCATATAATTTTCTGACATAACCACGCGGCATTGCCAAGGACTTTGGTGGCCAGAACCTTCTGTTCTGATTCCTTACTATCTGTGGCTGTAGCACCTACAGGAGCCAGGCTGTCTCTCTACAGTCACTGCTTCTCCGGATGATGACTTGAGGGCCTGCGTTGAAAGCATTACTATTTCCAAGATTTAGATTCCAGGTCTCAGGCAATCTCTTCAAGATCCGAGCAAAAATGATGGTCAAAGTGGTGTCTCCCTCAGGGTGCCATGCTCTTTTACTTAGCTGAGTGTATTCAACTTAGATTATCTGCTTGTAGGTTTCCTGGCTTTTGAGTTGAGGTATGCTCCTAGGCCTTAACAGTTAGATTATGAATTATGTAGTACCATTTCAGGGTAGAGGAAGACATTTATCCTAATAGCACATAAACCCCCTAAGTATTTATTGAAGAATCCAAGAAAATCCACTTAGGCTGAAACTTATACTGTTTTATACCTTGGTTAATCCACTAAATATTCTATAGATTTCAGTATTCTCTGGCTCTGTTCCCAACCTGAAAAACAACTACTTTATTTATGCCCTTTCTGCTTTTTTGTGCCCTATGACCTTGACACCTATTCCTTTCTTTAGTAGATCGTTGTCCAATGTTCCAAAAACTATTTCTTTTTGCATAACATTTTTGTGAGCAGTATGTGCTACAAAGTTCTTGTTTAAAATCACATCATTGTCAGAACTGTATCATGTTTAGTTCCTTTCCATATTTAACTCTATGCAAAATACTTAACATGTATAGGAAACTTGAGAAAAAGCATTTTGGTATTATGGTATTATACAGTACTGGCATATTTATTCATCAATTCATTTTTCACTTTTCAAATTCAAAATATCATTATTCCCATTCTCAGGGAAAATACGGAAGGCATGGTCAGATTCATTCTTTTTCAAAATGGGGGTTTTCTTAGTGTCTTTTCGCTTTACATTTGTGTGACTAAATTCTTTCATGCCAATGCTAAGAAAAAACATATTAAGTTAGTAGCGATCAAAGCTTTCCTGGATCTTGTAGCCAATATGTAGGTGGTTGACTCTTGCATTTTGACAAGACCTCTGAAGTAGATCAGTGGCATGATGACTAGAGCACTGGACCTGGAGTCAGCAAGATCTGAGTTCAAATTCTGTATCAGACACTCAACATGTTTTCTGGAGGATAAAAGGACTTTTGCCTGAAATTTGAAATGCTAAGCAATACTTTGTAGGTTTATTATAGTTGTATAATTTTTCTTTCTACCATAAATTATTAATATTCTGTAGGTTGGACAAGCCTTAGGACCCTTACCATCCTATTCTTGAAGTATGTCCTTGGAAGTGATCATGTTTCCCTATTGTTTATTTCAAGTATGGTAGGTAGTATCATCATGGAAGCTCAGACAGGTCCTACCAAGCAGGAAAGACTTTATGTGCTATTCCAGAAATGGATGCCATGTCTACTGTCTTTAGAACCAGGGTAGTTGAGTTTAGATATGCTCAGTACCAGAAAATTGGTTACCCAGGTAATGCACCATTTTGATTGAAACAACTCATGAAGATTCACTTCAGCCCAGACATTTCTAACTGTGTGACCCTCAGCAAGTGGCTTAACTCCTCCAAGCCTCAGTGTCTTTATCTGTACTAAGGATTAAGTAGACATAGTGATAAAATCACGGACTTTTCAAGTTGAAATATTTATTAGAGTATGAGGTTTAGTTTCCCCTAGTGGAAGCATGTCAGTGAATAATGTTGGCTCTGGAATCACAGTATTCCAGTTAGAATCCCCGCTCTGCCACCATGTAAGCCTAGGTAGATCACTTGATTTTTCAGAGCATCATTTTCCTCATCTATAAAATTAAGTTTAAGACTAGATAATCTCCAAGTTTTCTTTCATCTCTAAATCTGTGAGCCAATAATTGTGCTACTTCTAATAGGTTAAAAATTCCCTGAATATGGTTGTTCACTCTGACTCTCTGTGCCTCCATTTGGGGTTTTGTGACCAAAATAGTTGAGTGGTTTGCTATTTCCTTCTGTAGCTCATTTTATAGATGAGGAAACTAAGGCAAACACGGTTAAGTGACTTGCCTAGAATCACACAGCTAGCAAGTATCTGAGGCTGGATTTGAACTCAAGTCTTCCTGACCTTCAGGCAGGTTACTTTATCCACTGTGCCACCTAGTTATTCTTCCCTGAAGCGAGGTGCTGAGCATTCACTTTATGTTACTTTTACCTGGTCTTTGTCTTTGCCTCTGTGTTCTGAGTAGACAAATAATCCTTCACTTAAACTGTTTAAGGATTGAAAGCTGAAATGGAACACAATTTTACAAAATAAGAAAATAACATCTAGAAAAAGAATTTAACATTTGTGAGAGACCATCATTTAATATCTTTAAAATTTTCAGTCATCTTTATTCTTTTGGCCTCACAAATTTGCTTCTTTTATAGTGATTATATTTTTCTAAGTTCTTGAGACCAAAACTTACTAGATTCAAAATCAAGGGTATTCTGTATTTAACGACAAAAGTTGTTTTGGTTTTTTTATCTGAATGTCAATAAGTGAAATCTTAACATAGAATGCTTTATCATCATTTTCACTTGATATAGATAACTAGTGTAGAATTCAGAGGTAAACCTAATTGCCTAACTTGGAAACATTTGGTAATAACCCTCTCTTTGGTCTCCCTATATTGTCTCTCTTTCTCCATAAACTTTCCCTGATAATTCCTGCTAATGTCTCTTCTTCTGGACTCTGTAACACTCACTGTGCCATAAATTTTTGAGATGTAATTTCATCTTTTTTTATGTCTCATCTTCTGTCATTATGTATTTGTTTCTGTGTGCTGTATTATCTTTTCAGATCCTCCAGGACAAAGTCTAGGTCACTTAGTTCTTTTGAATTACCATAGGAACTAGTATAATGACATTGTAAATGCTCAATCATTGCTTTCAGTTTAACTAAATTGAAAGTGTAGCCATGATATTTCAAACATAATAGAACACTGGAAATTTAAGTGACCCCCAAACTGAATAATATGTCTGTGTTCAAGCCAAGTTCCTAGAAGCTAGAGCTTTGTAAATAAAGAATGAACACCAGCATCTGTCATCCCCTAGATTACCCATAGCCCATGTCTCATTCCAGCTCAGGTTTCTCATTTGGAACATTCTAACTGGCCTATGACCTATTGTTGAAAATTAATTTACTTCACTAGAAGTATGGGGTACATTGGACTCAAGGTCACTCAACTGGAGTAGATGTTAGAAGAGAGATTCTAACACCAAGATTTAAAATAACCATGTTAGCTAGTTTTTAACCATATGTACATGTGTATATGAAAATATACATTCATATACAATGAGAACTTCTACTATCCAAATGACCAGGCACTTGGTAATCACAGCATAGGTATACGATGGCCCCTGAATTACTAGACGGTATTCTTTAAGTATTTTTCCTTTATTTTTTAATAGGTTGTAGATGTGGTGATGCTTTTTTTCTCCCTGATGTGGTATTTATTTACCTGTTTCAACTGGGTTCTCAACAAATCGCATCAATATTAAATATCCAAATTAGTCATCTTGGGAGTAATTTTGTCACAGAATCGTACAGCAAGAGAATTTCGAAGGTTTTTTTCGACCTCTGACCTCGTTTCCTTTTTATAGAAAAGAAAATTGAGAACTAGAGTAAATGCTTGGAGTCAGGAAGACAGGAGATTCACTTCAGCCCAGACATTTCTAACTGTGGGACCCTGAGCAAGTGGCTTAACTCCTCCAAGCCTCAGTGTCTTAACCTGGACGAAAAGGAGATTGGACTCGTTTTCTTCCAAGGTCCTTTCTAGCTCTAAACCTGTGATCCTAAGTGATTCGCACAAAGTTACTTAGCTAGTTATTGGCATATAGAAAGAGAGAAAGAGGAGGGAAAAGAAAAGGAGGAGGAGGAAAGGATTTGCACATTGTATATAGCATTATTTAAAAATGTTAAGAGTCAAATATAAAAGCTACATGATAACCTCAGAAGGAAATATCCAATTTTTAACCAACTAGAGGAAATGACACCAAGAGAGATTGGAGGGATCTTTGCCTGCCTCAATGAGGTTGAAATGAATGGAATTCAAAAGGAAAAAAAGTTACAGTAGACTCCTAAAGAGAGTTCTATAGTCCCTTTTGGATACTGAGGGCTGTGACTATGGCTAATGTCAGCATAAAGCCATTGGTTTAAAGTGATCAGATATGTTTTTGATTACAGAATCATAAGAATTCACAGCACAAAATCCTCAGGGCTCTCAGCAGAGAACTTCATAAGACTCTCCTCAAATTGAAAAGATATAGGGCTTTGGGGCTGGTTATACATTGCACTCTGTAAATATCTTTTGGAAATTATTACTTCCTTTTAAAACCAAATTGAGTCTACCTCTCCTCAGAAAACAAACCCTAGGCTATTGAACACAGAATCATCTCCTTCCTTCACTCCCATGCCCTACAGAACCACTCAGAAGTAGTTTTCAATTTTAAAAGAATTCTCTAGTTATTTACAAACTTTCACAGCAATTGAATTGTTTGTTTGCTTACTTAAACTGTACTTTTGGTGAACGCTTTGTGAAGTACCTGTCTCATTTTTATTGTCTCTAGGAGTAAAATCACAAAGTAACCCTACTTTGAATATTTCATTCTGTGCATTGTAATGTCAATTAGATCTTCCCTGCCCATTGACAGGCCTCAAGTACTTTTTGTTAATTTTCCAATAAGGCACTGATTGTGATGCCCTCTGGCTCTGAAAAGTGTATAAATACTCTGAGGTATGGTTTTACTTTGGGGCTTACTCATTGAAAGTGTTTGTTTGGCCAGAGGAGACTCTGGGCAGCCCCTAAGGAGACACCAGCTTTGAAAACCTAGAAGTTGGTGCTTCTTTCTCTGGTAACTGTGTACGTATGGTCAGGTAGTTGGATCTGTCTGTTTATCTGTGACGTATGTATTGTTTATGGTCAGACGCTTGGATGCCCTGTCTGTTGGTTGATCTTTGTTTCTCTACATTTTCTCTGAAGTTCGAGGTGCTGACTTTTTTTCCCCTGAACTAAGTGAATGATACATGTGCTTCATTAAAGTGATCGTTGACCCCTCAAGTTGCTTTCCTTTTAGAAAAGCAGATTTAAGAACCTGTAGAGCAGGATCTCCTATGTATGTTGGTGTTCTTGCTGATACAGTGTGTAGACACACACATGTGTATATCTGTATACATGTGTATATATACACACATGCACATATATGTATATGTGTATATATAATTTTATATGTTTCAGTCTATAACATATAGGAACAAGAAGTACTTTGTCTGAAAAAATAATAATTTGAATTAGTCATCTATTTTTTCCCTTTTTCTGTGTCTTCTTAAATTATCTGATTACAGTATCATGAAAACATACGTAGCTCAAAATAACAGTACCATGAATAATCAAACATGTAATCCTTAATTCTGAACTCTCTTTACATCAGTGTTTAAATTTTTAATGGGGAAATATGTATAGGGGCAAGATTCAAAGAATTTTTCACAGAATATACTACTCAGGATATCAGGAATATCTTGTGCCTGACTTGGCAATTCTATAGACAGATTTTGAAGACTGACTAAAACTATATCCCCTACAAAAGAAATAGTTCTGTCTTCATTCTAGTGATGATAGGTTATTGAAACATTTCTTCCTTTTTTGATTGACTCTAGGCACTAATTTTCATCTCATGAAAGGATCAGGAGGGTAAATGTATTTTATTTACACATAAAGTTCATGTGTGACTACATTTTGAACTTAGGGGAGAAGGGATCATATCTTCTCCTTTACAACTAAATACATAAACATGTTTTCTATTTCTTATAACTTAGTGATAGGAAATATGGGGAAGCATTTTTACTGACACTTTTAAAATCGTGGATGCATAATGCCTACACTAGAATAATCTCTGACAAGGAGTGAATATATTGCTTAATTTTTTAAATGTTTTATTTGCGTTTTTTTGTTAACATCACAGTAAACTCTCAATGATTCCAACCATCCCCAACAGAACTATACCTTATAATTTAAAAATTAATTGATAAATTTTGTTTTTACATCGGTTTTATTTCCCAATATATACTCTCCCTTCACTACCAAAAAAATCTAGCCTTAAAACCAATAATAAAAGCAGAAAAAAAAGCAACTCAGCAAAAATAATTAGTACATCAATCAATTTCTCAAATATATACAATGTTCCACATATTTGTTTCATTATACTCCCCCTCCAGAAAAGCAAGTTCATTCTCATATTTCTTTTTCTGCATCAGTCTCAGTCAATATAATTACATGGTGTTCAGTATCGACGCTGTCAATCTTTCTGTTTATGTTGTTAGGGTCATTTAAATTGTTTTTCAGCAGAAAGCTTCTTGGTTTATGTGTCTTCGCAAGCCTCCCTTCATTGTTCATATTCACAAATTCTTGTATGGCACACTATTATTTCATCTCATTCATGTGCTACAATTTGTTTAGCCTTTCCTCAACTGGTAGAAATCTCCTTTGCTTCCAGTCTTTTCCTACTACAAACAGTGTACTATAAATGTTTGGGGTGTATTAGACCTTCTTTTGTTTCTTCTAGATTTGGCCTCCATTAGAGACTTGGCCCTAGCAAATGGATATATCTAGGTCACAGGCTATGAGCCATGTAGTCACTTTCTTAGCATAACTCCAATGACTTTCCTGAATGGTTGTACAAATCACAATTCAACCATCAATGAATTTGTATCCTTGTCTTTCCACGGTTCTTCTGTCTTTGCCAATTCTCAGCTTTTTTCATTTATGCTTATTTTCTTGCTGTGAGATACAGCTTCGCATTTGTTTCGATTTATCCTTCTTTTATTGTTAGTCCAATGGTACTGGTAGAATCTCTTAAATGACTGTTAGTATTCTGCAGTTCGACTTTTGATCACTACATTTGTTTATATCTTTCCACCACTTATCATCTGGGGAATGGAATTGGGTCCTGTATTTTTGTGTTAGGTCCCTTGATATCTTGGATATCAGAGTCTTGTCAGAGATATTTGATGGGAAGATATTTTCTCTGGGTATTTGGTCACTGGATTCAGATGGTTCTGGAGGAGAAGTGAGGCTGGTGACCTTGCACAGCCCTCCCTCTCTCAAGACAGAGTCAAGTGCAAGTCATGTCATCATTTCTCTGACGGCATGGTCTTCTTCGGCAACGAAGGAAAACACAGTTTTCTCTAGGAGGAATCAGTCCTTCTCCATTTTCCCTTTGGGAGTAGCAGTAAAAAGAGCAACAGCTCCACCTTCTTGCTCCACAAAAACTCCTGCTGGCTTACATACAGATAAATAAATGCTGGGAAACTTAAGGACAGTTAGTCAACATGAATTTGTTAAACATTTACACTGTGTTCAAAGAGTTAATTACATGGAGTACTAGGGAAACCTCCACTGGGTAATTTGTACCTGTAAGTGCCCTGAAGGATTATGAGGGAGAGATGAGAGATTACATTCCACACAGGAAGAAAGCCACGGATGAATAAAGAAAAGGGAATCTTCATGGAATAACTAGACAAGCAATTTAGCTGGATCATCAAGTGCCAGAAGGAAAATACTATGAAATATATATCCGAAAAAAGTATACTAAATGCAAGTTTTGCCAATTTCAGGAATCTGTGTGGAGTATTATGGGTAACTGTATTCAGTAGGAAGTAACTGAAGGCTTTTGAGCAGGGAATTGGTATGGTTTAGATCTGCACTTTATGAAGATTATTTGAGTAAATATATAGGGGATAATTTGGAGAGACTATAAGGAGAGAGACAAATTAGAAGGTTTGGTTTTTATTTGTTTTATTTTGGGGCAGTGGGGATTTGTTGTTCAATCACTGCAATGCTGTCCAACTCTTTGTGATCACATTTGGGGTTTTCTTAGCAAACATACTGGAGTGGTTTGCCATTTCCTTCTCCAGCTCATTTTACAGGTGAGGAAACTGAGGCAAACAGAGTTAAGTAACTTGTGCAAGTAAGTGTCTGAGGTCAGATTTCAATTGAGGAAGTGAGTCTTCCTGACTTTCAGGCAAGGCACTTTATACACTGCACCACCTAGCTGCCCTTTGGATGATGACGATGATGAAGATGATGATGATGATTACAATAGTCTAAATGACAGGTAATAATCACCTGAATTAGGATAGTGACCATGTAACTGAAAAGAAGGGGATTCCTGTGGAGTTAGAAGATTGACAAGACTTGGCAACTGAGTGAACAGGAGAAGAAATAGTCAAGGATGAATTTCTCAGTTGCAGTCCTGGATGATTTTTTTCCACTGAAAGTTTTGGATGAGAAAATAAATTATGGAAGGGGTTGGGTGCTGAAATTCATAGGAAAGGGAGAAACATAGAGTTGGAACTGCTACAGTGTTGGATTTGGAGTCAGGAACATCAGAGTTCAAATCCTACCTCATACACTTAATAGCCATGTAACCCTGAGCAAGTCACCTAAGTTTCTTCCCAGATAGCTCAGGAGAAGAAAGTGAGGTTGGTGGTCTTGCACAGCCCTTCCTCACTCAAAGTCAACTGCAAAAGTCATGTCATCATCTTGATGTCATGGTCCTCTTCGAGAACATAGGACAAACACAATATGTGAGTGAGTAACAGCTCCTCTCGTCTCCTCTCCTCTGCTCTCCTGCCTTTTTTCGTTGGGTTTACTGGTTACATTTCTTGCTCAAAGATCAAGCCTTAAACCCAATTCACTCTGGAGCTCATAGACTAGACAACAAGTCCCACCCACCTACCACAGAGTGAATGTAATAACTAAATAGTAATTGTTTCTCTTTTACCCAAGAACCCTGAGGGTCTTCCCCTCCCAGTTTGATTTTTTTTTTTTTTCATGAAAGAGGCCATCCCTTGAGTAACCACTTAAAGAAGCCAATTTATTGAATGGTTGTATCTCACTCAAAGTGAGAATATGATAAGACCTTAGCCTGAAAGGGCCAGTGTCTCACATTGCATCCTGGGTCATCTCCAGTCGTCCTGATGAATATCAGGCCAGTGGACCCAGATGATTCAGGAGAAGAAAGTGAGGTTGGTGAACTTTCACAGCCCTCCCTCACTCAAATCAAAGTCAACTGCAAGTCATGTCATCATCTTGATATCATAGTCCTCTTAGAGAACCAAGGACAAACACAACAAATAAATAGCACCTACTTCATAGGGTTGTTGTGAAGATCAAAGAACTTTATAAATATTAAAGCACTATATTAATGATAGCTCTTATTATTATAATCTATTTTGTCATTGGGAAGAAACCTGACAAAAGAGAGGGTTGCCCAGTTTGAATTCTGCAATATATAGGTTCTTTGGCAATCTTTCTAGAACTAGCTTGTCCGTAACTCCTTACTTAATACAATAGTTTCAGGAGAGGCAGGAAGACAGGAATAGGTATAACAAATACGTCCCTCCATTTTTTTTATAATGAACTTAACAATCATCAAAAAAAAAAAATTCAATATACAAAGGACTCCCAAGAATGATATATGAAAGTGAACTGTTACATACTGAAAAGTTAATATTATACTATTATGTTAATAACTAATTGTTTATTTGTGATGTACCCTTTTCCTTTCAATTCTGTTAAAACCCAATTCCCAAAAAGATCTCTAAAGGCAATGGCTCAGTGATGAGATTTGCTTCTACTGCTCAAGCCATATGCTCTTTAACTTTGGGCTAGACTGCATCCAACTGGGAAATCTAATTTCTATTTAGATTATAAACAAAATCTGGTCAGGGCAAGTCTTTGCCTGGAGTAAGAACCCCTCCACCTTGGTCCTCTCATTTATAGTTTAGGACAACTCAGCTCACTATGGAGAAAAGTAACTAAAGAGGTCTAGATGGACATGGCTTCCACTTACCCAGATGCCTTGAGGCTTCTGAGTCCCCAAATCAAGCAGCAGGAGGAGTTGATGGCTTTTAACTCACTCCTCATTAAATGTCCACTAATCAGGGGAGTAATCATGCAGAAGGAATTTAAGGTATTTTGGGGTCTCCTTTGGTGTCTTTGGTTACCAAGATAAACCACTAACCATCAATTTATTGATCACCAGCCAACCTAATTAACAAATTGATTAGTTATCCAGAAACTCTATCTTGGGGTTTTCATTTGTCTCAATACCATTTTAAAAGAGTATATTAAATTCAACATGATAGCAACAAAATTGTCCTAGAAATTTCCCTTTCTGAACATCTTTTTTTTCTGTTTTTAATAATTTATTAACGCCTTTTTTCTTTCCATTGCTATCACTACCCACCAATCCACCTCCCCCACTTTGCTATAAGCTTATCTTGTAAGCTATATAGTCAAGCAAAAGAGAAAAAAACACAATGGCTGTGTTTGAAAACGTTTGTCTCACTTGAGATCTCTACTCCATCACCTCCTGTTTTGCTGTTGTCTGACTACTCTCTGTCTGAGTCCCCTGCTCAGGGTCAGAGGCAACTGCAGTTTTTTGACTCTCCATGCTTCATAAAATATTGAAGATGTAAGAGCTTGGGGATTAACATCCATTCTTCAGAACAGAAACCAAAAAGTTAATGACCCAACAAGCTCATTTTTGCCAATTACTCCATACCTTATGTTGGATATGACTCAAACATAAGTAGTTTCAAATAGCAAGATGCTGACCCATCCATATTATATTATCCATACTTCATGCTGTACCTTCAGGCCTAGCATCTCTTCTAGAAAATAAGCAAGGGACTATCTGTTTTCTTGAAATAGGAAATATATCTCTTCTGCCTCTGGCCATATCTCAACGGGCTCAAATACCATGGTCTTTTCCAATGTCTGTGTTGCTCTAACACTGAGTCTAGTTCTGAACAAAGGAAGCCTGTGTGTGTGCACTGCATAGGGGCTGGGGAGAGGGGGTGAGGAGGGTATAGGGTGAGAGTCAAAGGAACTTTATGAAGATATTTTAGTGACTGACATTTTTCTTATGAGAGGCAGCCAAAAGAAAAAAGTGCTTTAGTGTTTAGATAGTTGGAAAACATTGAAAGTCTCTTTTTCGGTTATTTCTCATTTATAGTTATACATTACCATATATACATTACCACATTAAAGATAACATCCTAAGGGAAAGAAAATAGAGAAAAAAAAATCACAAGTATTGATAACAGCTAGTTTGACAGCATGACTGGGTGAAAATAAAATTGCCCAAAATATTTGTTTTTTCCTTTCTAGACATTTGATGATGAAATAAAATGCACTGGTGTCTTACTATGGAGTAACTTCAGCTTATGAGGCTGAAATCTCCAGAAAAGGAAGGAAGGGGAAAGGGAGGGAGGGAGGAAGATCCAAATTGCAAAATACTGCCTAAAGAATTCAGGTATCTTGGCAGGGGCCATCAGGATGACCTTGAAAATGAGAGTTCCTACTTCCAAGAAAGAGAAATTTTGCAGATGCTGTAGTAATAACCTAACAACAGAAACACGACCAATACTGAGTTCCACAAATTGAAGTCCATCAATTTGCCTTAGAAATTCCTTGCACTTCTAATAGCCTCAGTTTTAAACGCTGACTTTCTTCACAGATACTAGCATGTTTTTCCCCAAAAAATGGTGGATAAAGCTATTACAATTTTTAACTGCTGGAGGCATTTTTGGCAAAAATTACTAAGCTAGGAATCAGACTGCCAATTTTCAAATCACAGCGCAGCTCCACCAATGATTTTCTTTTGCGGTTTGAGATGTCACTACCTTTTATTATACCCCATTTTCCTTTCTTACAAAAGATTATATATGTGTGTGTGCCTGTGTGTGTCTGTGTCTGTGTGTGTGTATATATACACACATATATATATATATACGTATATATATAGACATACACATGTGTGTGTTTATGTATTCCCCAATAGCCAGATAAAATGAATTTGTTATTGGGAATAAATTGAAATATTCTAAGCTACTTGTAAAAACTATCATTAATTTCAGATTTATTTCATATTTTAAAGCTATGCTAATCAATTACCAAAAATGAACTTTGATTCATGGTCTCAGTGGAAGGAGCACTAGACTTGGAATATGAATACTTAGACTCAAAAGAAGAATTGATAGTTTCATGTAATGATCACGTGGTCTTCATTAATGATGTCTACTATCTCAGCCTCATCTTCCTCCTCAGCAAAATGAGGGTATTGTAGGAGATGACTTTTAGGGCCTTTCAGCTCTAACATTCTGTAATTCTCTAATCCCAGGGCCTCAAGAAGTTTTACCACCATGATCATAGGCTAAATCCAGAAAATATCCATTTCTAATCACGTGTTGAAGGCCACTTTAAATTGCAAGCATGCTCCCTTGAGGACATACATCCTAACATATACTGACTTTCCTTTTAGACAGGCTTGATGACCCTAATGTATTGAAACACCATCTCATTTTCTTTCTAATTTATCTTTGTTATCTGTACAGTGGGTCATGTTAGCAACATCTTTACTGCACTATTCTGAGGTTTCTGGGAACTCTGGGAGCAATTCCCCTCCAGGCCTGTTAGAATTCAATAGTCATCTCTTTGTCCTCAAGCTGAACATGGAAGCAAATGGAAAGACTAGATTTAGTCATTCAAAACTGAAAATCTAAGTTTTGTTCCCAAAGCTCTTGCTAAGCCTTGCTTTTCTCTAATACATTTCAAGAGATATGATATATGTGATGATTTTCTATGGCATTTAGCCAGCCTACTAATAACAGAGTAATACTTCTAAAAATTTAATTCCCAGGATGATGCAGGGTTAAATAATATAGTAAAGGAGCATTTTTCTTTCTGGCCCTATCTGATTTGTACTTGGTTAGGGTTTCAGAGATTTCCTAGCACAAACATAGGAAGGTTCAGAATGCTTAGATTTGGGACCTGTACCATCAGAGTAGATTCATTCATTTTCTAAGCAATTTCTAGGTAAAACGTGGCGATTGATAATACAAAAACAGAAAACACCTTCGTCAGTTATAACATGAAGACAGAAACAGTTAGAGGGTAGGGTTCTTGATTTTGTTTCTTTTTTTTTTTTTTTTCTGATTGCTGGCTGCTGTGTTTGTCCTTCATTCTCGGAGGGGACCGTGACATCAGGATGATGACATGACTTGCACTTGACTGATTTGAGTGAGGGAGGGCTGTGCAGGGTCACCAGCCTCACTTTCTCCTCCAGAGCCATGGCCCCTTTTACTAAAAGAACACAAAATAGCCAAAAAAATCAAACTGGGAGGGGAAGACCCTTAGGGTTCCTAGGTAAAAGAGAAACAGTTACTATTTATAATAACATTCACTCTGTGCTAGGTGGGTGGGGACCGGGTGTCCAATCTGTGAGCTTGCTCAAAGAACAAGCCTCTTCTCTCTGGTATAGTTCAAACCCCACCTGTAGGACTGCCTACTCATGGGAGTCTGGGCAACGCCAAGGCATTCCCCCTCCCACGCCTTCTTCCTCATCTGCAAAAGGAAAAGACTGAACTATGTGGCTTCTGAGATGTTTTTCAAAGCTAGCTTGATGATTCTATGAACTTAAAATCTGCAAACACTAATGTTATTGGAAGAGCTTTTTTCCCTTGAATTTCTACACACTCTGTCCATTTTCTGGTAGGCACTAACGTTAATCCCAACAGTCTTGTCCAACTTGTTTGTTTCAAATTTTTACTCCCTGATTATGTGCTGTGTACATTGATTTTCTTTCACTCTAAGTCAAGTGATGTTCAAATCAAAACAGTAGCTCTTGCTCTGTAATTTTAGCTAATTAATGAGATGTGCTAGGAGGACAGCAGTGGATTGTTTATGTCCCAGTAGCTTGTTCCTGCATCTATAAGATGCATAACCTCCTGAAATGCCAAATCAGGACGAATGGACCCCATCCAATTTTTCTGTAACAATAATATTGCTGAATAGATACTATTAAATTTACTTTGAGATGAGAAGAAATATTCCTCGTTTTGAAAACTTGTGACAGTCTCCAAGCATGTTAAAGCATGAAAGGATTGACTTAGCACTTGTTCTTTGAAGAAAATAAATACCAGGAGTTGGCATTTATATAAAGCTTTACAGAGAACAAACGCTTTACATACGTTAGCTTACTTAATCCCAGGAACAACTCTATGACATAGGTAGCACAATTATGATTATCCACATTTTAGAAATGAAGAAACTAAGGTTCAGAAGGGGAAATGAACTGTTCAGTATCACGCTGCTAATTAAATGGCAAAGTTGGGAATTGAGATATTTTGAATCTAAGTTCATTATTTGTTTCACTTCAATTCCATTCATTCACTTATAATTCTAATCAATAAACAGGGGCAGCTAGGTAGTTCAGTGGATAAGAGCACCAGTGCAGGAGACAGGAGGACCTGAGTTTAAATCTCACCTCAGACACTTGACACTCACTAGCTGTGTGATCTTGGGTAAGTCACTTAACCCCAATTGCCTCATTCTGGGTCATCTCCAGTCATCCTGATGAATATCTGGTCACTGGATTCAGATGGCTCTGGAGGGGAAGTGAGGCTGGTGACCTGCACAGCCCTCCCTCACTCAAAACACAGTCAGGTACAAGTCATGTCATTGTTTCTCTGATGGTATGGTCTTCTTCAGCAATGGAGGATGAACACATAATCAGTAAACATTGATTAAGCACTTTCCCTATACAGAGCAGCATATTGGACACCAGGGATGATAGAAAATTCAAATAAAACATGTTTCTGCCCTCTGGAACCTATAGTCTGGTAGAAGAAAACAGATTCCAAAGTTAGCCTGGGAGACAAGGGTGGGAAGAAAAGGAAGGACCATGGGGCAGACTGGAGAATGGAGAGGCTCAGACTGTTGAAGTTCCCAAGAGGATAGAGGAGAAAGGACACAAGGTGCTTCTGGGTGAATCTGAGACACTCTCAGGATCTTTCAGGCCTGTGAGCTACTATCAGGAGCAACCCAATGGTGGTACAATAGGCCTGCTCTAGCCCTGCTCCTAGGAAGCTGTTTCCTAAAGGATCAAGAGCCTAGGCCTGAGCTCCTGAGAGAGCGAATGAGTTGCCTGGGGTAACTAAGGATAGTATCAGTGTCTTTTCCTGGATGTGGGTGAGCTAGAAAGGACTAGAATCATCTGGTCACTTCCTTGAGTTTTTGCCATTCCTCAGAAGATCTAATCATAGAGCTTGTTTGAAAGACTGCTGGACTGGGAACACAATCCTCTGGTTCTAGTACCTGCTCTGACACTGACTCTGGGCCTTTCGTTTCTCCTCTTATAAAATGAGGTGGATTTGAAGGCCACTTCTAACTCCAACAGTCTATGGGTCTGTGAGATTTGGGCTTCATTGGCTACCTCGGTTTACCCTCCATTTCAGTTACAACTTAATAAACTTTCTTCTATGACCCTTGGCAAGTCATTTTCCCTTGTAGTGACTGTAAAATTAAGATAATAAACTAAATCATCTCTAAATTTCTTCCACCTGTAACACTGTCATAATACTTTGAAGTTTTTGAAGTTTTCAAAAGGATTTCAGACCTGTTTCTGCCTCTTTCTCTCTTTTTTTTTTTTTTTTATGGTAGAGGTTACCTCTCCACTGGGAGTAGAGAATAATCTGGCTCCAGGGATGCAAATTAGAAACACTAATTGGCCTTTAGTTGTTTGCTTGGTTGGTTTTTTGAGAAGACCTGAAATTTTATAAATATAGGAAACTCCAGAGAAGTAAATCCCTTTCCTCAGTGAACAGGGGAAATTGCTTGCATTTTATATTCTGAAACTTGCTTGGTAGCACAGAAATGTCACATAGTCAATAAATGCCAGAGGCAGGCCTTGAAACCCAACCTTCCTGGCTAAGGCTTGCTCTCTCTTTACTCTGCTATGTTACCTGCCTCTCTTGTACTTAGTCTGCAAGGAAAATTAGCTCAAATGGGAATCGACTTGAGTGACTTTCTAGCAAAGGCTCTACAGGATTCTGAGGTCTCTGCTTCTGAAGCGGTGGTTTCTGGGAACTACTCCACCCCATTTTCTTTTCTTGAATTGCCACCAATGTCATTGAAGATGCTTGAGACAGGCTCAAAACTTCCTGGTTGTGGAAGCTGAGCACTGTACTTGGAATAGAGTAGGTGCTTAATAAATGTTTGTTTCCTTCCATGCATAGCTCTATGAATGAGAGGCAAGCTCAAATATCTGTGTCGAATGATAATTATCTCAAAGAAGTATAAAGCAAGGCACACTAGGCAGTTTTCCCAGGCCTCTCCTTTGCACTGTTCTCCAACTCCCTAGAAATCTGCATTCTTGTCTATCCTCCCATTCAATTATGATCCTCTGTAGAGATGGTCTGTGCTGCATACAGTCATAACTGCAGTGTGTATGACCTTTGCACACAGCAGGCATGTTAGTAAATGTTTGTTGAATGAATAAATGAGTGAATCTTTGAAATCTAACAAAGAAACAAACTGGTGAGATCAGGGACAGCACTTGAGTTACACTCTGGTGGTTAGTATTAAGAATGATAGTGGCAAAGACAAAAAGGGAAGATATTATAGGGATACAGAAGACAGGCCAAGGCAGGGAGCTGGCAGAGTACAGGTTGAGTTCATGGAACAGTTAAAAAAAACATTCATTTTGGCTAACGTATACAGTTTGTGAAGGAAAGCAAAACAAAATTAGTCTGGAAGGACAGATTGTAAATCATCTTAAATGTCAGGCAAAGGAGTTTAGACTTTATTTTTTAGGCAATAGGAAATCACTGACTATTTTTTAATGCAGGAGTAAAGGAACAAGATCTTCTCTGGCCATAGTATGAAGAGTGGACTACAGGGGTTACAGAGCAGAGGTCATATTCCCCTTCCAGAGGCCATCGCAACAGTATAAGCAGCTAGCAATGAAGGGGGCCGTATCCCAGGCAAGTAGAGGCATTGGCAAAAAGCAATGGGTTGGAGATAGAAAGTAGGCTTGGGTAATTGAGTAGATGAGCAAAGAGGACAAGGGAAAATAACTCCAGAAGATGACAACAAATTAAAAAAATGGAACCACCAAGCAACTGTATGATGTAATAAGGGATCAGAAGCTAGAAACATTTTGTTTTTGTTTTTTTATATGGCTCTGCCATTTCATTGGTGGAGCAAGTTTCTAATATGGAAGTTCTATCAATAAAGAAGTGTAATTAACTATTCTGCCACTTAGAGTCTTAGAAAACGGTCTGGGACACTGAAAGGTAAATTTATATAAACAATAGGGGCCACATGTGAGATTTGAAATCAAGTCCCCTTGACTTCCAGGCTGGCCCTCTATCCACTATCACATGGCCTCTCCATCTTTGAGGCTATCAGTAGAGAGAGAGAAAAATTAATTTTAATTGGAATTTAATTTTACATGTTATTGTAAGAGACTGAAGAAAAAACTGTCCTTTATCTTTGTAAATCTGAGACCTAGCTTAGCACATAGTAGGCACTTAATGAATGTTCCTCATATTGAATTTAACTAAACTAGAAGCCTAATCACTTAATTTCTAGTCATAGATTTACCAGGGGTTTTGTGGCCTTCAGAAAGTTATTAATCTCTTTTTTTAATGCCTCAGTATCCTGATCTATAAATAAAAATAAAAGTTGTGATACTTTCCCCACATCTAATGAAGAAAATTTTATGCAAGAGAGGGTATACCTGGTAATATTCTGAGCTACTTGAGAAAAGTTCTTTGTAATTTCAAAATGGAATTAGTATTTTTAAGTAATGAAATATGAAGTTGTAAGTCATCATACACCTAAATGTCATGGAGTTTCACCCATGTGTTCAATTCTAATTTTGTGCTGAAGGATATTTCTAAATGTTTAAGTATGTCCCTAGGGAACATATGACCTCTTTTGGAATAGACTAGTTATTCTCTAAACACAGACAGAACCCTCTTCAAATACATCTTCATTAAGTTCTATATGAGTCACACTCATCTGATAAAAATGCAAAATTGGGTCTGTGACCTTCATGGAGAGCCATAGGAAGAAGAGGGGAAATGGGAAGAGATCTTGTATCATCCAATGTTACATAAAACTGTGAGGTGTAATGAATAGAACATGCTAAATCACCTTGAAATCTCTGCATACTTTGAAAATATTTTGTTTTTATACAAAAGGCCAACAAAAAACTCATAGATTTATGGGTGAAATATTAAAAACACAGTCTCTTAAAGACAATTCAACCTTCGCAGTCATTACCAAAAAGTGCAAACCAACCACTTGAGGTTGTTCATTAGAAAGAAAATAGAGAACAATTTTTAGATTAGATAGAAACAGATAAATTGTCTTCACTGTGGAGAGTACACTTTTTTTTTTTTTAATGATCATTGTAGTTAAATGGTAACGTCAGGATTATAGCCCCAGGAGTCAAAGAGTCAGCATTAGAGATGAACCACATGTTGGGAGAGTGAGAAAACAGCATCCAGCTTTGTTGGCAATTATACCAATTAAAACCATATCAGCATGAGAGCTTTGATAGATCAAACAGTCTATTGAGGTATTGGGTTAGCATCACTTCAGTGTCATGGAACAACTGAATGAAGCTGTTTTACCTTCGTTAAAGATCTGATGAGAGCTTTGAGATGTTAAACTGAAGCTATCAGGCTCTTAGACCCAATAGATTTACACAGCAGGTGAAGAATTTTGGCAGAGAACAAACCAGCTCATATCCTAGATTTCAGTGTCTAAACAATTGGATTTTAGGCCCCATGGTGAAATGTTTTATCACATTGTGTTATAGAAGCTGTCATGTTTTGGAATACTGAGCAAAGATTTTCATCCAAGGCCATTAATTAATGTTCATTAAGAAAGTCAAAGTGCTCTGCCAGCCTTCTTGAGTACCTGACTCAGTGGAAAATCAAGCAATAGTATTCCTACTTCCAAGCTTTGAAAACGCCCAAATTTTAAAAATACCAACATGATTAAGGAAATACACACACACACACACACACACACACACACACACACACACACTCACACACACACACTCATCTAGAATATAGTAGAATAGTACTGACACTTGACAATGCCATAAAATAATCAGTATAAAAGCTATAGATTCTAATTGAAGTTCACAGGACGTAAAATTATTGACCTAAAGGAGAACTTAGAGGTCATCTAGTATAACCTCCCACCCAAAAAAATGAATTTCCTGTGCAGTAGGACAATTTTTGATTTTTATTTATTTTATTTTTAATTTCTGGAATAAAACAAGCATTTCTCTAACACAGTATAGAAGAGGGGAAAAGATGGCTGCACATGAAACTGTAATTCTGTTATGTACAATTTGCTGTTTCTTTTAAATATATGATAAAGTTATCGTGTAAATTTCTTTTTTTCTCAGCTCTCCTCAACCTAGAGATGACTATTATTAGACACAAATATGTGTGTGTATATATATATATATACATATGTAGGTCAAATCATTCTATATATACTTCTGTTTACCAAGTTTTCCTCTGGATGTAGATAGCATCTTCCTTCCTAGGTTCTTTGTAGTAAATTTAGATATTTATAATGGTAAAAATGACATATTTGATCCAAGTTGTTTTTAAAACAATATTGTTGTTACTGTGTACAATGTTATCTTCATTCTACTCATTCCTTATTTCATGCAAATCTACCCAGGTTTTTTTTTTTTCTTTCAAAATCATGGAGCTCATCATTTCTTATAGCACAGCAGAATTCCTTCACAATCATATGCCACAACTTCCTCAGTCGTTCCCCAATTATTAGGCATCCCTGAAATTTCCACTTCTTTGTCACCAAAAAGAGAGCTGCTATAAACATTTTAGAAAATCCAAGTTCTTTTGCTTTTTCCCCTAATCATCTTTGGAAATAGACTTAGTGGTGATATTACTGGGGAAAAGGGTAGAGACAGTTTAATAATTCTTTGTACATAATTCCAGATTGCTATCCAAAATGATTTGATCTGTTCACAACTCCACCAACAATGTATTAGTGATCCATTTTTCACTCCAACTTTTGTTATTTTTCCCTTCAATCACTTTAACCAGTCTGATAGGTATGAAATTTTATCTCAAAGTTGTTTTAATTTGCATTTTTCTAATCATTAATTATTTATGGCATTTTTTCACATGGCTATATAGTGTTTTGATTTCTTTACCTAAACGAAATATACCTCTCCATATACTTTGACCATTTAATCAATTGGAGAAAGATTCAAATTCTTATAGATTTTACAAAGTTCTTTGTGTGTTTAAACTATGAGACCTTTATCTGAGAAACTGTGTAGAATATTTTCCCCTCATTTTTGTTTTCCTTCTAATCTTTGTTACATTTGTTTTATTTGTACAAAATCTTCTTAATGTTCTGAAATCAAAATGATTCATTTTGCACCTCTCTCTGCTCTCTCTTATTTATTCATAAATTGTTTGCCTGTCCGTATGTCTGATAAAGCAATAGAGTCCATGTTATTCAATTTTTTTTGTAATATCTCTCTTTATACTAGGTCATGAATCCATTTTGACATTATCTTGGTAAAAGATGTAAGGTGTTGTTCTCTGCCCAATTTCCACCATACTGCTTTCCAGTTTGCCCGAAAATTTTCATTAAATAATGAATCTTATCCCAAAATCTTAAGTTTTTACAATTGTCAAATACAAGCAGTGCTATTGAATTCAAATAGAAATAGATCCCTGTAGGCTGCACATTGACTTAGAAAAACACACATTGACAGTATACATGTTTTACTCCATTTTAATCTGGGTCTGGCCACACTCAAGGATCTTGTGAGCCTTATGATATGCATGCATTTGATGTTGCTGTCCAAGCAGCTACTAGGCTCTCCTTGAACACTTCCATTGGCAGACTCTCAGCTCATTCCACTGGAAACTCTTCCTTTATTAAGTCAAAACCATTGTCTTTGTCATTTCTGCCTATTAATACTAGCCCTACTCTTTGGAACAACTCAAAATGTTTACTATCACATCTACATGGAGGCCTTTCAAATATCTGAAAACAGTTTCCACATCCTTCCTCTTACCGAAGTTATTTCATTTCAAAGCTAAGTGTTTACAAGTCCTTTAACCAACTCAAGTCAGTAAGTGTTTATAGTAAGCATCTACTAGCGCCAGTAGCAGTAGTAGTAGTAGTAGTAGTAGTAGTAGTAGTAGTAGTGGTAGTAGTAGTAGTAGTGGTGGTGGTGGTGGCAGTAGTAGCAGTAAGGATGATGGGTGATAATGAGTATGATGATAACACATACTATCTAGGCACTGGCACTGTGCTAAATGTTTTACAATTATCATTTCATTTGTCATCACAAAAACCCTGGGAGGTAGGTGCTATTATCATCCCCATTTTATCAATGTGTAAACTAAGGCAAAGGTTAAGTGATTTATCCGCTGTGTCTTACCCACAGCTAGTAAGTATCAAGGGTCACATTTGAACTTGAGTCTTCCTGAGTCCAGGCCCAGTATTCTACCCACTGTGCCACCTCCTCACCTTCCAAACACTATGTTTCTATTAATATAAGCTGATATAATCTAAAATTGAATTAATTAATTCAGTCTGCCATGTTAAAGTACCACCCCAATGCAAATAGTACAGTTAAACCCTCTTCTTCCTATTTTTAGTCAGGTTTTCCTGATCTTTTACTTATAAAAGTGATTTTCTTTTAAACCTCATGTACAGAACATTAATCATTATTCATTTAGATTTGCCCCATCTTGGAATCTTTTTGGAGCCCCAAACTACCACATAATATGTCAATTCAGCTATCCCACCCATGGAACATTCACAAATTTCATATGTATAACACCTAAGCTCATCACCCTTGAGTACTAAATTTAATAAAAAGTTGTAGAGGTTTTAGAGGATTGGAAGGACAAGAAGGACTGAGGATGAGGTATGTAGTCAGGAAAGTTAAGGCCATACTGCAATTCTAAAGGAGCTAACAGTCTAATGCCAATAATTCTGTCCATGCAAAGTAGAGGCAGAGTATTCTGGAGTTAATCTTGGAAGGAAGGCACTAACATTAAGAGGATCAGGGAAGCTTTCTTGTAGAAAGTAGATTTTCAGTGACCCTTGAAGAAAGTTGAGGACAGAGATGAGGAGAAAGAGAATTCCAGGCATGAGGGACAGCTAGTTAAAATGCCCAGAGTTAGGATCTGCAAGGAACAGCAAGGAGTCCAGGGTCATCACACAGCAATGGAGTAAGGTGTAAGAAAACTGGAAAGGTAGGGAAGGACTAGGTTGTAAAGGGCTCAAAAGCCAAGCAGAGGATTTTAGATTTGATCCTGGAAGAGTCTATTGGAATTTATTGAATGGGGATGGGAGGTGACATGGTCAAATCTATGCTTTAGGAAGTTCATTTTGATCTACTTTGTGGAGTTATAGATTGGAGTGGAGAGAATCTTAAGGTAGGGAGACCACCTAGACAATATTCCAGGCAGCTGGGTAATAGGCCAGGTGTGAGGAGATGAGAGCCTGCAACAGAGTGGTGGGCAAAATCGGAGAAGAGAAAGGGGTAAATACTAGAGATTTTGTGGCCACAAATCAGCAGAGTTTGTCAGTGGACTAGATGGATGTGGGTAGGCTGAGAGAGAGTAACAAGTTAAGGATGAAATCATGGTTGCCAACCTTGGTGACTAGGAGGATGGTGGTGCTTTCACCAGTAATAAAAAAAGTTAAGAAGATGGTAGCATTTTAGGGGAAAGATAGTGAGTTCAATTTTGTGCATATTGAATTTGAGATTCCAATACCCAGCTGAAAATACAAGACTAGAAGCCAAGAGAGAGGTTAGGGCTGGATAAATAATGATCAATGAATTATCTGTATAGAGATGATGGTTGAATCCATGGGAGCTAATGAGATCACCAGGCACAAATAGCATAGAAGTAAAAGAAAAGAGCATTCAGTCAGAACTTTGGGGGAATGGATGAAGATCAGGGAAAGGAGACTGAGGAATTATAGGAAAAGTAGGAGGAGATATAGGTGAAAACAGCGTCCTGGTTCCTTATATGACAGACATACTTTTGATAACTCGATATCCTCATCAGAGGTCTTTGCTGCGTCCTCTTTAAAATGCAGCAGTCAAAAGTGATCATTGTACATAGATACAGTTTGACCTGTACAATAGGGCTATTATATCTTTGAATCTGAATACTAGATCTGTTTTACACAATTGTAGGACAGTCTTTATGGTAAATACACCACTCTTTTACTTTCTATTAAGTTGGTAGTTATGCTACACTTCCCTCTTCTGATGAGTCTACCCTTTTCTACAATAATCATTCCCATTTCCTTCAGCAGATCCTTATGATATGACCTTGTAGGCCTTTGTCAACCTTGTTGCCTTTCTCTGGATGCTCTGTGTCTTATCAATGGCCTTCCTAAAATGTGGCACTCGGAACTAAACATAACATTCCAGATGTGGTCTAAACTGAGCCAAGTCCAACAGGACTATCACCTTCTAGTGTTTCTCTTTATTCAGTTTTTTATAGACTGGGCTTTTCTGGTGACCATATCACACTCTTGAATCCCTGTTGAGTTTACAAACCATCATAATTGCATGTGCTTATTGTTTGAATTTGAAACACAAGTTCGATGAGTTATAATTGATATCAAATTGGCTAATGATCCAAAGTTAGGTGGTATAATTGATCTAGGAGGATGGTGGTGCCTTCACCACTATGCTGGATTGGACATATGGATATATGATAGGATTGGGACCCAAACAAGATTCAAACAAGTTTAAAAGATGGACCAAATCTAATTTAATCATTTAAAATTGTGTATATGAGTTAAAAAGCATCAACTTCACATGTACAGAATCTGAAAAGCATGTTTAAAAAATGGGGAAATGAGGACTTTAATGGACTATTAGTGCTGGGTCAGCATTAAAATATGGAAGCAAAAACAAATTAATTCAGTCTCAGAATGTTTATACACACACATACATGCAACCTGAGATTGAGTTAATTTACATGTATTTGTGTGTATATCTATATATCTGTACATGTATATATTTTTTGTGTATATACACATATATACATGAGTGTGTTTACATACATATGCATAAATATGTGTATATGTATATGTGTATATATACACACACCCATTTTTTTTTCCAGAACGTATACTCTACCCTAGTCAGACCACATCTGGAATGTTGTATTCAGTTCTTGACAGCACCATTTAAGAAGGTCAATGAAAACCTGCAGAGTAGGCAGAGGAGGGCAATCAAGATGAAGAGTGGGCTTGAAGTTGTGCCAAAGAAGGACCAACTAAAAGAACAGTGCATGTGTACTTTGGTGGGGGGAGCCTTTTTTTCTGTGGGGGGGAGATGAAAAATTTTAGTCAAATACCACTCAAAGAAGCTAGATAACTTCTTTCAAGAAATTTTTCTTGTTTTATATGACTCCAGAGGATAGAAGTAGGATAAATGGATAAAAATGAAAGACTCTGGCTCAGTATAAAGAAAAATCTAATATTATCATTGTCCAAAATGGAATAGAATGGCTAAAAAAGTAAAAACTCAAAGTACTAAAAAAAAAGGGAGTCCTACTAAAAGTAGGACTGAGGATGGATAGTGAGTTCTCCATCAATAGATGTTTTCAAAGGGAGGCTGGATAACCATTTATCCCAGATGTCATAGAAGGGATATTTGCTTAGGAGTAGGATCAAAAACCAATTCAACAAACACCTATTAAGGACCTAACATGGTAGCACTGTGATTAATGTAAGGGATATGAATAAATAAGACATTATATCTTCCCTTGAGGAGTTTGCAGCCAAGAAGAGGTTAGCCAGAAAAACAAATAAGATTACATGATAAATACTGAAGAGGGACTCAAAGCAATTATTATGAGAAAATAAAGGAACAATCTCTTTCACCTAAGTGAATCAGGGAAGACATTATGGAAGCTATGGGATGTTAGGAGAGCTTTTGGTCAGGATGAGTTGGAATCTGTGCCTTCTAAAGTTCGTTCCAATGTGAGACTTTGTTTGTCTGAGATGCTAGTATTTGAGATGCATTGTATTGGTCTGAGAATGGGCTTTTTTTGTTTGTTTCTCTTTATCATTTGTCTGTCTCTTACTGCTCCTTTACCCTTGCTCCTGCTTAGCCCTGCAATTTGGTGTGATTCAAAAATATGCCAGCCACTTCTAAGAGACATGGTCAAGTAATTACTCTGCTTGGTTCAGGAGGTCGTTATTTTATATCATCAGTATTCCAGGCATTGCTATTATCTGAGGCAAGAAGAATTGTCCCTAATGCTGATTTCTGAAACTTTCTCCTAAGAATTATCAAACATGTCTACTATCATTGCTTTTCTTTCTATGTCTTATCTATTAATCCATACAGTATTTGGATTACAAGATTTTTTGGATAGTTCTTCCCCCTTCCTCTCAGACTTCAGTTTAAAGACCTGGTCGTATTAGAAAATCTGTAGCCAAATACATTTCTCCTTTCTATTTTGAAATGCATTTTGATCCATACCGTCTATCCATTCATTCATTCAGGAAAAATATGTTAAGCAATACACTATGTTAGACACTCAAGGAAACTGTACGTTTAGACATAGCCATTGCCCAGAGGGAGCTAATAGCCTAAAAGGAAGAAAAGACACACCAACACACAAAGATAACTACAATTCACAGTAGTGTGTGCTAATGCCATTAGAGGCTCGATTAACTCCATGTTGCATGACATTTGGACACCATATATACCCAGACGTGATCCATGAGAAAATGGAAAGTCCACTGGTGAAAACAAACTGGAAAAGCAGTTGAACCTGATCAAATATTCCCAGAGGTGGTCCATTATGGAAGGTGACATGATGTTGAGGCATTCTAGGTTATGATTCTTACAATATTTGAAAGATGGAAAAATATCAAATGATTGGTTGGGAAATTTGAACTATATTAACACACAAAAAAAGATGATGGAGAATATTTCAGTAGCTACAGACTTATATGCCTTTCTCAGCTCCATGGAATAATTATGTGAATAATAATAAGACAGGAGCAGGCAGGCTTTCACAAATTACATACTATAACATAATCCATCTTCACAGTTGTATAGTTGACAAGTAGGTATAGAAAAAAAGATCTGTTTACATTTGTCATTTGTTGACTACAGAAATGTGTTTGACTCAGAAGAACAAAATGCAGACTTAAAGTCTCTTGTATATCTCTAAGGGAATATGTTAAAATCATACACTATTTTTGAATAGATAAACACAGCAGAGATAAGTTTAGTTGATGGCCTTCTAATTATTAATATCAAGCAGTATAGAAAACACAGAGGCACATGATCATCAAAAGTTTTGCCCACTGTCTTAAAGGTAGTTCAGAGTTTAATTAGTAGAGTAATTCCCTTTAGATATGTGGTCATCCAAATGTTCCTTTGCAAGTGATAATTAGCTTCCCAAATGAATTTTACAGCTACTTTGAATTCAATATAATAACACACATGGGAAAAACTAAGTCAATGAAAAATGACTATTATTCAAAACACATCATGTAATTGATCACACAGCACTAGCACTTGTCCATATGGACATATATCTTGGATAGAGACTATGAATGGACAATGAACAGACCTCCAAATTAAATGGCACTAGAAAAGCATAAAACAAAGCAATATCTGAGCTCTAAGAGAAAAAAATAGTGATAGACTGGAGATATAAGAGGAGGTAACATCTAAGTTGGACTTTATGAGTTCTTATAGACTAAGATGGAGATGAGACATTCCTTGGATAGGGAACAAGGGGGAAAAGTCAACAAAGCAAGAGAGTGAAGGGATCGCTCAAAGGAGCAATATATTTGTACGCTTCTACAAGTTCAAAGAAGTCATCTAGGTAGGGAAATACCATGTAATAAATCTGGAAAGGTAGGGTTGATCCATCTTTTGGCACTTTTGGAGCACCTTAGTGGCCAGAAGAAGTTAGAATTTTACTACAGAGGCAAGGGAAATCATTGAAGGGTTTTTTTTTTAATTTTTTTTTGTGAAAAAGTGAGATGAGCATATCTTCGTATTAGAAAGATGAATGGTATGAAAGAGGGTCTGGACTAGAGTGGAGAAGAAAGGGGAGTCAGGCAAAACCAGTGAACCTATTAGCTCTCAAGGCTCAATTCAAGAGCTACTTCCTTTAAGAGGATTTTTCTTATGTCTCCACTTGTCAGTGACCTTAAATTACTTTGCATTTATTTTTCTATGTTCTATTTTTACATGTCTGTGAACATGCCACACCTTCTCCTCTTACAAACAGGGACTACATCACTTTAGTATTTGTATATGCAAAACCTGGTACCACACCTGGAACATAATAAGTACTTAATAAATGTCTGAGTTATTTATTATTTAAAAGCAAGTTGCATAGAAAAGGTATCTTGCCATATTTATTTAGAAGGAAAACAATATAGTTCCCATTCTATTTTGGGTTAATTGCATATATTTTTAAGTTGTCATGTTTACTCTGTGGAAATGGAGTATTCTAATTTTCTCAGACTAAGTCTCAAAACATCATCCCGACATTATTCCCTAAGACTTAGAGACTATGGATCATAACAACTTAAATTGGCAATATAATGGCTTCTTACTTGTGTCTAGCTTTGAAGGTGCCTTAAAAAATAAATAAAAGAAGGGGGAATTGTATTAGATTCTTTGCCACATTCAGGTAATTTTCAATGACATCTTTATTAACAATACATTATTTCAAAATGGAAAGAAGTTTAATCTAATAGTGATTATCTTAATGGAAATATTTTTGCTTAAATACACATTTTAGTGGAAGGACTTCTAAGATTAGGATACAGTTTGTTATTCTTCATTTTTGAAGGACAAAGACATCATGATGTTGGGGTCCGGGTACAGGGTATTCATCTGTGGCTGATCAGTCCAAAATGAGTCCAGAAAGTAGAACCACAGATGAGGCACGAGTAGACTATTAGAACATTTAGAGTGGAAGTGGTTCTAGATTTGCACAGTTCATGTTTCCATGTTCTTCTATGATTCTGCTTTGCTTGTGGGGTATAGCATCATCTTTGGTGCAGTCACACTATGCCAACATTCCCTATGTCTCACAGTTAATACTAAAGTCCTTCAAAACTACTTTAAGAGTGTCCTTATCCTGCTTCTTCTGTTCATGTGAATGCTTACCTTAGGCAAGTTCTCCATAAAAAGTCTTTTGGGTAAGTGTGCATTTGTCATTTGAACCATATGACCATCCCACAAGAGTTATGCTCTCTGCAATTGTTTGAATGATTGACAGTAGAGATCTAGAGAGAATTATCTGGCAGGTAATCTTTAGGATCTTCCTGAGACAATTCAACTGGAAGCAGTTCAGTTTTCTGGTGTGGCATTGATAGGCCATAAAACAGTGTAGTCAGGACAACAGTTCTGTAGACCTTGTGGGAGAGAAGAGACATCAGACTGCATAGAATTTTTACCTGGAACATAGACCTCTTAAAACTCTCCTGCATTAACCAAGCAAGACTGGTTTGTCTTAAAGAAGCTATTACTAATGTATTAGTGCTAGAGAATCACCTACAGAGTGACCTTTTTTTCCCTTTCATTTAAGCTCTTGGAGCGTTGATTCTACAAGTTCAGCAGAGCTCTACTGGGCAAGAAAAACTTCAATAAGAAATAAATGTAAGCTTAGACTGGGTGAACTTTCTGACAGTCAAGTTAGATATTTGTCTAAAGTAGCATGGCATTTGTGGCGGTAACTGACAGCAAGCACCATTCGCTTGGCTATCTTAACATGTGTTGACACAAAGAAAAAGCTCAAAAATCTTCTTTTTAATAAATAGGTGATGCCCCTGGGCTGAAGAATAATGAGTGTACTCTTTTTTTAGGCAGGTTCTCTTTATTTAAACTGCCAGCCTTCATTGTATGCATTAGAAACAACTGCCATGGCTGTCTAGTTGGAAAACATGTCTTTTGTAGATCAGTGTCTTTCCATACCCTGCTGTAAGGGTTAGGGGCAGCTAAAAATGAAACAACAGAATTTCAGAAAGCTACCAGATAAGTTCCATATTCATGTCATTCTCTAATCAGTTTGCATCAGAATCAAGTCAAAGCCACAACCAAATAATCTAGCATCCTGGCAAAAAATTGGGACTTGACTTGGTGAGACAAATGTATTTTCTTCTAAATGAAGCAATAGCAATAAGTCATTTATTTGGTATTTTAAAGGAAAAGATTACACTGGCACAAAAGAAGTACATATACATAGAGGGGGAAAAGCTGAATAGATATTTTTTTTAAAGTACCTCATCCAACTTTCAAGTTAGATTCAAGAAGAAGCCAAATTACCTAATAGGCTAAAAAATACTACTCAGCCCACAGAAAAGGAAAGAAAAAGTTTGGAGGTCAGGTGGAAGGAAGAATTTTTTTAAAAAATCATAAACAGTTTAGGGAAAGGAAGTATGACTATAGCCATTGCTTAAGGAACTAGATTGATCTACCATTCTGCAGCCTCAAAGCCTGCCTGACCATTAAACGTGCAGTTCATGTATATGACCTTCCCTTTCACCTGGCATCTCAAGAGTGGCTGTCCACACCCAACTATGTCTCTAATTGTTTGGATTCAAGGGCCAAGAATCAGACCTTAGAGAGGTCCAAATTGAGACCTTCTCCCACATCCATATTGGCCTGTTCATAGAAGGCTTCAGACATCCAGACTCCACAGTCCTTGGGCTATCTTGTCCCATGCCAACCCTTTAAAAATGTAAAGGCATTCCCTGATGCACCTGACTCTTCTCCCACATGTTTTCTAGTTAATGACAAAAAAAATGGAAATTTTCCCACAGGTTCTACCTCAAAAAAAAAAAAATGTGCATAGCTGAGAATCTCTCCCTTCTAGACTTCACTGAGGGTATGTTAATAAATGTTTAACAACTGGCTCTCAAAAAACAACACATAACACATTTTAAACTTTAATCTACATTATTAACATCTTCTTCACAATTTAGACCACGGGTGGGGAACCTGTGGCCTTGAGGTCATACATGTCCCTCTAGGTCCTCAAGTATGGCACTTGACTGAAAGGAAACCTCACATGAGGACCTGTTGGGACAGGTGGCCACAAGGCTGCCCGTTTCCTGCTCCTGGATTAAACAATCAACAAAACAATAAGTAAAGTCCTGATTGGCAGAATTTGCCAGTTATCAAGGTCACATGAAATTCTCCCAGCACTAGCTGGTTTGAGCTGACTCCTGCACACTCCTAACTCTCATCCTCTACCGTACTGAAATTTATTCTGAAAGATTCCCATCACTTTTGCTTGTCCTAATTTATCCTCAAAATATTGAAGCCTAAACCTACTGAAAGGGGGCCAAAAGCATCCCTCCTTCTATCATCTCAGGAATGGCCAAAAACAAAGGAATTCCTTCCGTTAGCCTCTGTAAATGGGGAGGGCTTTGGATTGCTCCCCAAAATCTAAGGAATTCACCACTTTCTCACCATCATCTCCAACTGGAGCTCAATAAGTGACCTTAATTTCCACCTCTAGAATTCTATATCTAAAGTAGGAAGAGACCTTTAGAGGCTATCAAGTTCAGTTCATTCATTTTACAAATGAGGAATCTTTGGACCAAGGAGTTTAGTGACTTGCCCAAAATTACATGGATAGTAAATGTCAAAGGTGAGAGTTGAACCCAAGTCTTCTGATTCCAGAGACATCTTGTCATTGGATTTTACTGCCTCCTAAGTATGAACCAAATTTCCCTCCTCAAAGTCGAAAGGATCAATTACATTTCAGAATAAATCAAAATTTAAAGGAATTAAAGGAAAAATCTAATTGCTTTTAAAAGATGACTAAAACTGCCAAAATAACATCTGAATATTAAAAAATATGAACATGAAATAATAAAGTCTAACAAATACCTATATATAACAGAAATAAAAATGAAGAATATATTCAATTTGTAACCAATTCTACAAAAAAACACTTAATGGATATGCCAAATTTGGTTGGGAAGACAAAGTAAGATGTGAAAACATCAGGATAATTGGTACTAAGATGATACGAAAGAAGATACTAAGACAAAACAGACAATGTATTCAATTAGAAAAAAATGTTCAAAGTGTCCCGAGTCACATAAGAATCCAAAAGAAATCAGTCTCAGCTAAAATTCCCCAAGTCACATAATTTAAAACTACAGAATCATAAAGAAAAAGACACGATTCAAGAAAGGGATAGGGTTTAGGCTGATGATTTCATTAGCATGTGAAACCTCATGTGGGGAAATTCCCTCTACACATGGAGGTAGGACTTATGGTCTGAAAATAACATCCTATTATACAAAAAATGACAAAAGAACACATGTTAAATTTGAACTAAAATGCAATAAAAGTACAAGTCTTTTAAAAATGAGATTAGACTTTTAAAATCACATAACCTGAAAACAAGGTTATATTGTTTGAAAACAGACTTCTAAAAAGAAGTCCTAGAAGTAATTATCAACAAAAAGACACCACTGACACCACTATAAACAATATGCAAACTTACTAAATGATAATTTTTTAAGGAAAATGATGAAATTTGGCAGTTGCTAATTACATTAAGATATAAAATACATGAAAATAAACACATACTCTGTGACATTTTTTAAGCATGGCTAACTACTAGTGTGGGTTCTCCCTGCAAAGATACAGATTATATTCCCTCCATAACTAAGTAAAGAAACCCCCAGGAACTTTCCTAAGGATCAGAGAAATTAAGTGAGTTTTCTGAGTCATACAGAGAGTAGTAGTGTCTATTACAAATAGCAGTAGTACAGTTTGAATCTGTCTTCCCGATTTCCCAGTTCTTCATGCACTGCACTGCACAGCCTGTTTTTACATATATGCTTCTATGTGTCAGAAAAAAGTGTATAATCTGTAACTATATAATAACAATAACAATAAAGGTTGAGTTATTTTATATTATGCAATGTTCAGCATGTATATTTACAGCAAAAACTGAATTAACACAAAGGAAAACAGCATCAAATGGAAAAGAAGGGTAAAAGTTAAGGAAGCTCACAATCCTCAAGGCAAAATGTCTACCTATGTAAATAGGAGCCAAAACCTGAGTAATCATTCAAATAGTTCCAAATCCAAAAATAAAAAGAGTGTGCCTCAGAGGCAGAGTTCAAGCCCTGCCCCTCATCAATACTGCCACCTCTTTTGGGCAGATCACCCATAGCCTCTCTATATTCCAAGTATCTCTCTAAGGCTATAAAGTGCAAAACAGGTGTCAATTTACATTGGTGAAAGGAGTTTTCTCATTAAGAATTCCCTGTGCCATTGGAATCACAGGTCTGGTGCCTTCCTACCCCATACCCCACACTCTCCAAATAAGTATATAGAATATACATTCTTTTTAAGTGTACATGACACTATCACACACACACACACAAATGTAACATCCTAAATCCTAGACAAATCCTATGTAAATCCAAAAGGAAATGTATTTTCATACCACAATAAATTTGGATTGATCATCAAAAGTAGGAATAAAAGTTATAAAAATACATGGATGCTGAAAATTAATGGTGATTCAATTAAAATTAAGGCAATGCCAACAACAGTGATGTGTCAAAAATATGTACTATCAAAAATCCAAAGAAATGAAGCCAAAGTATCAGAGTATGATAGATTTGGACTTTGGGTGGGATCTTAAAGGTCCTCAATATCATTCCCCAACACTCTCACTTTATACAAAAGGAAATGGAGCTTAGAGAGGTTAGGCAGGGGTGGGGAACTTCTGTCCTTTGACTGAGTCCTAGTTTAAGGGGATTTGTTCTGTAAAACTTGCACTCAGTCAAAAGGCCACACCCAAGGACCTAGAAGGTCACATGTGGCCTCAAGGCTGCAGGTTCCTTACCCCTAGAGGAGACTTTCCCAAGAGTCAATGAGGGCATGAGCCAGGACTTTCATTTGGGTCAAGTCCTGTATCCTATCTACTACTCTCAGCTCCTTCTTAAGAAAAATATGTCTTAGTAACGAACTTACATTACTGAACACTTATGTCATTAAAAGAAAACGGAGGAAATAAAAGCAATTAAGCTTATACATAACAACACGATATCAAGGAAAGTGAGAAAAGTAGATTGCAATTTTCAAACATTAAAAACATTTCTTCTTTGAAACATAGAAAGACCAACAATATCATCTCAGAGCTTTTGCTTAGGGCTACCTAGCTTCTAGAAATCTAGATTCAAAACCTGTCTTGGTTACTTATTGCGGCGGATGCCATTGGTAAGCCGGGTAACCTTCCTCAACCTGTTTCTTCATCTCTACAATGGTTATTACTGTAGTGCTTTCGTAATGGAGGCTTAAATGAGATAATAGAGACAAATTTCTTTGTAAATTTGAAAACTCTATATAAAATCTTAATGCTAATATCACTACAATGGTAAAAAATTGAAGGCAGTAAAACAAATATCCCTTGATATTTCTATATTCAAGATTTTCATTCCAATTACATAATAATCAGTTTCATTTTAGTGTTTACGGCATTATATTCATCATTTATATTGGTTTTGCAATTCTGTTTACTTCATCATATACCAGTTCATGCAAGCTTTTCCATATATCTCTAAACTGTCATTTCTTATGGTGCCATATTATTCAGTTATAGTGATAATAATGACAGCTAACTTTTAAATTATTCTGAATGGTTTATATAATGTTTTACATATATCATATGATTTTTACAATAATCCTCTAAGGTGGGTGCCATGACTATCACCATTTTGTAGATAAGGGTACTGAAGCAAATAGGGGCTAAGTGACTTCCCATGGTCTCATCATTATTAAGTGTTAGAGTCAGAATTTGGACTCAGGTCTCCCTGACTCTAGCTCTAACCTTCTATCCATACCACCTAGCTATCTTATATACCACAGTTGGTTCAACTATTTACCACTTGAAAGACAGCTGGTGTTTCTAGTATTTTACCACCGAAAGTGTTTCAACAAATATTTGTATTGACTTGTATATGAGAGCTTTCTCTTTGTCTTTGATTTCCTTGGTGTATTAATGCCTAGTAGGTCAAAGAGTAAAAACAACGCAGAGCAGGGGTAGGAACCCTGCAGCCTTTAGGCCACATGTGGCTTTCTAAGTCCTTGGATGTGACCTTTTGATTGAGTCCGAGTTTTACAGATGAATCCTTTTATTAAGGAGATTTGTTTTGTGAAGTCTGGATTTGCACTTGAGGGCATAGAGGGCCACATGTGGCCCTTAATAAAAGGATTCATTCTGTAAAACTCAGACTCAGTCAAAAGGTCACATCCAAGGACCTAGAAGGCCACACATGACCTTGATACCACAGGTTCCCCACCCATGGTTTAGAGTATGAGGAGGGCTTGATTGGCTAGAGTGAGATGGAGTTTTAATAGTTGAGCTCTGCTGTCATATCAGAAGCCAATACATTGGGTGTTTTTCCGTATTCTCCTTTTCTGATCTATCTATAATAATTGTAGACTTACATTTCTCTTTTTTTTTTTTGATGTTTAAAAACAATTGTTCATTCACCTTACTAACACTATGATCTGTCATCCACACTCCCAAGTCTCCATAACCTCATAAAGCCTATCTATGCTGGCTATGTACTGTCTTAGGTTGTCTTTCTGCGAAAATTAAACTTTTCTTTCAAGACCAAGTTTAGGGACCATCTCTTGTATGAACAATTACCTGGTTCTTGTAAATCCCTTTTCCCATTCATTTCTGGTGATTTTCTGTCCATGAAGGAAATGTGGAGAGCTTGGAATTTTCTGACCTGCTCCACCATCTTTTCTTAAATTTCTTCTGAACATTTAAATTGTCACTATCACTTTCTACCTGGAGGCATACTTACATGTATAACTATTTTTTGTCATCTGTTAAACTGCAAGGTCCTTGAGGACATGACAATGTAATTTTTTTATTTCTGTATTTTTTATTTCACCACATGGATATAGCATCTAGAAAAGAATTTTTCACATAGTAGACAATAATAATCATTACCCAGTTGAATTTACTTTTCTGTGCATACAAAGATAAATTATTTTTCTTGGGAATCTATTCTCCAATGACACCACACACACATACACATACACACACACATACACTGTTCACAAATATGTATTGAAAGCCAATAGAGAAAACTGCATATACAAAATGTTACTTTATGGGCAACTTTTTAGGATCTTATGCATTCCTTTATTTTGAATCAATATTTAGTATCTACTTGATGAAATTCAGCACCTAAAAGTACCCTTTGATATTTTTGACCCACTTATTCTTCATAAAGCTTTAGCTTAAAAAGTCCATGAATTTTCAAGTTACGTGTTTAGAACAAAGCTTAGTAATTTATTTTTGTTTTATTTTGCATCTTTGTTGTGTCATCTCATCTTTTAAAGTGTGATTATGGTAGGCTTACAAAACCTTTGGTTGTTGTTAGAATTTATCACCATAGTCTGTCTTTGCTCTAGTATTCCCTCACTAAATTCTTTCCCCAGAACTCAACAGAGCGGTAATTGCCCTTGCTGGAAATCGATCCCAATTTATCCCTGCTTTCCTCTTCTCCCTAATCCCTAAGCAACTTGGTGCCTTAAATTAAGGATTTTCCCTTGGGTCCCATAAACCTTAATGATAATAAAGGCCTACTGCTTTTTGCATTATTTGCTGGTTTATTTCTTCTGTGGAAATATCAAAGTCCCCCAAACAGCCAAAGTGGCCTGGGATAGCGCTGACATGGAAGGAGAATTGGACATAGATTCGCTAGCTGCTTTGTCCAGCAGCGAATCACTTAACCTCCTCCTCTGTAAAATGGGGATGATAAGATTTTCCTCACAGAGGTGTGGGGAGGGAATCACTTGGTAAACATTAGAGCAGTAAAGAAAAAACCATTATTACCAGCAAAGTGAAGTTTCTAAGTTAAAGTCAAAAGAAAACTTTCATTTAAATGAGTCTTGAAGCAAAGTGCCTCAGTATGGAGTGAGGAGGCAGGCAAGGGTAGCAGGAAGTGGGAAAGCTGAAGAGGGCTGTATCAAGGAAGTGTGGTTCCCAGGGTAACTTCTAGTGGCAAGAACCAAAGGGGAAATGAGGGCAAGAAGCAAGGAAGAGAGAACATTGTAATAGCAGTATTTTTTAAGAACAATTTTGAGCGACTAAGTCATTTTGACTATTACAAATATCCAAAATAACTACAAAGAACATATGAAGGAAAACATTATCAATATCCAGAGAAAGAACTGACAAATAGAAGTATTCATAGAATGATATGGTTACACATATGTACATATATGTATGTATGTATGCTTGTATATACACGTACATACACACATACGTACACATATAAGTATGCATAAAATGGTTATATATGTACATATATAAGTATATATTAAAAAGTTATATACACACACATACATACATATATACATAAATGTATATTTGTGTCTAATGACAACCATCTTTAGGGTGGGGAAGGTGAGGGGATGAAAAAAGGGAAAAAAAGAAATTTACATGATAACATATTCTTAAAAGGAATAGCAAATTGTACATAATAGATTTGTTGTTTCATATGCAGTCATCTTTAATTATACGATGTTATAGAAATGCTTAAATAAAATTTAAAATAAAGAAAGGGAGAATGAAGTTGGTTAAATTTTCTTTTAGCGAAGAGTTTTGAATACCTAAGATCAATTTTCAAGTGAATTAAGAATAAGAAATCAAACAAAAGATTAATCTAACAAATCAGGTGAGTTTGTACAAACCTCTCAGCTCACACAATTCTTCAATATCATGACACACATTAGGTTACAAATTAAATTCATGCAAATGAATTTGTCTAACTAGTCATATGAAATTTGGAGTTTTCAGCTTTCCCCAAATCTATTCTTATCTCGTATTTTGAATTTTTAGTAAAAGACGTTTGAAATAGACACAAATTGTCTTTAATAATAAAAACGAAGACAAGAATATGTCATGAAGTGTGACATAGTTTTATTAAGAGAAGGGAGAATCCAAACACTGGAGATATGTCCAGTAGCAATTTAGCACACAAATCATGAAGTTTTATCATACTCATCAGTGGGATCTAAAGCAGGAGACATAGGGAGTTCCAGAGAGAGTGAAAATTTGCTCTCTCATTTCTAAGGAAATGTCATATGACCTTTTGCAAGTGATATATACTCAGTTTCTCTATTGTTGTTTTCCTGTTTTCATTCGATTTAATATCTTTTGAGGATATTACTCCTTTTCTCATTTTCTCCATTTCATCTTTTAACATTGCTTTCACCAAAAATGAAAATTCTATCCAACAATTGTCATATATGTTCGTTTTAACTGGATTCTTTATACGCCTATGTTAGACCCAGAATACCTTTACCTAGCAGTCATCCCAATCCAAGTAACATAAAAATTAAGATTTTTCATTTACTCAAAATGACCCTCATCCTTGCCCTGTGCCTAGACATAGCCACCAGAATACATCACATAGTGCTGACTCTATCAATCTGAATCCAGTCCAGAAAGACTTCACAGGATCTTCCACTAGCTCTAAAACATTGCCACCAACAGGACACCCCATAATCATTGTCTGCAATTAATCTCTAAGTCAAATTCCTGTAAACCTAAGGATATTATCCTATGATAATCAAGTGGTGATGACAGTCCCGGATTTTTCCTTTTTTTGAACAATCAGATGGTCCATTATAGTCTTCATAATAATAGCTAGTATTTCTATAGCAACTTAAGGTTTACAGAGTATTTTGTATATGTTATCTCATCTGATCCTCACACAGTGACATAGCTGTTATAGTCCCCCCATGTACAGATGAGGGAACTTAAACTAATGGGGAAACAAGGTGCTCAGTAGATTGAGAGCTGGGTCTAAGATCAAGAAGACATCTTCCTGAGTTCAAATCTAGTTTAAGACAGATATTTGTTATGTGACCCTGAGCAAGCCATTTAATCTTGTCTGCCTCCGTTCCACCTCTGTATATGAGCTGGGGAAAGAAATGGCAAACCTCTGTAGTATCTTTGCAAGAAAACCGCAAATGGTGTCATGGAGAGTCAGAGACCACTAAATAGCAGTAACAGCTTAGGCTGAAAGAGACTAAATGACTTGTAGAGGAGCAGAAAGCTACTATATTTGAGGCAGGGTTTGAACTTAAATCCTAATGACTCCAAGTCCAGTCCCCAGCATCCACCTGACCATCTCTTTGTTCCAGCAAAAACTGCTTCTTTCTTTTATTTTTTCTTTTATGTGCTGGATTTGGTCTTCCCCGTCATCTTAACACTGGGCAGTATCATCTCAACAACACTAATTATGTGCATTAATACTACTATACTAATTAAGGAGGTAAGATGTAACAAAGGTAAACTGAGGTATATTTTCTGTGAGCGAGATAACAGTGTATTAACAGTGACACATATAGCTGTTAATAAAGGAGTCAGACTGGCCCCCTCAGTGAGGTCAGAGGCCCCTATGAGAAGGGGAAAGCCATCTTTATTGATATTCAAAAAAGGAGTTCTAGGTGGTTGAGTAATATCACAACTAGTTACAGCTGGGAAATTGGGTTGGCCTTCTGGTGCCCCTTTGAAGATTAAGGAATGTTAATTGCTTTATGGACTTCAACTGTGTCTATAATCTTCACTAGAAAATCAGAACCACCCCGATCAGGATCACGTCTCTCACCTAGTCATCCCCCTAGGGAAAATCAAACCACCCCAAATTTTACAAGGAAAGACAAAGGCAGAAGAATTATGTTTTGGGGAGGGGCTCAGCCTAAATTGGTTTTTGTTTACAAGCAACAAAACAGAGGGCCCAGGTTAATTGCTTTAGCAAGCAAATATCCCAGGAGCTAGTTGAAAAGGTATAAAATATCATTTCTGGTTTAATTATACTTTCCCTACTGGGAAAGACTGCATTTTTCAGCTTAACTGACAAATAGGACTTGGCAAAATGGGTAGTAGGGTCGATTACAGAGAACAATTAATTATTAAATGATACGGCATAATTTTAATTTCCTCACTACTTTGACTATCAAAATCTAGAACTGAAAAAATTATTTTACTATAACTCAGGCGCGCACACACACACACACACACACACACACACACACACACATATATATAAACAGGTACACACACATATAATATATATCTAAGATATATCTACTACACTTGATATATAGGAGTGAATATTTTCTCAAGAGGATTGATTTCTCACCTTGACTTACTACAAATAAGAAAATTGAAAGACAGAATGATTCAAAGAAAAAGAGAAAATATGTAGAAAGAGTGGAAAGTTTTGGCTTTACTTTTATTTTACTGGATTGATGCAAAAGTAGGGCAGAGAGAGAGCTGCAAGTGGATTTTAAATTTTTTCCTTTTTTTGTTCTACTATATGCGAGTGCTTGAAAATTAACGTGTTTGTTCAAACAAATTCTTTCACTGAGCATTATCTAAATATGTGTGCGAATGCATACTTGGTACAAAAGTGCTTTTTCTCACAATTAGTATGTGTTGGGGAGGGATTTGTTTAGAGGGAAAGAAAACATATTTTGGTAATTAAAAAAATTAAATTTTAATTACTCAAAGTATAAAAAAAATTGTTAGAGTACAACCATAACAAGAAATGATTTTAGTGTGAAAACCAGAACTTCTGATTTTAGGGCCCCATGACATATACTTTAGCTGAATCATAATTTCTGCCTTTTCCCCATTCATGCAAGGTCTAAGTTAAAGCTACCCAGCTATTAACAGGATAAGAGTCATGAATCTCGTAATCCTAGGAGACAGTAGCATGCTTTTGTTTTCCAGTACAAGACCAAGCTCCCTTTGGGAACTTTGTAGTCCACTTGTAGCTGTAGGAAGAGAAATGAGGTATTACCATAGAGTGGTAGGGTATTTTGTACTGAGAGAGAGAGACAGAGAGACAGAGAGAGACAGAGAGAGAGAGAGACAGAGAGAGAGACAGAGAGACAGAGACAGAAAGAGACAGAGAGACAGAGAGAGAGAGAGAGTCAGTGTCTGTATGTGTTCATACATGGGAGCTGCAGTTTGGAACTGAGTTTACTTTGGGTTTAGGGTGCACAGTTTATATACCCTTTCAACAAGGGTTAATATCACTCCATCACCATTTCATCCCTGAACAGAGAAAATACTTCTTTTATTGGACCACCACTAGCACCCCGCCACTCATTTGGGCTATCCACATGAAAGAGTCTGTCTCCATCCAAGCCTGAGCAGAACACAATGGTCTTCCCTACCTTGCTTATTTGCAAGCTGGGGTGTGGGTCTGACTAGTGATAAGGAGAGTCAATGCAATCTCATTATCAGTAATGTCCTTCTGAAGAAAACCTGAATTTAAAGTCAAGACTATGGAAGAAGGGGGCAGTTCAGAACTGCCAAGATATTGGTTATTAATAAGCATTTTTCACAGATAAAAATTTGTTGCTCCATTCACTCCTCTCCTAATCTTCCTCATTCTTCAAAACTCAATTCACATTGCTACTTTTAACTTTTACTGGTCTCTCCTTATTGTGACATTTTCTGAGCAATCATTTTGGCACTTAATCACATGTTGTACCAATTCCCTTCATGCTTGTCTGTCTTATTCTCTCTCTCTCTCTCTCTCTCTTTCTCTCTCTCTCTCTCTCTCTCTCTCTCTCTCTCTCTCTCTCTCACACACACACACACACACACACACACACACACACACACACACACACACACACACACACACACTGAGTGAGTGTACGTGTACTCTGGTGTGTCTCCTCTTCCATGTTAGGTTGCAGGTTCTTTAAATACAATAATGTCCCTATCTTATTCTTCCTTTAAATTCCTGTAGAGGGTTCTTAACCATAGGGTCCTGATTCACTGATAAATTTCTATCCATGGGTTTCTGAATTTGGATGAAAAAAAAAGATACACCAGAGGGATCCATGAGATACAAAAAGGCTAAGAACCCCTGCCATAGAGCCTAGCCTGCCATAGAGTATTAAATACTTGTGCAATTATACAAAGAAAGATCCAAAATGTTTCATAATTGGAGATGATCTGATCAACCTCCCTGAATTTCAGTTTCCTCATCTGTAATAAGAAGGAATTGGATTTAGTGACTTGTAAAGTCCTTCCTGCTCTAAATCTATAATTCTATCTTCCCTCCCCTTTGGGAGAAAAAAGCATATTAAAATGGATCCATAATGCACATTTAATTTATAGTCTAACCCATCACTTTCAAGGCTAACCCCAGTACTGCACTAAGGAATAAATTTCTGGGGCAGAAAAAAAGGAATATAGAATTTGACTTCCTCAGGAAGATGGAATACTGACATATATGTAAAACAAAGTTCCACAGTGGTCATATAGCAAGTGCTCACTAATTATAATGAACTTGTTGCTTTCAGAGAAGAGAGCTTATTGCCTTGTTTTAAAATGTATTCATTCTTTTAAGCCACAAAGGTACCATTTAGTGTTTAGGGAAAGGACATTTTCCTAGCGGTACCCTGCCGAGATTGAGAAAATTTCATTGTATATGAAATCAAATACATACTCTTTAAATATGCAGGAGAAAATAATCTAATATATAACTTTCAGAATTATTCTTACTCTCTCTTCCCTCAGTACATGTAAAGTCTACAGAGGGAGGCATTGTGTAGGTCACAAGTCCTCAACCTCTTTAGCATGTATTCATAACGTACATTTAATTTATTTAGAAAATAGTTTAATTTCCCTCACATTTTGAAATCATTAGGAACCAAGAACTGAAGGCAGATGTAAGGAAAGTTGTGCAGATCAGGGAGAGGGAAGCAGTGATGCTGATAATGAAAGCTTAGTAAGAGGGGAAGTAGAGTCAGAGGTGTGTTGGGGTAGGTCAATCTAGCTGGCAAGAGCCAAATGTTCAATTTTCAGTGTGAACATATATGTCTTGGAAATCAACAAACATTGCAAATAAAGGCTTAATTTATTATTCACCAATCTTACTCTCCTTTCCCTACTGAAAATCTCAGCAAATGACATGGAAGAAGGATAATGTTGAAGGCATGGTGGAGGTAGCTGACTTGGAGAGCCACCAAAGAATATTCTAGATCTAGTAACAAATCCTGATCTACTTGTGGAGATCTTCGAATAAATAAAATTAAAGTACTCATGTTCACCCTGATATAATTAGTGAGATACAGAAGAAATAAAAATTGAAAAAGAAGATATTTAATTATTATGCATCACATTCCTACACATTATATCTACATTGATAATATGACACATAAAAGTTTGCAAAGTGCATTAGAAATATTATCTCATCTTATCTTTTCAACAGCCTTAGAAGGAAGGTGCTATTATTATCACCAATTAGAGGTGAGTAAACCAGGTCAGAAAAAAGTTGACTTTCTCAAGTTCATACAAGCTAGTGTCTGGTTCCAGATTTGAACTTAGGACTTGGTTTTTCTGAGGCAGCTAGGTAGTATAGTGGATAGAGCACTGGGTTTGGACTCAGAAAGATTCTGAGTCCAAACCCAGGCTCAGACATTTACCAGTTGTGTGACACTTAACCCCTAATTATCTCAATTCTTTATCTGTAAAATGGGGACACAACGTAGAAGGAAAGGGCAAGCTGCTCCAGTATCTTTGCCAAGAAAACTCCACAAACATAGTATATGGAATCATGAAGAATCAGACACAACTAAATAACAACTTTCTCCTTTTAGGTCCAACTCTTTTTTCCACTGTACCAGCCAGTTGTCAACACTGACTCATTTCTATAGTGGTGCTAACATAAACTAATTAAAGATTTACTACACTCAGAAATATCTCTAAGTAAGGAACAGAGAATAATTTGCTACAGTAGAACCTAGGTTTACAAATTTAATTCAAAAGATTCTGCTCATCATGTGATTTGTTGGTATTGTAAAGAGAATTTTCACATAGGAAATAATGCAAAGCTGGATGATTGATAATACTCACCAAAAAATATTCATATAAAAATAATTATTTATAATTTTAAGTAAGATTTTTGTCCCTAATGTGCCTGAAATTCATTAGCAATATAAACCAAAAATAAAATAAATTAACCTGCACTTTACCTTTGAGAAACGCCATGGCTAGTGTGAGGGAGACAAGAGGGAGGAGGAGGAGAAAGTTTTATTGCTTGGGAGGAGAATCTTCTTTTATAAAACATTGGGGATTTCAACATCTGGAGTATTCTCTCATGTTACTTTCACTAACAGTAAGACTAACACTGCTGCCTTCACTTATTTTCATTTTTTCGAATCACTTTCATGTTTTGACACATTGATGTTTTTTCTTTATGTTCACTTCTAAGTAGGAATTTGAAGAAACATGTTTTTGACGTTATTTCAGAAAGTCACAGAAATATGACATTGCATTATTGTTAAAAATATTCATGACTCTCATTGCTACAGCCCTCTTTGGGTGATGTTTTTCAACAAAATTTCCAGAATTTTTGTTTGTCCTGCAAGATAAATTTTGCAAAAAACTTTTCCTCATCCAGCGAAGCACACGTAAGCCAGGTTACTTCTAAACCAAGTTTCTACTGTATATCATTTTTACAAATGAAAAAAAAAATCTAGTATAACGAAAGACTGAAGTCAACATTTACCAGAGTGGCAAGATAAATTGCCTCATTCTGTGCATCAAAATTATGAAATCATCGGTATATCCCTCCACTGAGACAAACAGCAATCCCTCCATGCCTTAATAGACAGTTTGCTGAATTGTGGTCAAAACATTCCATCACTGAAGAGGCAGATTGGGATAGTAAATAGGGCACTGGACTCAGAATCAGAAGCCCTGGATTCAAATTCCATATCAGACACTAGCTATGTGATCCGGAGCAAGTCACATAACTTATCTGGACCTTGTTTCCTTCATCTATAAAAGAAGGAAATGGAAATGGAAATTGCCATGAGGATCCCTCCACTCAAAATCTGTGATCCAAGTGAAGCAACATGGTTTAATGGAAAAGGCACTGAATTTGAAGGCAGAGAGCCTTAGGTGCAATTATTTGCTCTGACACCTCCTATGTGTGATCATGGGTGATCCAGTTAGCTTTTCTGGGCCTTTTTTTTCTTGCTAAAAAATAAGAAGGCTGAACCATGTGGTGTCTGACGTCCTTCTGTTATTCTACAATCCTCCCTGATTGGCAATGTCCTGATGAGCCTCACCAAGTTTCATTAGGCTGGTCCTTACACAATGTATTGAGTTTATCAAGGTTTTTCTATACAATAGGACTTGCAAGAGCCTACACTTTGAAGGTAAAGGATTTGAGAACTCAGGAATACCTCCATGACCTTTACACTAGGACTTCAGAGGAAGAATCCAGTGAAATAACCTAAGATTATTTTTAAATCATCTATTACTTTCCCTTAGCAGAAAGAAAGATATCTCTTCCTGATTTGTATCTTCATGAACTTTGGAGCTTTTGTACTATCTTCATACATATTTGAAAACCTTAAATGTACTACTTTCACAGTATTATGCATCAGGGGCTATTTTTACTCAAAACTCCAATTTCTTGGGGTATGCCTGCACATACGAAAACTTAGTGAATTCAGTAAATCTGTAGCTTGACATAAGGATAAGGGAGAGTGACTATTCCTATGATTTCATTAATAATGAGCTCTCCCAAATGAGGAAATGCCCTCTGACAGTGCAGTTTGGAAACTTCTCAGCAACTTAGCTTCTTTGGGTACAGTCTGGTAAAGCCAAGCAACCTCTTCTCAGACGTATGAACTAAACTATATAGAGTGGGATGATATATTAAATATAGTTATTAAAATATTTAAAAATATTAAATTAAATATTTAAAATATTAAATATTTTTATAGGTCACAGACCCCAGATTAAGAATACCTATTAAATAGGTGCCTACATCCAGGATGCATCGGATAGAGACTTGAACCCAGGGTTTCTTCACTCCCCAACCCAGCCCTCTCTATCTACTATGCCATAGTGCCTCTGTTAATCTGTCATTTGTTTACTTACCAATAGGTCCAGAACTTCAGTTCAGATATTTTCAGAGCTTTCATAGAAATACCAAAGCTCTAATACTTCTTTATTCAGAAAATATGACGTGCATGTGTGGGAGTGCAGGGTGGAAGTAGGGGTGTGGAAATGGGTGAGTGCACCTGTGTAAGATAATTAAATGTCTTATGCATTCAGCATGGACATCTAAGGGAAGAAAAAAGAGCATAATTATGAAAAATCTTTCTCTTTCAACTTGTATAGTGAAGGATATCATATGGCTTCTTTGAGTAAAAGTTTATATCTTGGTGAGAGATAATTATAAATAACCAATGATTTGGGGAGACCCAGAGTTCCTCTCTTTTTCTGAAGTCCTGATTTCAAAATTTCAGTCTCTCTAAGAACATGACTGATATTGAGATTGGATTAACCATCTTGTTCAGATGCCAGGCTTTGGGGAAGTCCTTGTGCTCTACTCAGGTTTGGGTGGGGATGAATTCTTTGAATAGATTGTCCAAGGCTGGGCATGGTCTGAGCATAGGGACATAAACTTTTTCAGGTGCTCTCGTTTAATTTACCACAGTGAGAGTATGGAAGAAGGGTGGAGAGAGATGTTCCCCTGTAGGGCATAAATGGCCATGGTCTCGCAGTCTCACTCCAGCAATGGGAGATGATGGAACTGAGCTGCGGTCAGGCCATAATCACAGTAGTTAAATCCAGAGTCACAGGGGTGGGAAGTCACTGAATCAATCTTTGAACTCAGGCTCTCTATTTCTTTTCTCTTTACACCATACTGACTCTGATCAACAGAATTAATGAATATGCAAATCTTTTTTCTCACTATAAATATTAGCTTTTACATATTTTTACATAACATATGTATGTATATTTCTGCATATGGTATGTGGGTTGACTCCTATAGCAGTTCAATAAAATCTTGGTCTGGTTTGGTCCTTATATAAGTTTTCAGCTATGCTATATTTATAGAAAACAACCTACACCTGTTATCTCAAACTTAATTATCTCAACCGTCGTACAACTACATGCTTTCACCATAAAGGGTACAGATCATGGAATGTGATCTGTGGAATCACATGGAATGTGAATGAAATCTAACATTACTACTAGAAAAAATACCTCAAAACTCTTAACCAATTATGATATTGATTCCCTATTAATATTTTGTGTATGCTGAATAGTATGTAACCATTATACCCATGTAATATAACCAATGATTTTGGGAGACCCAGAGTTCCCCTCTTTTTTCCAAAGCCTTGATTTCAGAAGTTCAGTCTCTTGAAGAACATTACTGATAATGAGATTGCGCAGACCCCACCCTGGTGGGGAAGCCATTGTCCTCTGCTCATGTTTGGGTGGGGATAAATTCCTTGAATGGATTGCCCAAGGCTGGGCATTAAATTAGATGATCTATGATACCTCTTAGCTTTGTAAAAACCTCTGAGATTTCTGACTGTTGTATCAGTATTTGAATGATATGGACCAGGGGAAAAGGAGGAGATAAGGGGGATCCATTATGGTTGCTGAGAGGACATAGGAACCTTCCTATTTAAACAGTTTGTAAAACTATGGTTCCTATTTCCTATTTCCTAATTAGCTCAGTCCTAATAGGATAGGGATTAGATATGTAATTTCATTAGTACAGAGACTTGGATGAGGAACCTCCTACAAATACAGAATCTCTCCAACTTGTCACGTTAAACTTCTTTTTATCACTGGGAGGTTAATTGATTTTTCCAGGGTCATGGAGCTAATTTGTGTCAAAGACATAACTTTAATCTAGGTCTCCTGAGCTCCAACGCCAGTTCTCTAGCCACTAAACTCTATTGCCTCCCTAATCTCTTGACCTAGTGTAAACCAAAACTATATGACCATGAAGAGATAGACAAGGAAGGAAAGAGGGAAGGAACTGAAAACAGTGACAATACTCCCTTGGCCTAATGTAGTAGGGTTAAATAATAGGCTCATAACTGAAATGGACTTAAATACAACTTTTATCTGAATGAAAATTACTTACATAACATCCACAAGTGATTATCCTGCTTCTACTCTAAGACCTCTGATGAGGAAGAATTTGTTGCCTCCTGAGGCAGTCCACTCCACTTGGAAAAAGTTCTAACCATTAGGAAGCATTTCCCTTTATTGAGTGAAATTCAGCCATCACTCTTGGGTCTACCCTTGGATACCAAGTATAATTAGTTTAAATCCTCTTCCACTTGGAAATTCTTCAGATACTTAAAGAGAATGATGAGGTGCCCTCCACCTCAAGTCTTCTCTTTTCCAAGTTTACATCCCAAGTTCTTCTAGTCCTTCAATAGACCTTACATTGCATGATGTGGTTTTCAGGATCCTCAATACAAGATTAGGAGATGCCTAAGGATTTCCCCAAAGCACAAATTTTATAAGGGAAGCAGACAGAAAAAAAAGACGGACACATAAAGAAAGAGACAGAGAGATTTTTACAGTGAAAAGAAAGACAAGAAAAGCAGGTAGGGTAGGGTAGGGTAGCAGCAACAGACCAACAGGCCATCCCCAGAGAAACCTGATTTCAGCTATAATGGAAAGTTCCTGAGCCTATTACACCAGTGTTGACAAACTCAAATAGAAATGGGGACCAAATAATGACTTAGGAAACCAAATGCTATATTGTAGTGTATTTTATTAATTTTGTTAAATGTTTCCCAATGACATTTTATTCTCCCTGTGTGTGTATATATATGTGTGTGTGTATACATACATATATATATACATATATGTAGAGCTTCATGTGCAATCATCTATTTTATTATACTATGTTATGGAAATGCTTGTTTTATTCCATAAATTAAAAATACAGTTTAAAAAAATCTTAATCTGGTTCAGAGAGCACTCAGGAGATCCCCCAGCTAGGTGGTTAATACCTTTGTGTTACACTACACACCAGGTAGATCTTTTCAAAAAAATATTTTCTGGAAAATTTTGAACTACTAGACCATATAACACATTTTAAATATCCTGTCAAGATCCTTACAGGTTTTGAAGAAGTTATGCTATAAAAATAACAGGACTATGCTTTTGTTCCTGTATTTTTATTGAGAGAGATAAATTAAAAGGAGAGATCTCCAATTGTCTAGATCCACATATTCTATTCCATTTTAAAGTATCTGAATTAAAGAAAATAACTCATAATAGTTTATTACAGAAAATACTGCATGAAAATTTCTGGATGGGACAGAGATAGACAAATGTTTATATATACCATATATCCCATATTGATATCTACATGTATAGATGTCGGTATTGATATATCTTCTTAAGTGACTAGGCATCAGATATGACATATAACATTGTTATATTATATGTGTGTGTGTGTGTGTGTGTGCGTACATTTATGCAAGAGGAGTTAGCTAGTACGGTGGATAGATCTTCCTGAGGTCAAATCTGGCCTCAGATACTTACCAACTGTGTGACTCTGAGCAAACACTTAACTCTGTTTATCTCATTTTCCTTTTATATAAAATGAGTTTGAAAAGGAAATGACAAATCACTCCAAAATCCCAAATGGAGTCACAAATTGTTGAACAAGATTGAACAACAACATACATTTAGACAGACAGACACACACACACAATCACACATACACACATACACATACACATATATACATGCGCATATGTATCTTCTAAAACCAAGGTAATAGAGAAGAAAGACATCCTCAAGCTTTTTGTAGCTTTTTTGACTGTATGAATTTCAATGAATATATAATTTTTTAAGCAGCTAAGTTTTACAAAGCACAGGCAGTTTTTCTATATTCTGTAGGGCTCGTAACTGAAAATACAGCTGCATTTAATAGCTCTTTAGTCTCCATCATATTGTGTCCCATTTTAGCTTAAAAGGAAATATGATTGGTAATCACAATAAAAATGGGCACACTTTTTTAGAAGAGAATGCTTGTGCCAAGAAAATCATAGAGGTGGATTAAAATTTGCTTGAAGGTGGAATTTTTCCAGTAATTACTGTGTAGATCTTAGTATTTCTGCAGCAGGTTTGAGGCAGGGTTGCTGTTTACCAGCTAACTCCCTGGAAAACAGAAGGTTCTACAGTCATTTCTAATGATTTTTCTTCTCCTCTCCTGTCATTTAAAATTAACTACCATAATGATGTCAGGAGAGCTATTCAACCCTACCCTCAGCATTCAGAAGAAGGTCTCTCTTCTCTTTCACAGCACCTTCTTAGAACCTCTTGCTGAACCCGTCAGATGTTAAAAGCAAAACTGATTTCCTGGAGAAGGAGAAAAGAAATGACCTTTTTACAAGATGATTGTGACATTTCTGAGCCCACTGAGCCAGATTTTGATTCCCTCTTGTGTAGCCTGTAACTAAGCACTCTCAGACTTCAAAGATAGTTCCACACCCCGATAACTCAGAAGCAGTAACATCAAAAAAGAGCCAAACATTGGCCAGGCAGATGCATTTAATGAATTCTTCTGGCATCTGTCCTACATCCCAACTCTTAAACTTAAGCTCTGCCACCTTTTTTACCAGACTAAAAGACTGATCAAGAGGAACAATATATTTAGAAGTGAAAGGAGTCACACAGGTCATTTTGTCCAGCCCTCTTATTTTACATATGTGAGACCATAAAGGTTAAGTGACTTGCCCAAGGACTCACTGGTAGGAAGAAGCAGAGGCTACATTTGAATAGAAGTCTTCTGTCTCCAGCCATTATGTTATAACAGAGACAGTAAAAACATTTTGATGTGTCATTTGAGACGTTCTTTGTTGAAATCTGGGTTTATCAGCTTTACTTTGGGGAATGAACTATTATATATCCAACACATTTGGAGTTCCTTCTCTTTTTGTGGAAGTGGAGGAGCAAAGAATACATAGCTGAACTGAGATATACTGCAAATTCAAAAGGAACTCTGTGAAAGACTGAACTAAATGGTGACCAAAATGTGTTTCTTCGGTTTAGACAGTGATGGAACTATTCCATGCAACACCATCAAGACTTGACTAACCAAGTGTATAGAAAATGTAATGAGTCCCATCCCATAATTATCATCACATCTACTGAAGGCAAAGGATAAACTTTCATTAAACTATGCTGAATGGATTACAGTCTCATTTGCTTCCCTTGGTCCGTACCATAAAAAAAGAGAGAAAAAAAATATTCATTGATGATAAAATAGCATTCACTGACAACCCAGTAATTATGGTTTTCACAGAACATTTCTAGAATAAATTTCTGTTTTCACAGGCTTGCACCTCAGCTGTATAAATCTACTTCATGTAGCTGAGGCTATCTTGTCTCAGAGCATAATAGAAAGGAAGTTATTTATTTCCTATCCCCCAAAAGCAAAACTGCTTAAGGCAATGAATCATTCCCCCCCTCCCTCCATATTAATAATCCTATTCTTTAAAAGGAGAGTACTCTTTTCCTTGGTGGGCTTTTAAACAGTATATAGAACCTTAACTAATAATTAGGGTTGAGCAACTAGTAAAGCCAAACTAGTTAAGGAAGTTCACACTGATCTCTCTGTTTTTAGGAAGAGTCAACACATTGAATATTAACTTTAAAAGGATGAACTCAGAGTACAAAGTATAAAGATTGCATAAAAATACTGACAGATTTGGAAACTAATCATAGAAGTCAACATTATAAGTCCATTTATAACATGGTGTGTGTGTGTGTGTGTGTGTGTGTGTGTGTGAGAGAGAGAGAGAGAGAGAGAGAGACAGAGAGACAGAGAGACAGAGAGACAGAGAGAGACAGAGAGAGAAAGAATGTATTTTGGGGGGTTTTTTGGTTTTGGTTAGGAGAAGCTTTCAGTCTGGTTTCATGTAGCAAATGAAACAAATTCAAATCAATAAGAATGGATTTAGCACCTACTGTTTGCATGCAGTGTGCTAAGTTCTGGACACACCAAGACAAAAATGAAATGGTCTCTGCCCTCTAGAAGTTTAAATTATGTCTGGGGAGAGGGGAACAACATAAAATAGGAGTATACATCTGAATATATATATATATATGTGTGTGTGCATGTACTCACATACAACATACATACACATATAAAACCATATGTAAAATGAATTAATGCTCAACTAAAGACAAAACTAGACAATCTGCTGCAACTGTCCCTCTCGACTATTACCATTGCATCCATCTTTATGTCTATGTATATTCATCAAAATGATTCATCTTGTCCTCCCTATTGCTAGAAAGAAAACAGAGTCTAATAGAAAGAGCACTGCCCATGGAGTCAAAAGATGAGCTCTAATTTCCTATCTGCCTCCTACTGACTGTATGGCACTGAACAAGTCACAACCTCTCTGAGTATCTGGTTTTTCTTCTGTGAAATGGGGATATTAATGCTTTCCAAGTTACTTAATATGTCTATACTTCTGGGCTTGTGTGTTGTTTCTTCTGCTGCTATAGCCTAGATTAAATGATGTTAATACCTGTAAATTTATTTTTAGAATGTATTTTGATGACTGTATTTTAACATAAATAATTTCCTTTGTGATAATATATATTTTAGTTTACAATTTACTTGATTTTATTTTTGGAGACAATCAGGGTTAAGTAACTTCCCCAGAGTAAGAGAGCTACTAAGTGTCCCAGGCCAGGTTTGAACTTAGGTCCTCCCAACTTCAGGGCTGGTGCTTTATCCACTGTGCCACCTAGCTACCCCTAATTTACATTTTAAAATGTTTTCTAAGAAATGGTCAAGAAGTTTCAGGTGTCCTAGAATGTCCTAACATTCTTAAAAACAAATAATCTTATTACTCCTAGTTTGTAGGGTAAGAAAAAAGTCTCTGTTTGTAATGTAAGCATATCATTTTCATCCTAACAAGGGTCCTTTTTAAAAATAAACTGATATTCTATATATTGGCTTATGTTTTTTTTAATTTTATATTTTTGGATACATTCAATTTCTTTAGTTACATCATAAGTCCCACTTGCTTTGTATTTCTCTGTCCCTATCTTAGTGCCAAGCACATAGGACCTATCAATCAGTACTTCTTAAATAACTTAATGAAATTACCCTTGAACCTGGCTAAAAGAATCATGGCTGATGCCACAGGGAAAGAAATAGACTGGGAAAGTAATTTGATTAGGGCCCTATTTATTATCCTCTTGTCTATACAATTCATTTATTTTTTAAATAAGATCTTCTGTCTTCATTGTAGCATTAGAATTCATTGGGTTCTTTACAAGTGTATTGAATTTCCCATCAGGGACAAAGTCTCAGTCATTATTTTCACGTTCTGACACCTATTATCACATCATAGACTTTACTGAAATTAATAAATGATTATCTTTCATGTTAGAAGTATAGGACCCTTAGTAATGAATATATAATGAATATTCTAAACTTCAGGAACTAGTTTTTCTTGTCATATTGTATGTATATGTATGTTTTCATATAAATAAATATGTAAGTATATATGTACATATGTACGCATATAGGTATTATATTCTTGTTCCATTTATAACAGAGAAAAGAGAATGTTACTGACTTGATAACTCCTTGCTCCCATATTCTTTGCTAAAAGAATGAATTCTGTCCATTTTCTTGAGAAACCTTTCTCAAGCTCGCAATGCTTTCCTCACTCTGCCAAAGTGCGACTTTATTCCAGATCTTTGTAACCTCAAGTATAATTTCAGTTGACTCTGTCCTCCAGGATCAAAGGTCTTTGGGGCCATAAGTGAGCCTAACAAGCCATTTGACAGCTGAGGAAACTAAGAATGACTTGACTGAGGTCACGAAGATCTTAAGCATTAGCCATGACTGCTGAACATGGGTGCTTTGCTGCTTCAGCCCTGACTTTTATCATTGTGCCTCCTGACTTATTTCCCTGTCTCCAATGTCCACCCTCCATGATCCACCCACCATATTGCATCAGTGCTCCAGAGATGTCAGTAGTGTGGAACTGTCCTGTAACTTAGGGTCAGTCTTCAAGGGTTGTTGTGGACAAAAAACTCAGTAACCTATGACCAACTTGTGATGACCCTCTACAAAACTACTTGTGCTGATCCTCAAACAGGACTTTCAATCCATCTCTAAGGCCACACGTAAAGTTTTTACAGCTTTGTAGAAACCCTGTACAAAAAGTTTTTACAAACCTATCAAATCTTACCAATTCAGAATCATTTCTGCCACTGGATTGAACTTTCTAAAGCATCACTTTCTTTGCTTCTTTCCTCTCTCAAGAATTCTAACACTCCCTATTTCCTTTTATAAAAAAGTCCAAATTTCTTTGTCTAGACTTTAAGGTCCTCCCTAATCCAGTTTTATCCTCCCAAAGTGTCCCTAGCAACCCAGTATATACCTTCTTTTTAAAACAAGGAAGTTTCTTTCTCCCAACAACCCCTTGCTTCCAGACAGTGGCCACGGGGGAAGAACCACCAGTGTAAGTACCTTTCCATCCTACTTTCTATTTGCCCATTTCTTGATAACTCTTGGACCACCTAGACCCCATTCAGTGCTTCCAGCATGAGGAATAACATTCCCCCTTTTACTATTTGGGTAAGTGGCAGTATGATGGTAGATCACTATTTTCTCTGCCATTGAATCTTAAAGTCCTCTGGGCCTTATTGATAATATGCCCACCATACTTCTGTATACAGTTATCTTACCTTCTGTTGTATGATAAGGATCTCTGGTCAACATATGCTTTGATATAGAACCTTAAGGATCTTCAGGCCATTATATCCCCAAATTAGAACATGAATACCTTGATACTAGAAACTATTTCATTTTTTCTGTTCATCTCCAAAGCTTAGCACAGTGCTTACCATGTAGTAAGTGCTTAGAAAATCTTTTATTTTCCTCTTACTCATTCAGTTATCCACCTATCCCTATAAATGCTGTTTACTCCTGCTTCCATGCTTTTGGGAACATTATTTCTTCTAGGTAGAATACTCTCCTTCCTCCCTATCAGCCATCCAAATTTCATCTATTCTTCAAAGCTATAAGAACACAATGCCATAGAAAGAACACTGGATTAGGATTTAGTTCATGTCCGAGTTCTGCCTCTAACTAGCTAGATACTTTGGACAAGTAATTTCATCTCTAGAGACCTTAGTTTCTTCATCTGTAGAACAAAGCAGTTGGACTATTCGATTTCCAAATATTCCTTTCTGTTCTAATAATAATGACTAAAATTCACATGAGAACTTTTCCAGTTATTCTAATCTACAAATATCTCTCTCTTCTTTGAACTTGTATTGAACTTTGAGTCAAGACTATAACTTAGCACTGATTGTAATTCTTTCATGTTTTTCTCTCATCAGTTATGTAGAGAAACACTTAAAGTCAAGGCTTATCTTAAAGGGAGGTAAATTTCAACCAACAACTACATACATACATACATACACACAAACATATATGTGAGTTTAAATATGGTATATATAAATATTTCTATATATGAATATATACATATATGTGTAATATATAATTATGTGTATCTTTACATATACATACATTGATGTATCTATATACACATGTACATATTTGTATGCACATATACGTATTTCTATATATGCCCTGCTATGAGCATCTACCTGGATATTGTACCAAGAGGGAGCAGGAGTCTCTCTAGAAAGTCATAAATGTGAGGCAACTAGCATACACTAGCCTTGAGGTCAGGAGGCCCTGAGTTTGAATCCAACCTCAGATACTTACTAGCTATGTGACCCTGGGCAAGTTACTCACTTCGGACTTTCTCAAAAAAAAAGTAATAAACATACCCAGTAACCATAACTTACCAAAGAGATTATGGATTAAGTCAACTTTTTGTGCTAATTTGGGACCTAGACAACCATTTTTAATGCTCTAGTACTGAGGGAAATCAACCTCAAAGTTCCCATAAATTAACTTACAGTTGAACTCTTGAAACAATTCAGTTCAATTCAACAAACATTTGTTAAGTATCCGCTATGTGCAAGGAATTCCACTAGGTGTTAGTGATATAAAGACAATAATAATGTGTCTTCAAGAAGCTTTCCTCCTCCTGGGGGATACAGTATGCAAAAATAACTTGGACTCTTTTCTAAATATTCTCTGATTCCCTGAACCACACTCCAGGTACCATGTCTCTTGACCTTCCTCAGTTCCCTGGATTCAGAGAACTACTTCACTTGATTACTATCTCTCCCCACTTCTAACATTACCATGGTAACTGGATCTTCATTTCTGACATCCACACACTCCAAATCACAAGAACCCATTTTCTAAGATTTACAAGTGGAGAGAAAATATGCAAATTCAGAAATAATACAAGAACAAATAGAAAGACATACGCCTGCCTGTGAAGTCCCTAAAATATTCTAACAATGAGCCTAATCTGACTTATCATGATGCTCTTTGGGCTGGCATGTTTGCTTCCTTATGGCCTGGGTATACCAGATCAATCTCAATCTTGAATGTCAGGCTCAGTCTCAGCCAACAGGGAAATCTGATAACGTTGCAGATTTTTGTTACTCTACTTATGTTAATATGTGCTACCCATATGTTACCTAAGTTAATGTGCTCTATCCAGAGATTCACTTACTAACAAGAGCCAGTTAGGTCAGTAGCGTAAAATACTTTGCCAGTAGAATCCCAAATGCAGAGGAACCACATTAAAATGCAATTGAGAAATATTTAACCAAAAAAAAAAACAAAAGAGATGACATTACATTTTAAATCTAAGTCAATATGCTGCCCTCAGATCCTTATATATGGATCAGTAGTCCCTTTTTTTATTTGAGTTTGATACCACTGAGATTGGTAATACAATGAATGTATTTCTGGACTTGGAATTATAGAGTCCTAAATTCAAGTCAAGTCTCAGACTCTGACTGGATAGGTAGGCTGGTTACTTAAAACTCTATGTGCCCCAGTTTCCTCATCTATAAAATGACGGGGATAAACTCAATAGCTTATATGTTCTAAACTTATGATCCTGTAAGCTCAGGTTGGACTTCATGACAAGTCAAAAATTCTGAGATTCTAGCCTTCTTTTCTCCCCAGTCTCCCCCTCTCCCAGCCTACAGCAAAGTGGGGGTGGAGGAAGGGGAGTGCAAATTAGATCCAAGGAAGAAAGAAAGGAAATAAGCAGTACCTACTACATGCCAGGGATTGTGCTAAGTACTAGGGATACAAATCCAACCAAAGAGATAGTCACTGCCCTCAAACAGCATACCATCTAGTTGGGGAGGACTGAAAAAGGGAATCTGAAAGGCATATATTAAATATCTGCTACATGCAAAACATTGTGCCACATTCTGGGGATACAAAGATAAAACAGTACTTGGTAAAAGCAAGGACCCCAGCATGCACAGGAGGGCGTGCTATCACAGGTTCTCAGATCTCTTTGGAGGTGCCAACAATCTGCTTTAATCAAGTACATGTATTACCCACTTAGAAAAAGTCAACGCCATGAGCTCAAGAGAAACTACAGAAAAATACAGATCAACAGACAGTGCTTTCAGCTGCCTGACATAAGCATATATACATACATCACAAATCAACAGACAGATGCAACTGTCTGACCATTACATATATACATAGTTACCAGAGAGGGAAGCACCAACATCTGGGTTTTCAAAGCCGGGAGGCTGCTTAGCATCTTCCCAGAATCTCATCTGACACACAAACCTTCTTCCAAAATTAATCCCCAAAGTAAAACCTCACCTCAGAGTATTCATACATTTTTCAGATCTAGAGGGCATCACAACCCTTGAGAACCAGTGCCTCATTAACAAAAGGTGTGGACCTTCCTACAAATCTTCCCAGGCCCATTAATAGGTGGGGAAGATCTTTAATCATATTATTCAATCAGAGGCACTTGATTATACTAAAATAAAAAATGCGTTATCCGTATACACTTGCCCACAAGTTGCTTACACTCATGGAGGGGAAGGGTTCAAGGTGTATATGATTAGAAATACGTAGAAACGATATTCAAAGTAATCCAGCATTCCCATAATATCCAAAAAAGGGAACAATTCAATCAAACACAAAAATAATTAGCTCATTTTAAGCCTACATAAACAGATAAAAGATGTATGTGAAGAGAGAGGTGGAAAGAAAGAGAGAGAGAGAGAGAGCTGGAGAGAGAGAGAGAGAGAGAGAGAGAGAGAGAGAATAATTTAAGGTTAATAGACTGAGGGTTAATAAGGTCAATAGTGATTCTCTGCTTTTCAGTTTGAAGGAATCTATTTTGAGAAGTTATAAGATCAGTCAAAATCACTTTGAACCACCAATTTGGGAAATTATTAACATTTAAGGAGTTTAGTTTTCTGCCCAATTAGCATTTTTATCTACCTCTAACCCTGGCCTCTGTGGTTAAGGCAAAATTCAGTTTACTGGAAATGTCACGAAACAACAGATCATATAATATCTGTGAATAGACAAGTACAAGGAAGATAAGTAGGGGGAAAATTTGACCTCTTCTTTGAGCTTTCCTCAGCTCAGAGCTTCTGCTCTGTGGTGCCTATGGTGGTCTTCCTCTTTATCTCCCTTCTAGGACACAGTCCAGTCTTGCCTTTGATCCCCAGAGTTCAGCCTGTCAGTAAGCTTTTAGAAGTACCCCTTGTATGCCAGACATTTTGCTAAGTGTTGGAGATAGAAAGAAAAGCAGCAAACAAATAAAAGAGTCTTTGCTCTCAAGGAATTCATGGTCTAATGGAGGAGGCAATGCGAAAACAACTCTGTACAAACAAAATATACAGTATCCCAGACATCTTAGACCAGTTGTTAAGTTTTGAGCTTAAAGCTGCACTGAGACATCTGGGACACTCTATATTCAAGATAAATTGGGGAAAATGCATGGGAAGCAAAAAATAGTGTTAATGGGGATTAGGAAAGGTTTCTTATAGAAGGTGTAATTTTAACTGGGACCATGGAAAGAGAGACATGGAAACTAGGAAGTAGAAATAGAGGAAATTCCAGGCTTGGGGGATAGTCAGTGAAAATATCTGGAGTTGGGATATGAAGCCTGAGTGTGAGGAATAAACAGCAAGGAGCCTGGTGTCACTAAATCAGATACCAATTGTGTTCATCCTTCGTTGCCTTGCCACAGTGAGGACCCAGTTGAGATTAAGTAAAAATATGCAATGGACCCAGCCACAATAATTTTCATTTTCTCCCACTTCATACCACAGCACATTAGTATGAATGAAGACTGCCTATCATGGGAGTAATCCAAAGCTGAAATCTGGCAAGGCAAAATCCAAATTAGCATAAGGTAGAAAGTGATTTAAGAAGAGGTCAGGGTAGAGTTGATCTGGTATGTAAATGGCATCAAGATGGAGAAGGAATCAGAGAATGGCTAGTTCAAGGGTGATGGTCTAGAAAAGAACTAAGGATCTGAGAGATTAAAAGTCATAATGAGTATGAAGAATGGGGATTTGGAGTTTCAAAGTAGAAAGAAATATGGAAAGACAAGAAATTGTGATCAGAGAAAGAGATTTCAAAGTTCAGGAATGCAAAGTGTAATATATGTGGGTGACAATAAGGTTCAGGGAATACCACCTCTGTGTGTAACTGAGTTGGGGTAGAACTCCATGTTTGTTCCAAATGACTATGATACAAGCCCTGTTTGAATTCCATTCTGAATGACTGAATCAAAAAGTGTTCAAATCTAGCAAAGGTAATGGCTTTCAGGTCAGCCAGACAGTGCAGTAGATAGAGCACTGGGCTGGAAATTAAGGTTCACCTTTCTGAATTTAAATACTGTCTTGGACATTTACTAGCTGTGTGACCCAAGGCAAGTCAATTATCCTGTTTGCCTTAATTTCTCATCTGTAAAATGAGCTGGAGAAGGAAATGCAAACCACTCCAGTATCTTTGCCAAGAAACTCCCAATGGGAGAGTTGGATATGACTGGAATGACATAGCAACAGTGATTTTTAAGTGGGTGGGATAATCAGTGGATCTTCACCCTTATAGTGAAAACATTGTGAGATAATGAAGGCCTGTTCTTTACTCTCAAATATTTACTGAATGAATAATATTCTATTTACTGAGTGAATAATATTAACTTGCCAGGGAAGAGTAAGCAGATTTTAATCCAATAGCTTTGTCAAAACATTTCATTTAGAAAGAATATTTTGTTTGGTTTGGAATCTTACTTTAATATGTATTTTGAGCCCTTATTTTTCTTTCTTCTGTGATAAGAGCTTTATTGTTCTACATAGAGGCCGTATCTCTAAAATGAAATCTCTTTGAAAGAAATATGTGTATACATATACATATATACTTAGATGTACATATGTGTGTATACACATATATATGCATGTACACATATATGCATATACATGTGTGTATACATATATATATACATACACACATATGTAGGTATATGAAATATGTGCTCACTAAAAATAATTGCATAACAAGTAAAGAAGTATGTATTTACCACTTACAATGTGCCAAGCACAGTGCTATGTCTTCATAACACAAATAAAGGCAGAAAGTCAGTCCTTATACTTAAGGGCATGGCATTATAATGCAAGGAAGACAACACGTAAAAGAAAGCTGAAAAGGAGGGGCAAGGTTGTTTGTTGTCCTTCTTCTTTGAAGACAACCAAAATGACATCACCATTGTAAAGTGAAATTTCAGTGTGTCTGACTGTGGCTGATCAGACCAACACGAGCTCGAAATGCTCTACCACAGGTTGGGCACAGATAGTTCTAGTCAATATTTGGGGTGGATATCTCAAATTTGTGCATCCTGCGTTGCCCTTGTGCTATCTCAATTCTGCTTTACTCAAAGAGCACAGCACCTTTTCTGATGTGGGCATGCCATGCTGAGTGGTCCTGTGACAGTGTTTCCCATGTTTCACAGTGAAATCCAAAGTTCTTGAGAGTGTCCTTGTATTGTTTCTTCTGACCACCATGTGATCGCCTGCCCATGCAAGTTCTCCGTAAAATAGTACACTTTGCATTTGAACAATGTGGCCAGCCCATTGGAGTTAGACTCTGAAGCATAGTTTGAATACTTGGCAGTTCAGCTCAAGCAAGGACTTCAGTGTCCGTTACCTTATCATGCCAGGTGATCCTCAGAATCTTCCTAAGACAGTTCAAGTAGAAGTGACTCAGTTTTCTGGCATGGCACTGGTAGACTGTCCATGTTTAACAAGCATATAACAGTGAGGTCAGCACAACGGCTCTGTAGACCTTCAGTTTGGTAATCAGTCTAATACCTCTTGTCTCCCAAACCTTTCTTTGGAGCCTCCCAAACACTGAGCTAGCTCTGGCAATGCATGCATCAACCTCACTGTCAATGTGTACATCTGGAAAGTACACTACCAAGGTAAGCATTCAAAACTTTTCCATTTGTTGTAACTGATAGTTCCACATATGGATGGTGTGGTGGTGGCTGATGGAGCACCTGTGTTTTTTTGGTGTTAATTATTAGGCCAAAATTAGCACAGGTAGCATAGAATTGATCCATACTTTGTTGCATCTCAGCTTCAGAGGTTGCATTGAGTGCACAATCATCTACAAACAGAAAATCATGCACTAACACTCCCTCCACTTTGGTCTTGGCTTATAACCTTTTCAAATTGAAGAACTTACCACCAGTATGGAAGTTGACCTTGATTCATTCTCATTGAAAGCATTGGTCAACATGGCTGAAAACATCATGCTAAAAAGCATGGGAGCAAGCACACAGCCCTGTTTCACTCCATTGTTGACTGGGAAGGCACAAGAGCTTTATCCATTATTCAGAACCTGGGCAAACATGCCATCATGACATTGACATACCATATTGATGAACTTCTCCGGGCAACAAAATTTTGACGTAATTTTCCATAAGACTTCACAACTAACATTGTCAAAAGCCTTGGTCAGATCCACAAATGTTGTGTACAGACCTCTGTTCTGGTCCTGACATTTCTCCTGGAGTTGTTGGGCAGTAAACACCATATCAACTGTTCCTTGGCCCTTTCTGAAGCCACACTGGCTCTCAGGTATTTGCCCATCTTCCAGGTGAAGGATCAGCCTATTAAGGATGACTCTAGCAAGAATTTTCCCAGCAATGACCAAGAGAGAGATCCCCCTGTGATTGTCACAGGATAATCTATTCCCTTTACCCCTATAGAGATGGACAATGGAGGCATCCATGAACTCCTGGGGAATAACCTCCTCTTGCCATATTACCTGGAAAATGTCGGTCAGTTTTTGTATGAGCAATGGTCCCCCTACCTTGTACATCTCAGCTGGAATAGAATCAGCACCAGGTGCTTTGCCAGGCACTAGGTATCCATATGGGGGCATGGTGGAAAAGTTCATAGAATCAGGAGTGGAACTGGGAGAGAAAATAAGGAATAATTATGGTTTATTCTTCTGGGTACTTCTTCAAAATGGAGGATCCAGGAGGAACTCACCAGTCACAGGAAGGGGTAATGGGGGCAGAACGATCAGAAGATCCTACAGCATGCAGAAATCTGAATAATTCAGAGCAGAGGAAATAAAGAAATGCTATATTTAAAAAAAAAATAGATTAAAAAACGCACCTATTTCCTAGAAATGTTATAATTTTTTTTAATTAAATGAATTCTGCCCCCATAACAATTTAATATAGCAAGTTAAAAAAAAACCTGGAAAACTAAAATAATTTTAAGCATGTCAAAAGAGAAAAATCTACAAGTGGGAAACAGAGTCCAATATGTCAGTCAAAGTAAAAATTCTTTAGGGAAGGAACAGCACCAGGATATACCTGTCTATTTGGGGATTCTAATGCTTGAATCTGAGCTAATTTGAGTTCACTAATCTATTCTGTAATCCCAGACTCACTCTTAGCCATTCAAGAAATCTGATTTTCTGGCAGGCTTTTGCTGCAGTATTTACCCTCTCTTCCAAACAACTTTAAAATAAGGCTCAAATCAAATTTTGGAGCAGTAGAATCAACAAAAGGTCAGGATGACTTATTTTTCCAGCCAAAGAAAACACAGCAGTTTGGCAGGAGAAGTCTGTGATGCTGGGGTGGAGGCCAGTCCTGGGTGTATGCCCAATAGCACCAGGACCAGTCTTGGGAGCTCTCAGCAAAAAGATGGTGAGAGGGTCAGACAACTGATTAGAAAGAGATTACAAGAGACTCTATCCTGGCACTGGGTGCAGCTGCAGCTGATTGGCAACTTTATTGCCCATACTTAGTTCTGGGTCACAACTCCAGAGTGGAAAAAGACATGGGGTCAGTCACAAAGGAGTAGGGACCCCAGTCACAGTTCCAAGGCAGAAAGGAGCTAGTGCTTGTGGCTATAGAGGAATGGGAATCCCATCCTGGATAAAGACCAGCAAACAGACCAGAAAAGAACTGAAAAAATTTCTCTCCAGATCACATCTTGGAAGCACTTGCAGTCCCCCAGACTTAGCTCTAAAAATAGCAGGGAAAAAAAAAAGCTTGAACTTTGGTATGAACAGAGCAAAACTTTAACATAAAATTCAATGAAAAACAGCTACAACCAAAATCTCAAAGAAAAATGCTAATTGGACAAGAATTTCTGGAAGAGTTAAAGAAAGAAATAAGAATGTTAGGAGAAAAGTGGGGAAAGAAATGAGAATGATGCAAAAAACATTATGAAAAGAGAATTAACAGCTTGGCAAAAGAGGCACAACAAATACTGAAGAAAATAGAATGAATTAAAATTAAATAAATTTAAAAATTAAAAAAACAGAATTAGCCTAACAGTAAAAGAGGCACACAAATCTATTGAAGAAAAGAATTCCATTAAAAGTAGAAATGGAAAATGAGGAACACAAGTTCATTGAAAAAAATAATTCCTTAAAAATTAGAATTGGGATCGTGGAAGCTAATGACTCCATGAAATATCAAGAAATGATAAAAACAAAATCAAAAAATGAAAAAAATGGAATAAAAATATGAAATATCTCACTGGAAAAATAGATAAACTGGGAAAAATAGATCAAGAAGAGAACATTCAAAATTTTATAGACTACCTGAAAACTATGATCAAAAAAAAAAGAGGAAGTCGGAAGAGAAGAGTCAGGAAGTTACCTGACCTCTCCCCAGTTTCTCTCAAAAACAACATTAAATCAATGCTCTAAAAGAATTATGAAGTGAAAGAATTCACAAAAAGTGTGATACAATTTTTCAGCCCAAGATAACTTAGAAGGACTTCAGAAAAGATCTGTCCCATTTGAGTAAAAGGGGAGCACAGCCTAGTGCAGGCAGGATCCAGGCAAGCCAATAGGGAGCTCTTAGCCACAGCACAGATCATAATTGAGGACCTATGTTTCTGGCTCAGCAGGCAGTGGTGAAGCAGGCCAGCTGTGAGGCCTCCAGCTCCAGGGCACAAGAGGCACAACTAGGCCTGGCCACCATATTGCAGTGGATGAGCCACCAGTCCCAAAGGCTTTGGTTCAGATAGCCAGTGACCCTCAATGCAAAAAGCTTGGGAGAGTGCCCTTGTACCCCAGGAATAGAGCTCAACTTTTAAAAATGAGCAAAAAAATAAAAGAGCCTTGACTATAGAAAGCTACTATGGCAACAGGGAAGATCGAAATACAAACTCAGAAGATAACTTTATCAAAATGCTTATATGTGAAGCCTTAGAGGGGAATATGAATTGTTCTCAAGACCAGAAAACCTTCTTAGGAGAGCTCACAAAGGACTTTAAAAATCTAATAAGAGAGGTATAAGAAAAAGTGGGAAAAGGAATTAGAGTTATGCAAGAGAATTATGGAAAAAGAATCAAGAGCTTGGAAATAGAAATACAAAAGTGACTGAAGAAAACAGCTCCTTAAAAAATGGAACTGACTAAATGGGGAAAAAATCCACTGAAGAAAGCAACCACTTTAAAAGTTGAATTGGCCAAAAGAAAAAGGAGGTACAAAAGCTAAATGAAGAAAATAATTCCTTAAAAATTAAAATTAGGCAAGTGGAAGCTAATGACTATATGAGATGTCAAGAATCAGTCAAATAAAATCAAAAGAAAGAAAAAAATTAGAAGAAAATGTGAAATATCTCATTGGGAAAACAACTGACCTGGAAAATAGATCCAGGAGAGTTAATTTAGGAAGCCATGACCAAAAAAATAAGAGCCTAGCCAGCATCTTTCAAGAAAAATATCAAGTGCTTCAAATATCAAGTAGCCACCGTCAGGATTATACAGGACTTAGCAACTTCTACATTCAAGGATTAGAGGGCTTAGAATATGATATTCTGGAAGACAAATAGGTTAGGTTGCAACCAAGAATCACTTTCTCTGCAAAATTCAGCATAATCTTTCATGGAAAAAGATGGAAATTCAGTGAAATAGGAGACTTCCAAACTTTCTTGATGAAAAGACCAGAAGTGAACAGAAAATTTGATCCTCAAATACAAGACTCAACAGTGACATAAAAAAATAAAGAGGAAAGGAAAAAAAAAGTTTGATATTCAATAAGGTTAAACTGTTTACATCCCTACATAGGAAGATGTTTCTTTTAACTGTTATGAACTATATCTCCCTTAAGGCAGTTAGAAGGCGTATACTTAGATGGTGTGGGTGTAAGTTGTCTTTCATGTGATGAAAAAAATAATTAAGGGATGAAGAAAAGGATGGTACTGGGAAAAGAGTAAAGGGGAAGGCAATATGGGGTAAATTCTGTCACAAAAGAGACATGAAAGACTGATTATAATAGAGGATAAAAGGAAGGGAGGGAGCATTGTTTGCACCTTACTCTCATCAGATTTGACTCAAAGAGGGAATAGCATATACACTCAGCTGGGTAGAGAAATCAATTTTACTTTACACGGAAATGGGAGGGGAAAGCAGAAAGAAGGGTAGGGGTCTGATAGAAAAGAGGGCAGATTAGGGGAGGCTGTGGTCAGAAGCAAAACATTGGTGAGGAGGGACAGGGTGAAAGGAGAGAAAAAAAAGTTTAAAAAGAGAGGAAATAGGATGGAGGGAAATATAGAGTTAATGGTCCTAACTGTGAATGTAAATGGAATGGAATCTCCCATGAAATGAAAGCAGATATCAGAGTAGATGAAAAACCAGAATCCAACAATATGTTGTTTACAAGAAACAGATTTGAAGCAGAGACACAGAGAGTCTAGAGCAGAATATATTATGCTTGCACTAAATTAAAAAACCAAACTAGGATTACCAATCCTGATCTCAGACAAAGCAAAAGCAAAAAATAGATCTAATTAAAAGAGGCAAGGAATGAAGCTACATCTTGCTAAAAAGGTACTATAGATGATAAAGTAACAGCAGTATTAAATATATATGTATCAAATGGTATAGCATCCAAATTGTTAGAGAAGTTAAGTGAGTTACGAGAAGAAATAGAGGGCAAAACCTTAATAATGGGGAACATTAACATCCCCTACCCCTCAGAATTAGATAAATTTAACCACAAAATAAACAAGAAGTTAAAGAGGCATATAAGATCTTATAAAAGTTAGATATATAGACCTCTGGGGAAAATTGAATGGGGATAGAAAAGAAGTTACCTTTTTCTCAGTGGTACATGGCACCTACACAAAATCTGACCATGTATTAAAGCACAAAAACCTCACAATCCAATATAGAAAGGCAGAAATATTAAATGCTTCATTTTCAGATCATGACGCAATAAAAAGCTTCATGTAATAAAGGGCTATGGAAAGACTGAATAAAAATTAAGTGGAAACTAATAAGCTACTCCTAAAGAATGAATGGGTCAAACAACAAGTCAATAATTTCATGAAAGAACATGACAATAATGAAAGACCATACCAAAATTTATGGGATAAAGCCAAAGCAATACTTGGGGGAAATTTTATATCCCTAAATGCTTACATGAATAAAACAGAGAAAGAGCAGATTAATGAATTGGGCATATAATTTAAAAAGCTAGAGAAAGAACAAATTTTAAATCCTTAATTAAATACCAAATTTGAAATTTTAATAATCAAAGGAGTGATTCATAAAATTGAAATCAAGAAAACTAATAAATAAATGACCTAATAAATAAAACTAAGAGCTAGTTTTATGAAAGAAAAAATGATAAATTTTGGTTAATTTGATTAAAAAAAGAAAGAAGTAAACCAAATTACCAGTATCGAAGATGAAAAGGGTGAATTCACCATCAATGGGAAGGAAATTAAAGCACTACTTAGAAGCTTTAAATCCACCTATATGTCAATAAATCTGACAATCTAAATAAAACGGATATTCATACAAAAATATAAATTGCCCAGATTAACAGAAGAAGAAATAAAATATTTAAATAACCCCATTTTAGAAAACAAAAATTAAACAACCCATCAATGAACTCCTTAAGAAAAAAATCTCTAGGCCCAGATGGATTTATAAATAAATTCTACCAAACACTTTTTAATTAATTAATTTTTCTATTTTTGCCATTCATTTCTACAAGATTTTGAGTTCCAAATTTGTCCCCTTCTCTCCCTTCCTCCCACCCCAAAACATCCTGCATTCTGATTACCCCTTCCCCCAATCTTCTCTCCCTTCTATCACACCCCTCCCTTCCCTTATCCTCATCTTCTCTCTTTTCTTGTAGGGCAAGATAGATTTCTATTTCCCATTACCTGTATTTCTTATTTCCCAGTTGCATGCACAAACAATTCTCAACATTCGCTCCTAAGACTTTGAGTTCCAACTTCTCTTCCTTCCTCCCTCCCCACCCATCCACACTGAGAAGGCAAGCAATTCAATATAGTCTATACATGAGTAGTTTTGCAAAACACCTCCATCATAGTCATGTTGTAAAAGATTAACTATATTTCCCTCCATCCTATCCTGCCCCCCATTTATTCTATTCTCTCTTTTAATCTTGTCCTTCCCCTAAAGTGTTCACTTCTAATTACTCCCTCCTTCCATTTGACCTCCCTTCTATAATTCCCCCACCCTACTTATCCCCTTCTCCCCTACTTTCTTGTAGTGTAAAACAGATTTTCATACCAAATTGAGTGTGCATGCTATTCCCTCTTTAAGCCAAATCTCATGAGAGTAATGTTGACTTTTTCCCTCTCACCTCCCCCTCCATTGGAAAAGCTTTTTCTTGACTCTTTTATGAGAGATAATTTGCCCCATTCCATTTCTCCCTTTCTCCTCCCAATGTATTCCTCTCTCATCCCTTAAATTTATTGCTTTAGATATCATCCCTTTCTTTTCAACTCACCCTGTGCCTTCTGTCTATATGTGTATGTGTGTGTATGTATATTCCTTCCAACTACCCAAATACAGAGAAAAGTTTCAAGAGTTACAAATATTATCTTTCCATGTATGAATGTAAACAGTTCAACTTTAGTAAAGTCCCTTATGACTTCTCTTTGCTGTTTACCTTTTCATGCTTCTCTTGATTATTGTGTTTGAAAGTCCTCTATTTCATTGAATGAACATGTTTTCCCCTGACATATTATACTCAGTTTTGCTGGGTAGGTGATTCTTGGTTTTAGTCCTAGTTCCTTTGACTTCTGGAATATCATATTCCACGTCCTTCAATCCCTTAATGTAGAAGCTGCTAGATCTTGTGTTATCCTGATTGTATTTCCACAATACTCAAATTGTTTCTTTCTGGCTGCTTAGAATATTTTCTCCTTGACCAGGGAACTCAAGCCATAAAAACTAATAATATAGTCTTTGGGGGGGGGGGGGGGGGGAGATAGACATTTACTAAAATAGAGTACTTTAAAGCATTCCTGATAAAAAGACCAGAGCTAAATAGAAAATTTAACATTCAGACACATGACTTAAGAAAAGCATGAAAAGGTAAAGAAGAAAGAGTTGATCATAAGGGACTCAATAAAGTTAAACTACTTACATTCCTACAGAGAAAGAGAGAGAGAGAGAGAGAGAGAGAGAGAGAGAGAGAGAGAGAGAGAGAGAGAGAGAGAGAGAGAGAGAGAGAGAGAGAGACTCATTTCTGTGTAAAAATACAACTTACCCAATAGGGAAATATGAGGGGAAGTGGATAAGAGAAAGGAGCGTTATGATAAAAGTCAGAGTGGATTCAAGGAGACAGTGGTCAGAGGCAAAATAGACATTTGAGGAGGGAAAAGTTTAAAAAGAGATACAGAGAAGAATAAACAAAAGAAAATGGGATGGAGGGAAATAAACAGTCATTACAACTGTGAATGTAAATGGCATGGGCTTACCCATAAAATGAAAGCAGATAATAGAATAGATTAGAAATTAGAAACCAATGATGCATTGTTTACAAAAGACACACTTGAAACAGAAAGACACACAGAGCGTTTAGAAAAGAAAATAGACAGAAGTCGAATCTAGTGTTTCTACTAAAGAAGAGAAAAAAAGGCAGGAGAGGCAATCATGATCTCAGACAAAGCAAAAGCAAAAATAAGTCTAATTAAAAGAGATAATCAGGGAAACTCCATTTTGCTAAAAGGTACCATAGACAATGAAGTAATATCAAAAATTTGCAGCAAGTTTCTCAGATAAAGGCTTCATTTCTCAAATATATAGGAAGCTGAGGCAAATGTATGAAAATAGGAACCAATTCCTAATTGATTAATGTTTAAGGATATAAACAGGCAGTTTTCAGAAGAAATCAAAGCTGTTCTATCGTCACACGAACAATACACTAAATCACTATTGATTAGAGAAATGCACATTAAAACAGCTCTGAGGTTCCAGCTCATACTATCAGTAATGATAAATGCTAGAGGGGATGGAGAAAAAAGAGCACTGACACACTTTTGATACAGTTGTGAACTGAGATAACCCTCCTGGAGAACAATTTGGAACTATGCTTAAGGGACAATAAAACTCTTTGTACACACTCTTTGACTGAGCAGTATCACTACTAGATCAGTATTCCAAAGAGATTTTTGAGAGGGAAGGGAGAGGACCTATACATACAAAAATATAGCGGTTCTTTTTGAGATAGGAAATAATTGGATATTGATTGGGAAATAGCTAACTATATTGTGATGAAGTATTGTGCTGTAAGAAATGACCGGAGGAGTGGTTTCAGAAAAATATCACAAGATCTACATGAACTGATGCAAAGTGAAGTGCAAAGAACCAGTAAGAACAACATTGTAATAACGATCGACTATGAAAATCTTGGCTATTCTGATAAACATAATAATCCAAGAAAATTCCAAAGGACCCATGATGAAAAAAAGACCATCCACCTCCAGAGAGATAAATGATGAACTCTGAGTACAGATTGAAGCAGAATTTCTCACTTTCTTTATTTTTCTTGCTTTTTGAAATAATATGACTAGTGCAGAAACATGTTTTGCATCATTTCGCGTGTGTAGTTGAGTCATATTGCTTACCTTCTCAGTGCATGTGGGAGGGATGGGAGAGGATGAAGAATTTGTGACTCAAAATTTCAAAAGGAAAGAAGGTTAAAAATAAATAATATTTTTTTAAATAAAGAAAAGTCTGGAGAGTTTAGAATGGAGTTGAAATACATATAAGCACTGAAAGCCTGAATACTTACTCAAATGAATTTTAGCTTTTCAGTTCTTCTTTATAGTATAATGAAGGTTATAGACAGAGCTCTGCAATGCAAATTGAGAGATCTTATATCTAATACTTGACTCTGCCACTTATTCCCTAATATTCCTAAGCAAATCATTTCAACCTCATGTGCATCTTAACATTTCAATTCAATTCAACAAGCATTTATGCAACACTGACCACTCTGGCTCCTATTGCCTTAATGTCACATGTATTACATATTTCATCCTTCCCCAAGGTTCTTTGGTATCCTTAAGGGGATGAAGGAGTGTTTAGATGCTGCAAATGGCTCTGGCGCCCACCACTTTTGTTCCCTCAATTGTAGGGATTGATCACCCATGCCCTAGTTCCACTTAGCCACTACAGATCATGTTTTACACTAAAATATTTATTTCTATATGAACAATTATAAATATATGCACTTACTTCCCTAACACATGTAAGACATAATCTCCTTCCCCCTTGAACTACCTCTGGGGAAGGGAAAGAGAAAGGGATTATGTTTATAGCTTAACTCAGTTCCTATAGAGCACACAATTTCAGTTCCAAGACCATAAGTCCTCTTTAGTCTCAAGTCCTGGGCATCCTGTCTTCCCTGCCAGACTGATTGGGTATGCCATCCTATCTGCAATATTGGTCAAGCATCATAGCTCAACCTCCCAGATCCCATCTGGTAGAGATTGCAACCTACTCCTGAAATGGAGGACAAAAAGTACAGAACAGAAGAAAAAAATCACCCTAAGACCATTTCTTAAAACTGAGATAAAAGGGATGATCCATGGCAGAAGGAAGTCCTTCCTCTCCCACATGTTGAACTCCTGATGCCCACACTGAGGGTGAGTTAGAATCTTTACCCTCTGGATATAAGAGCAAGGGTCCCAGGAAGATCACAAGTCAGAAAGAGGCAGAAAAGAGACAGACTATACATGAGTCTTGTCAGTTTTAAAGATATGACCTATTCCAGTTAGGCAACAATCAAAATGGACTACATCCACCCACATGGTAGGAGATGCAGAGTCCTCCATGTTAGGTAATCTGAACATGTCCAAACAAGCCCCAATTACATGTATTAACTATGCACTACACATATAGTATTTGCCAATCTCTTGTCTTTTGCTCTTTGAAATTTGTTTGCTAAAAAAAACCTTTTATTTCAAAATTATGATAAAATTAAATGAGGCTATTGTTATGGGCTATATACATTTCTGAACTGGAAAATAGTTGTATTTAGAGTATCTAATGTGCAGAGACATCAGATCAAAAGGAACACATTTAACATAAATGTTAAGCACTGGCAAAACAGTGTTTTAGAAATCTCTGTAAGACTAGACAGTCAATAACCTAGAAATTTGGAAATTGTAATCCTTATTTAACCTTTAGCAATGACTTGTTTGGCCTTAGATAAGACACTTGAATGGTTTTCCAATTTGGGAAATGCAAGTAATCTTACAAGCCTGCCTACACAAATACCATGAAGAATAATGAATAAAAATAACCGTGAAGGACTGGTTTCTGGACATTAAATGATAAATGCTGACATCTGATTCTATTAATGTTAAACGAATGAGTTTTCTCAAATGGTAGTCACTACTATTTGCAAGGTGGAGGGGTGAGAGAGATGGTGAATAGAGAAGATGGGAAGTGTATAATCTGCTTTTGATGAACAGGTTGAAGTGAATTTTTTTAAAGTACTGGGTAAAACAAGATTTTTCCTTTAGCAATTTAGACAAGTATCTTTATGTGTTTTATTTATGTTGCACATTTACCTCTATTCTTTGCATTAACACTAATTCATTATGGGAGCCCTTAGGATAAAGAAGGAAGATGATTTGTCAGAATATGCCAATAGATTTATTTTCTGTGGCATATCATAGCTCCATTCCAGAAAATAGATTTGATTGCTAGAGATTTGATGGTACACTTTGCTAAGCAAGCTAATTTTGGTCCATGCCATCTCAGAGGCTTTATTTAGTGCAAGAACATGCTAACTGGAGTGAATTTGAATGGTAGATTTAGTGGTGAATCCTTTGGCTTGTTTTACAACCCAGCAATTTTTCTTGTTCCTTTCCCATGGATTACACATTTCCATTCACTTAAACTTTGTCAAAGAAAATAGATAGCATGGTACAGAAAAAAAGGAAAAGCACCAGGATTGTAGTCAGAGGATGTATGCTCAGAATCTGGTTCTGCCATTTAACTGTATGACCTTAAGCAGGTTGATTAACTTCTCTGGCCTGAGTTTCCTCATCCAGAAAATTAGGAAGTTGTTCCAGACAAACTTTGAGGTACCTTCCAGCTTTAAGTCCATGAAATACTTCCATTTTCACCTGTGATTTCACTGGCTTCTTTCAATAGTTTTTACAAGTAGTCAGAGGCTCAGAGATGTTGGGATGCACTCATGGTCACATAACCAATGAGTGTAAGAGAAGGGGGATTCTCTTCACGATATCATGTTGCTTCACATTTTTTCAACCAATAAGAACAATGAATTCTTATTTTTGCTCACATATCCTTTCCCATTATCATTATTTAAAGATAAAGGAGGGGAAAAAAATCACAATCTAGTAGTAAAGTAGAATTTTCTTTTTTCCTAGCAGGGAATTATTTGTTTAGAAATAGACAAATCCTACAGCCCCTGTATTTAAATAGTTACTGAAAACATGTAGGACATTACAGAATGAAATACTTTCTTAGCTATACAAATGTGTAATATTTGTAGTCTGGCTTTGAATGTCTTCCACAATCTAACCTCAAACTACTTTTCCATCCTTTTCTCCTACTACTCTCCTATATGAGCTCTCTGACTCTACTTACCACGATTTCTCTAACAGTGGAGGATACTTATCAGAGTGACTCACATGTAAAACAGAAACAGAGTCCCACCAACTTCTTTGGCACTCCCCTTTATTAGATTCCAATGGCACACAACTTTTCTGGTAGACTAGATTCTCTTTTTCTCCTTATGATTCTCCAATTGCCAACCTTGATGATTGAACAGTAAAATACATGTCATATGTATTGTTAGTGGAAAATATTGATCACATCTTTAGCTTGAATTTCATTTCATAGTTCAGTTATGTCTAGAATTTCACCCACCCTCTTCCAAAATAGAACTTTGATTTTTACTGGGAAGGGAGCAGGAGATTAGAGCTATAAGGCTCACCTCCTCTGCTCTTCTAAGAGAGGGGATACCAGAATAGAATTATATCTAGCTCCCTAAATATTTTTTTTTTATTCAAGCCACTTTTTCTGGTCACTATCGCTTAATAAGAAATAGTGCTTCATGTTATATGTAAAGGATTGGCTCCCTGTCACACCAATTATAAGTTAAGCAAAGATCATTAGACATGGTAAATAAGCCTATTGATATAAGTGAAGGGAAATTATACAGGAGAAACTATACTAGACCATACACATCATGAATGATATCTCTCAATGCAGCAAGCCAGTTCAGCTCAACAAAGAGTCCTCAGTCTCTCCCAAGAAAGAAAACTTTAATTTATAGTTTGATAAGGAGGAAATAGAGATATAAAAACAGTTCCAGTTCCCTTATGTGTTATCTTTTTCCCTGAGTGTCTCCCTCTCTCTCTCCCTGTCCCTGTCCCTCCCCATCTTCCTCTCACTCTCCCTCTCCTTCTTCCTTCCCTTCTTCCAGGGCCTCCTGCTAAAGAGAACCTGGAACCCCATCTGTCCTCTCTAGAAGCTGTAAACCTGACAAACAAGCTCTCCTTTTTTAGACTCTTGCTAATTTTTCCCTTCACAGAGGCATTTAGCATTGAATAACAATTTCTACCAAGGAGGAGAAACATACACAAATTCCTAGTTTTTGCAAGTTACAACACAAACTACATGGCTAATCTTTGCTTGAATCAAGAAATAATATCCAACCATCTCTGTAAGTTCTCCTAAAAGTAATAGTTACTTTGACAGAATACAAGTTATATTTTTAAAGTTTCTCAAAACCCAAGCAGAATGTTCATGTCCTTTCGCTGGCATCAAGTGGGTCTCAGATATTTGATAAATCAGGTGCATTATTTAATCCAACAGTTAAATGTACCATATGAAAAAGTGATAAAAGACTAATTCTGGGAGATGAGTTTCCAAAAGAACAGTTTAATATTTCAGATGTAACTTTATGAAGCTGTTCAGTACAGAGAATAATTAATTTAACACTGACCTTATTTACTAGCTGACATATTTGATTCAAAAATATTGTATTTGGTTCCGAATCTAATATTTTTGGTTCAACAGGTAGCAACTCTGATTCAATATACGAAGTACATGATTTGATAGTGAATGCATTACCCATAGGCACACAGGATCTCATAGACGGAAATTGCAAGGGGAAAGTACATTTATTGACATAGCAACATTCCAACTTCAATTGGCTTCACAGTAGAAAGCAAAATGTAACTGCATTCACCAAGACTTATTATTCTTAGCTTGGTAAAGAACAAGATACTATCTTCTTTTAAGAAAAAGTAAACAAAGGTCTCCAGTTACCTATACATTAGATTTTATTAGTTTAAAATGGAAGTGTTACTAGGTATGTTTTATCTGTTCACTTCAATTAAAGTAAAAATACATTGATACATTTTTAGTTCTGAAAATCCCATAATTATCTCAACAGATTGAAAATCCCATGAAGTATGCTTTACATCACATTCACTCCCATGCACTAATAAGACAACTGAGAGCAGAGGCTTTCCTGTCCAAAGATACTGAGTGATCATAGACATATGTGGAGCATGAGCTTGGTGTGGTAGCTCAGTGCTCACTACCTTAACAATATTTCCTCTATTATAAATGTCCAAATTAACCACAAAGGACCTATGAAGGAAGACACTATCTGCATCCAGAGAAAGAACCGATAAATAGAAGATGTAGAAAATGATTTTACATACATGTGTATATATATACACACACATATGTATATGTATACACATACATATACATATACATATACATATACATATTTGTGCCTAATGATAGCTATCTCTACTAAAGGGGAGAGGGGGAAGAAAGAAAATAAAGGAAAAAAGACAGTTACATGACAACTTTATTATATATTTAAAAGCTGTAGCAAGTTGTACATAGTAGGTTTCTAACTTCATGTGTATTCATCTTTTATTTTATTCTACTATGTTATGAAAATGCTTATTTTATTTTGCAAATGAAAAATAAGATAAATACCACGTTTTGAAAACTGCATTTGCTCCTAGCTGCAGCAGATACGTGTTGTAGTGTCTAGAGCCCTGGACCTAGAGCTGGGCTCAAAGCCAATCTCAGATAATTGCCAGCTCTGTGACCCTGGGCAAGTCACTTAAACTCTATTTGTGACAGTTTGCAGAGTTGTGAGAATCAAATGAAATGGTATTTGTGAAGTGCTTAGCATAGAGCCTGTTACATGGTAGGCGTTATTGCATAAATACTTATTTCCCCCTCCCCCAAACTTTGGACACATCTTTGATTTTCTATATCTCTCTCTGCCTCTCTATCTCTATCTCTCTGTGTGTTTGTCTTTCTCTGTATCTCTCTGTCTCTGTCTGTCTCTGTCTCTCTCTCTCCCTCCCTCTCTCCCTTTCCTACTTACAACTAGTTGCCAATTTCTGTCAAAATATCCTTTACAACATATGAATCCCTCCCATCCCCTAAGGTAAGGACCCCAGTACCTCTCCTAGAATATTATAGAAAGAGCACTGGATGTGGAGTTAGTAGACCCAGTTTCAAAACCCAGTTCTATTACTTAGAACAATTGCTCTGTAACTGTGAGCAGATCAACTCTGGGTCTCAGTTTCCTCATCTAGAAAAGCAAGTATATATAAGATAATTTAAAGACAAAAAGATCACCAAAAATGGATGATTCCAAAAGTCTTCTGCTAAAAATGTCACCTCCATGGTTTTTTTTTATTAGACTGTGCCCCATGGCAGGAATCACCTCCTCTTTCATTCAGGTGAAATTCCACCTTTCTTTCATTCCTTAGTTCATGTGCCACCTGTTCTATATAGCCTTCCCTAAATTCTCAAAACTACCAAAGATCTCTCCTTTCTCAAGTTTCTTATAGCACCTTATCTAGACTGCTTTACATATTGCATTCTGCCTTGTGTCTTATTTGTGTTCTTATCTTATTTCCTCTTATTTCTTTTGCCTGTAAACTTCTTAAGGGCAAGAATTCTGTCTTATCTTGAGCATTCTAAAGATATAAAAGCTTATTGGATGAATAAATATAGTAAATGTTTATTTAATTAGCTCAAATTCCTCCTCCATGACATCATGGCTGTTCAGCCACTTCTTTCCTTCTTTCTCTACTGCAAATCCTTTGTCTATCATCTGCTTATTTTATTCCAACTTCTTGATGACTTATAGCCTCTAGCTGCTTTGCACCACTAAATATCGACATAAAGTTACATCTGAAGTATGTTCAGTATTTAGAGGGAAGTGCAAGGAGAAGGAAGCCAGGTCTGTCTTACACTAGCATAAGCATCTCCTAGTAAGGAAGTTCTTTCCACTAATCAAGTTCAGTAATTGTTCTACAACTTAGTTTTCTAGTTAGTTTAAAGTCTTAAACTTTGTGGGTTGTGACCATGAGATGGCAACTCACAGTTTAAGAAAAACAGGTCTAGGTCCCTAAGTATGAAGTGTCTTGCCCAGAGTCACAGCCAGTAAAAGTCAAATGTGGGATCTCAATGCGGGTCTTCCTGATAGAGAGTTTGACTCTATCCACTAGGTCAAGTTGCATCATCCATATTCATTATATTACATTACATTATCATCTGACATGTCTACCACAGCCACTAGTTCCCTATCTGCCTATGTTCTCAAAGTTGCCTATCACAGAGTATTACTTTACCTGTCTGTTGCCTTATACTACTACAACCTCCATTCTAGTCAAACCAATTTCTTCCAACACGTTGTTCAAATTATGTCCTGGAAAAATTTTCTTTCTTATGCCTATCATACAATTATCCCTTCCCTCCTTTTAAAGTTGCGCCCTTAAGTCTTCATAGAAACAAAGAACTTTACAGCTAGAGGTGATCTCATACATCATTTAGTCCAATTTCTTTATTTGACAGATGAGGAAATTAAAGCCTGGACTTAAACTGCTAATTAGTACCAGAGTTAAAATTAGAATGTATGTCTTCTCTCTACTTCCAATGATCTTTCCTTCCAAGAGGTTTACCCTAGCTCTACCTCCCTGAGCATTTTTTTAAATGATTGGTTCACCTTGCAAAGCCTAAGTCTCTGTCACTGGAAATGTTCAGGCAGAATACATTTGAACTGTTGAGGTTGAAAGAGATGACTCTAAGATTCTAGCTGACGCAGCAAAGTGGGTCAGTGGATACAGTCCTTGGACTGGAGTCAGGAATTCTTAAGTTCAAATCCAATCTCAGACACTTATTAGACATGTGACCCTGGCCAAGTCACTTAATTTCTATTTGCCTCAGTTTGCAGGTTGTTGTGAGGATCAAATGAGCTATCTCCCCCTACAGATACTTTGTAATGCTTAGCCATTATGCTATTATGTTGTTATGCTAATCTCTCCTGTTAAACTACAAGCTACTTAAGGCAGAGATATATGTAGGCACTTAGTAAAATTGTACTCTTTTTTTGTTTCATATATATATACATATATATATGTATGTATGTATATACAAATTACATATAATATATATTTTTCTGAATACAGAATTGTATGAAAGAAGCACATGATTGCAAAACAGGATGATCACAAAACAATTTTCATTACATACAATATTATATTTACAGCATTCCATATGCAATATTCTATTTGTAATGCCCTCAAGACCAATTAGGAAGTGTTACAATAAAATAGTGAGAGATGATGGAGCCAAAATGATGGTGGTGGCTCTGTGAGAGGAGAGGATATATGTGAGAGATGTTATGGAGGTAGAACTGATAAACCTCAAAAGCTGGATATTGTCAGTGAGAAAGAGTGAAGGAATAAAGATTCCAAGCTCTATACACAGAGAGAGACAGACAGAGAAGTAACTGGAAAGATGTTGTTGCTTCAGTAGAACTCAGTCACTTTGAAAAGAAGGACAAATTGGAGAGGAAGGGAATAGGTTCCAACAATGAATTCCTTTTTTGGTTACTTTGAGTTTGATATCAAGCAATGGTGAAGATCACACATTTATTCAACTATATGACAGGAGATGAAGACACAAAGAAAGTGTCCTCCCTCAAGAAGCTTACATTATATCTGGGAAAACAGTATGTTCAGAAGGAGATAGGCAGCAGTCTATTGTCAACGTGTATTGGAATTCAGGACAGGCAGTGAGGCTGGATATATAAACTGGGAATCATCCATCCATAAATGATATTTGAGCCCATATAAACTGATGAGTTTTCCAAGACAGAATACTTAGAGAGAAGAAAAGGGAACCCTGATGCTAAAGAGGAGAGAATGATGATGATCTAATGAAGAAGACTGAAAAAGATTGGACAGAAAAGAGAGTAGGGATCAAGTGAAAGCAAAGTCAAAGAAATTGAAGACGGAGAAAGTGTTCAAAGGAAGTTGTAGTCAACATGATCAAAAGCTGCTAAAGGGTCAAAGAGGATATAGGCTTTAAAAATGATATGTAAAAGCTGAGACCATTAGTAACCTTGGAGAGAAAATTTTCATTCATATAATAGAATCAAAAATCAAGTTACAAAGGATTGAACATGAATCAATGGCAGAGAATTGGAGGTAATAAGTGTAGACACTTGCTTCTAGGAGTTTTGCCAGTTCAAGGATGAGTTTGATTGATATTAACTCAATCAGGTCACCCTATCCCACTTAATGTAAGAGATAAAATGGGTTTACCATGGAGAGGGCAAGATATGATGATGGTGAGATATATAACATAAACACATCTATGGATGGCTGATAAAGCATATAGACCATGGGTGTTAAGAAGATTGATAAGCAGGATATTTTAGGGGGACACATAAGAAAGATAGAGGTTGGTTTAGAGGAAAAAACTGTGGAGTAAAATACTAAAGTCCCTAGAAATAATGATTTAGATCCCAGTGATGGCAAGAGGATTAGATGACATTTCTATTTACCTATTTGCATATATGCTGTTTCTCCCTAATATAATGTAAGCTCTTTGAAGGCCAGGGCTATTTCATTTCTATATTTGTATCTTCGCTTCCTAGTACAGTGCTTTACAAATAGTAAACACTCCTGCTTGTTGAATTAGTGGTTATGAGTAAGCCACAATAGAAAGGTTGTTAACTGATATTGAAAAACGGAAAGTAAAGAAGTGTGAGCAGGGAGCAAAGAGATTGTGCATTCCTCTTAATATTCCTCTGAGTCACCGTTTATGAAAGAAAGAAGAGTCAGCATGGGGACAGGTAGTCAATGATTCAATACCTTCTAAAGGGATCCATGAGTCCAAGAAGTTTGATGTGAGAACCTAAAAACAAAGAAGAGATTGAAGATAAGGCAAATTTATCAGATTCTTTAAGATTGAGTAGTAGTTGCAAAAACAAAATCGTTATAGCTGAAATTAGAAGGGAAATTTACCTGGTGAAAAAAATCCTTGCTTCAAGTTTTTCTGATTAAGATCTCATTTCCAAAATGAAAGTGATTGGAATTTATAAAATTTACATGAGAAAGTGATCGGAATTTATAAAACTAAGAATTATTCCCCAGCCTATTAACAACCCTGTTTAAAAATACTTCAAATCAATAACAATTAGAGAATTTTATTAAATTAAAGCAATTCTGAGGTTTTTCCTTACATCCATCAGATTGGAAAATGTGACAAAAATGGAAAATAGCATGTTATGGCTGTGTAAGGACAGGCATATTAATGCTTGTTACAGCTTTGAATTGAACTAGCTGTTCTGGAAAGCAATTTAGAACTCCATTGAAGTTAATGAGGTGTACATGCTTTGGTTAAGTTATACCACTATTAGGTGTGTACTACAAAGAAATCAAAGAAGAGGATCAATATGTAGAAAACCATTTATAGCAGCTCTTTTTATTGTGGCAAAGAACTAGAAATGAAGGGAGTCCCCCTCAGCTGGAACATGGCTAAGCAAATTATAGTATGTGAATGTAGTAGAATACTACCGTGCAAGCAGTAAGAAAAAATGAAATACTTTCAAAGAAACCTTAGAAGACTTGTATGAATTGATACAAAGTGAAATAAGCAGAACTAAGAGAACAATTTCTACAACAATAACAACATTTCAAAGACAAAAAACTCTGATCAGTTCAATAACCAACTACAATTCCAGGAGACCGATGATGAGGTGGCCACTTTTTGTGACAGAGAGATGATGGGTTCAAAAGATGCATAGTTTTAGTCAGTCAGTGTGGGAGTTGTTTGGTTTGACTATGCACATTTGTCACAACATTTTCTTTTTCTTTTTCACTTTTTTTCTAATGAGATAAGAGGATAAAAAGAAGATAAAATAATTTTTTTATTTGAATACCTCCAATAAAAAGATTGAATGGGGGTTCCAGAGAACAGCATGGAAAGCAATTGGGGAACAGTAAGATTGTGCAATATGGAATGGAAATATGAGAACTGGAATGGTAGAAAAGAGCTTTCACTTCTGACTCTGAATTTCTGGCATTAAGGGAAGAAAAAGGGCAAATTCACCAGCTCTAGGTACTCTCCAAATTAAATCAAAATAAATTTTAATATTGAGTGACTTCAATGCAGTTGTGAGCATCAAAGGACAAAATATATTAGAAGATGTGGCTTAGAAGTATAAAAAATGAGAGTGACCAAAGGCTTGTAGTCCATACAGAAATCTCATCCCTACATACTATTAATACTTTTCTTTAAGGGGAGGACCAAGGAGCCCAGGACATGACAAGCACTAAATGTCATAAAGGTTATCCTGAGTAATTATTCATATGAGTAATTTCCAAATCATGTGCCTTTGTCCAGATAGATTTCTAACTTGTTAAAGTGAAAATCAGAAAAGAAAAAAATGAAAAGAAAATACGATAATAAATCTGAGGCAAGTCCAACCAGGTGATGCCAAAAATAGGATATCAATTTTTAAAAATAGAAATCAACATAGACTATTAACTAAGGGAGCTTATCAAATGCCAATGAACTGGCAAAGCAAGGAGCCTGAAAAAGCCTAGAAACTGATTCATTCCACAAACATTTGATCTCTGTGCCAAGTAGAAAGATATGGCTACTAGGGTTTAAAATATAAATTTGTCTGTAAAAATTTAAGGAGAAGGATGGCAGAAGATTGTAAGGTACTTCATAAGATTTTTTTTCTTAAAAGTGAGAAGCAAAAGAAGAAAAAAAGCAAGTCTACAGACATCTCGAGAAGAGGACAAATTATGTAGAATCATCGTAAAGCCTAGGATATATCATAAATCTCTTTGGATGTCTGTTGAAATCTATGGACCCCCTTCTCTGAATAACTTTTTTAAATTCATAAATAAACACATACTATTAGAAAGGTAATTAATTCTATCAAGATAACAACATATATGGAAATATTTTATCATACATCATTCAAATATGTATGTGTGTGTGTGTGTGTACATTCACTTAAACACACATACATATATACAAGCTAATGGACTCCAAGCTAATAATTCCTATCCTAAGTGCTTCTCAGACTGAAACTGGAAAGAGGGCAATGAACATCAAAGGAAAAAATAAATGAATTTTTGTAGTATAGTGAGACTTTTGACTTCCTCTCCCAACCCCTTACACACCTACTTGTAAACTGAGTCCACTGTCTGACATATCCCTTTCAGGGTTCTAGGGGTATCTCTGAGAGGCAGTAGTGTTCAATATGAGTGATGCGAGATTCTATTCTGCTGTATTCACCTGCAGTATCAATTGCAGTGATTATTGCCCTAATATTATTTACCACACAGTTAGTATACCTCTTCATATTATTTAATCCGTTGATAGCTCTTTGATATCATATCAATTAGTTTTTGCAAAGGGATGTTTATTGAGAATATTTAGGCAGAAAGGCAGGCAGGAAGGCAGGAAGGCAGGCAGGAAGGCAGGAAGGCAGCAAGGCAGGAAGGAATTTATTAAACACTTCCTGGAACTCGGGCACTGAGAAAACAAATACGAGCAAAAAAAAAAAAAAAAAAGGTTTTGAAGTCCAGAAGGTAGGAAAAGAGCTAGAAGGAAAATGAAGGTCAGTCTGGATCACTCCACAAAATTGATATTCCAAGAGAAATTTACCTTTGGAAGGAGAAAGTTCAGTCTATAGAAGGATATTATAAGTTAAGAAGACCATAATGGTGGTTGGGTATAACAGGGCAAGGAGGACCACTGTACTATGGTCCTGCCAGTTTGCAAAATTTTTAAAGCTAATGGTGTCACTGAAAATCTAGAAACAGAAATCTTGGTTGTGGGATTGTTATATGTAAAGGGCATGAAAGCAAAATATTACACAAAACTATATCAAAATAATAATATAACTCAATAAGACCATGTATTTTTAAAATTCAGTCTTAAAATTTAAATGTGATCATGATTTATTATTGCTGCGCAGAATCTGAAAAGTTAAATGAATGATGCAGAAAGATTAATATGCCCTAGAGCTATATGAATAAATTCTAAGCCTAGCTTATCTTAAGGACTTATGTAGGAAATGAATTCCATAGACCACTATTGATCGATTCTGGCTTAATCAGAGTACCTTATGTCAGTAATTCACAATCATTTTATCCTCCACTGACCACTCAGTTAAAAACATTCAAGAAGTTTCACAGCTGAGCACACACAAGTGGATCTGTTTTTATCTCCTATGTTTTTTTCGAGTGTTCTTCCTTGAAAAACTAAAATGTTTCCCATGTGGCAGTATATTTTGTTTGTGCAAAGCAAAGCACAAGAAAACAAACATTCATTCCCATTTTTCCTCCTCTCCTAGATCACCTTATAGTTAAAACCCCTAAGGCATGAATGAATAAACTCCAATCAAGCAGACATTCCTTGCAATATGTTGCTAATGTAGGAAATCTAAAAATGTGCTCCAGTAATTCTGGCAAGTTGGCCATAAAAGAAAATACTGCCAAAATACATTATTTAGATAAATCATGTAATAACATCAAGTCACTGATTATTTTGTGTTTTGTATCTCCCTTTTGGTATTTGCCATATAACAGTTTCTGTCATAGATGTGTGTGTGTGTGTGTGTATCTTATATTCACACAATTGTTAACTCCCCTCAACTTCATCAACTGAACTTTTGCAAAATGTAAGCATGACTATTTCTCTGACCTTTTTATATCATAGAATTGCACCGTCTCTGAAATCTGAATTTCAGATTTCTAGTCTCCAATCACAACCTCCTATCATTCCACCTTTCCCAGCCCTACCCCCAACAATATCTATGTCTATGATCTTCACTCTCATCTCAACTATCTCTCTCTTTTTTCCCAACTTAATAACATTTTATTTTTTTCAAATGCATGTAAAGATGATTTTCAACATTCACTTTTATAAAATTTTGAATTCTAAATTTTTTCTCTCCCTTCACCAAGATAGCAAGCAATCTGGTATGTTTAATATGATTGTACATATATAACCTATTTCCACATTAGTCATGTTATGAAAGAAGAATCAGAACAAAAAGGGAAAATCATGAGCAAGAAAAAAGTGAAAATACCATGCTTCAACCTTCATTCGGACTCCATAGCTCTTTCGCTGGATATGGATGATATTTTCGATCACAAGTCTTATATCACTATATTGCTGAGAAAGAACTAAGTGTATCATAGTTGGTCATCATACAGTGTTACTGTGTTCAATTTTCTCCCAGTTCTGCTCACTTCACTCAGTATCGGTTCACGCAAGTCTTTTCAGGTTTTTCTGAAATCAACCTGCTTATCATTTCTTATAGCACAATAGTAATCCATTACATTCATATACCACAATTTGTTCAGCTATTTCTCAGTGGATGGGCACTCCCTCAATTTTTGCCATCACAAATAGAGCTGCTAAAAATATTTTTACACATGTGAGTCCTTTTCTCTTTTTTATGCTCTCTTTGGGATACAGTCCTAGTGGTGGTATTACTGAATCAAAGGGCATGCACAGTTTTTTAATTCTTTAGGCACAGTTTGGATACTCATTTTAATCCATTTTTTACTCTTCATTTCTCTGGAAACAACTTTGACCCAATGATCCTCTTTTAAAGTTACCACCCTAGAGTCCTCACCCCTTCATCAAACACACACTTCATGCCATTTTCCAACCTATTAATTAATCTTCCATCTTAAATAAGTCTTTCACACAATCTGTCCATTTCTACTCTTAGATTTATAAGACTGATTGAAGAGTCACAAAACTAAGATGATTTCACCTTGTATAAGTTTTAGGAATGTTATCTTAGCAGAGACCTCACTGGTGCTCAGTAAGCCTTTGACTTGGTTCTTATTAACTTCATATGTCATCACCACAGTAACTGTTCCTAACCTTTTCTTCTATTCTCAAACCACTAACAACACTCTAACATATGAGACATATTATTTAGCCCCATACTTCACTGAGAGGCTTAGGGTAATCCAAAAGGAGCTACTTCAACTCTCCTCCTTCCATCAAAAGCATTCAGCAGCATCACTCATTTTATCCTTTTCTGCCATGTCAGAAAAAAAGGCATCACTCTTCCTTGCTAAAGTTAATCTCTTTTTTTGGTACGAATCCCATTTCTCCCTCCTCCCCTTTCAGATCCTTAATCTACTCCTTCTCTCTCAGGATACTTAGGTCTCTTTCTTATGACTGCTCCATCCCATTCATTGAAGAATATGGCCAGTTCTCCCCAATCCTAAAAGAAATCTTCCCTACATGTTCCTCTCCCATTATAGTCCCATCTTTCTCCTCTTTAAAACTAAGCTTTAATAATTTGCAGTATGGCTTCTGCTCCCACAATTTTAATGAAGTTTTTCCCTCTGAGTTCACCAACAACCTTCTAATTAGCAAATCCAAATGCATTTTCTGTCACATCCATTGTGACCTGTCTACAATAGCTGGCTCTTTTAACCACCTCTTCCTGATAACATTACCTTCATATATAATACACTACAGCTAAATTTCATTTTTTCTCCTCAGTACAAACCCTGAACCCTGAAATTTCTCAGTCCTAATTTTCCCTGTGTCTTGAAAGTCATATCAGTACCTGTTCCTTAAGAGTTGCCTGCACCCCACTGAATTCCTCTATATCCCTTAAAACTCAAGTACTATTTCCTCTAAAAAACTTTGCCTGACAATGAAACAAACCTCCCAAGATGGAAGCAAAATGGACTGCACAATTAGTTTATTCCTTTTAATCGCCAACATTTATTTTTCACTGCTTTTATCACTAAATAGGCTTCTGTATTTTTCTCTCTCTTCTGCAATCTGTCTTGCACAAGGTGCCAAAGAGATATTCCTAAAACATACATCTGCCCAGAGCACTCCTCTGCTCAGTAAACTCGGATGACTCCTTAACTTCTGGGAATATGAATACAGAAGGAAAATAGTCCCTTCTGCCAAAGAATTTATATACTGTGTACATGTTACTTCCTTTAGTAGAACATAACCCCCTTGAGTGCAGGGACTGTTTTATTTTTGGCTCCATGTCCTCTGTAATCCATTGTCTGGCACAAAAAGGTGCTTAAATGCATGTTGAATGAGTGAATAGTCTCTATTTAAATTTTATAATACTATGAATTAAAACTTAGTTTCTGTTCATTCCTGTCCTTTGTTCATTGCAGGTGAAATATGGAAATTATGCTTTTGTATGGGATGCAGCTGTCCTGGAATATGTGGCTATCAATGACCCAGACTGTTCCTTTTATACTGTTGGGAATACTGTTGCAGATAGAGGGTATGGAATCGCGCTCCAGCATGGCAGTCCATACCGGGACGTCTTCTCACAAAGGTAAGATTTGGATTTGGTCCAATTACAGAAGGGACAGAGGAGGGCAAGGGAAATACCTATCAGCTATTGAACCTAGTTTACATTTTTTATTTGCTTATTAAGAAAAACATTTCCTTTTCATCAAAAGTTCCGTTAGAGAGACACATTCTTTCCCTGAGGCATGATCTGAAAGTACATGTGCAAAAACTTATTAAGGCAGTGGTTTTTTTTGACCTACTAAAAGACTAAAGGACTAGACACCATACAAATGTGGCTTTATCCTAACAACTTAAACGTATGGTAGAAGCTCACATTCACATGCACAGGAGGGAGCGTATAAATGGATCATGGTTGTTATTTTCTCTGTTAGAATATCATAGAGTAGATACGTCACTTCAATATGTGCTGCACATTTTTTAGCATCCTTCTTTGTCTAAAAAATGTTATTTTGGAAGAATGGTTACCTATTCTTAAAAATATTTAAGAATAAAATGAACTTTAAAGAAAAGTTAAGTGAGAGAATGTGGGAATCTGTGTGAAGCTAGGAAATTTTGCATCTTAATGTTGCACAGAAAAGGAACTGGACTTTTAGGTTTTCTTGGTAAGCATTATAAGCTAACATTGGTCATAAGTAGGAGTGCATGTTCAGTCATTCAGTAAACACCTATTAAACTCCTACTATATTCCAGGAACTCTGCTAAACAGCAACAATACAGAGAAAGGTAAAAGATAATCTGTGTTTTCAAGGAACTCGCAGTCTGGTGGGTGAAACAGCATGTCAGCAATTATGTACAATCAAGATCTATACAGAATAACTTCTACAAATATCTGGAACAAAGATTTTCAATTATTTATGTGTTCCTCTAAGGAAACTTCTGAAAGTATCATTGGGATTACCAAAGACTAGGATAAGATAATGTACAGGGGTTCTTCGAAATCTGAGATTATATTATTCTAACACAATTATGACCCTGGAAAGAACTCAGATGCGTCATCTTACCCCTCTGACTATTGCCAAGCAACTTGGGGCCAAAACATCTCAAAGCTATAGTGTCTTGTATATTTTCTGCACTAATCTGAAGATATCAAAAACTGAAATCAAATCGTTCCTAACATGTTTATTCACTCTAGATTCCTGAAAGATCTTGCCTCCTTCCTGGTTTTGCACTCTTTTGTTTCCATCCTTTTGCACCAACTGAAAGATCAGAAATAATGCCAGAAATACTAAATTCACTTCCTAAAATATGCCATATGTATATCTAGACAAAATGGGAGGGACATCAGAATTTCAGACTTTGCCATCAAATGAATATATATGTATATATTTAAATGTACCCACACATATATATATTGTGTGTATGTATGTATATATACATATATAAACATACACATGTATATGTATATATGCATGTATATATACATATAACACATTTCAATAACTGTAATTAGAAAGGTTTTTTTCCCCTGACTTCAGTTACAAAGTTCCCTCTTCACTTGAATGAGTGAACTTTCATTCATTTCTCCTCCTTCCACTCTCTAAGGCCAAGCAGAATGAGTATAATCCTTTGTCCTTGTGCCATATAGACTATATATATATATATATAGTCTACTATATACTATACTATATACTCCCTGAGTCTTCTCTTATTCAAGCTGAACATCCCCAGTTCATTCCACTGACTGTCCTGGGACATGGATTCCAGACCTTTCACTAATCTGGTTATCTCCTCTAGATCCTCTCCACCTTATCAATGTCCTCCCTCAACAGTGGTACCTATAACTGCAAGCAATTGTAATCTGACTATGGCATAGTGCAGAAGGACCTTCACCATTTTTTTTCCTGGAAGCTTCTCTATCCAAATTGGGCCAAAAGACCATATTACCTATTTTAACCACAAATCACACTGCTATTTCATATTAAATTTGCAGCTCAGTAAACTCCCAAATCTTTTTGAAACAACCTACTATCTAATTACTCTTCCCAAATCCTATATTTGTGAAGAGATGGTGGTTTATTTTTGTGTTTGTTCTTGATGTTTTGACTCTATGCACATAACATTTCAAATGACAATAGTAAACCAGACACAAACATGAAACTGAAATACAAGTGAGAGATTGAGCTAGAGGTGTGAATTTGGGAGTTCATGCTATAGATTGGTACGAAATCATGAGAAATCATTATTTCAATGAACATAACCATATATTGAAATGGATTTCCTATGGATAAGGAAAAGATCTAAAACCTGACTGTGAATTCTGGGCGTTTATGACTCAAAGAGTATTTTTGTAAGAGGTAATGAGATTATCAAGGGCTCTGAGCTGGGGGCAGCAAGGGAAGTTTTTGAACCAGTTTGTGGCAGAGAGAAGGAATTAGATAATTGTCAAGGAGATTGGCAGTTTGCAAAAAGAGGACATAAGAAATGGTCGCTGTGGGAATGATCCAGGAAATATAGGAGATAAATTTAAAAATTTCCAATCAGTATCAAGCATCAAGTTGAAGTTTTATAGTAATTAAAAATTATAAATGAATAAGGAAGTACTACTTCATTGAAAATGTTCCAGTGCTAAATCTTCCCTTAAAGGTATAACTATGGCCAAATCACTCAGGCTTCCTGAGTTTCTCTATAGTTAGCTTTATAGTTCATTACGGAAAGATAGACTAATAAAAAAAGGAAAGATGCACTAACAAATATTTTATTTCCAAACTGCTCAGGCCAAAGACACCTTAGTTGCTGCTATAAATAACAGTAATTAATTTGTGCCAAAACCAAAAATTCGATTGAGAGTCATCTTATTTAAAAACAACTTGCTCGTCCTTGTAAAGTATTTAACTGATGTGTTTTTAACTCTATATGTCATTTGTTTCAATATTTAAGTTCCTGCTCCTGAGTCTTTTATCCAGAAAGAACCCCAAGATGCTAATATATTTAACAAATCAAGCCTAGTGTTATTTTCCTCATTATCTTTGTGGTACTTCAGATATTATAAATCTAAGGGAGTATGAGCCTCTGAACTATTGCGAAACAATAGTAGATAAGCCCTTGAGCCTTTTTCTTCAATATACATCAAGAAAAACAATTCTAATCAGTCCTTTCTATGTTCAAGGATGACATTCTATTGCTTCATAGCTGGGCAGGTAGAAAAAAGAAAAAAATGACTGGATGATATTTACAATGTCATTTTATTTTGTACTCTCAGATTTCCACATAAGCCCGCTTCTCAAGTAGCTCTTAGAAAAAAGACTAGAAAGTGGGAGACTCTATATCTGTTCAGGGAATGAGGAAAGAAATTGTTGCTACATTAGCTGAGAAAAAAATTATAAAGCATATTACTTTCGTGATCTCCTTCCTTATTGAATGTTATATGGACACTAGGGATTTTAACATTTTCCTATGAAACACCTCACCTGGGTCACTGACCTAATCCAATCAGTGGATTAAATTTATTTAATAAGTTTAAAATATTTAAGTTTAAATTTAGGTTTAATTAAATTTCAATTTTAAAACATTAATAATTTAATAAGTTTAAAAAGTTACTCATTTCCAAGGAAACGTTAGCACTTGGGGTGATGAGAAATAGGTCAGTTACCTTGTCTGTTTTCCTAGTATCCTTTCACATCAATCATTACTTGCTTGAAAATTTGAATTCATGTTTAATATATCGAAGGATTAGTTTTTACCTTGTATCTCAAATTTAAGTAGCTGTTCAAGTGAGAATCATAGTGAGGTAGAGGATCAGTAGCCTCCCTTTGAAATACCTGGGTTTAATCTCACCTCTGACACATAATGAGGCAGTAAGGTAATACAGTGGCAACAGTATGGGACTTGGAGTCAGAAAGGACTGAGTTCACATTATGCCACAGACCTTAGTTGTGTGACTTCAAACAGGTCACTTAACCTCTGTGCCTCAGTTTCATCATTCATAAAATAGGGATGATAATAGCACCTACTTCACAGGGTTATTATGAGGATCAAGTGAGTAAAGCATTTTGCAAGTCTTAAATTGTGTGAGTGTGTATGTGTGTGTGTGTGTGTGTGTGTGTGTGTGTGATGGTGATGATGTGTCATCACCATTGTCATCATTGCTTGGCAAGCCTCTTAACCTCTCAGTGGCCCCAGGAAATTCTCTAAGACAATAGGTTGCAGAACAGTTTTCAGTTTCATCAGTAGAGGAAATTTCCTCACAGAGTGTTCTCTACACTCAAACTGAACTAATAAAAAAAAAAAATCACCCCTTCAGTTATAAAGACATTAAATGTTCTACAATCCAGCCTATTCATTTTTATTTGAATAAATTATTAAAAACAAAGTCCTATGGTTCTAAGTGAATTAATTTTTAACTATTATTTCTAGCTCTGCCCCTATTTTTTTCTCACGTACATAGAATCCAAAAGAGAATCAATTCATTTCACTTAGTTTTGTGTTAAAAGCTCCTCCCAGTCTTCCTCAGTCCCTGGGGCTTCATGATTAATGTGTCAAGGTCCTGCTGCATTTCCTCTCTGACTTTAATCAAAAGTTTCTTTCCTTGTATCGCCTGATATTAATTACTATAATCAGTTGGATGGATTTAGCCCCATTGGTGAATTAGGGGGATGTTTACCCCAAGTATATGAAGACTTCCCCTTGTCAAAATGGGTCTATGAGAACAATTTGTCCTAGTGGTCATCAAGGCAGCTAAAGCAGGCACCTAGAGCTTGCTCAGACATCAAAAATGCCAAGGTCATCCACTGTATTCCAAGCCCTTGCCAGTCATCTTGATTTTTTGTCTTGCCACTGGAAGTTGCTGACTCAGGAAGAAAGAGTAAAGCTGATGGCGTTGTGCAACTCTGCCTCATTTAAATACAATCCGCCCACAAGACAAGACCTCACCCATAATGTCACTGGTCCTCTGAAAATAAAAGATCCACAACAGCTATAATCAAGTAAAAACAAGAAAACATATGCCCAGTTTGTCTTTCTAGCTTCTCTTTCTAAGATCCTTCCCCCTTTCTATTTCTCAAAATGAAAGCATAATACAAAGCAAAATATGGCTGCAGTTGAGAAATATAAAACATCCTATCTATTTTTTTTCCAAATAAGAAGTTATTTTTCCCAAACATTTTGTTGCAATGGGCAGAGGAGTAACAGCTTCTTCTCTTGACCCACCCTGCACTCCAAAATCTTTACCACCATCATTAGAAAATGCATTTAATCTTGTAGGTCTATAAGATTAGGCATACCAATCAGTCACTGGGACTGTCCACCTATTGCTGTTTATTTTGGCTATAGGGTCAGTCCATCCCACATTCTGATATTCTAACAGGAATCTGCTAAAGTTAACTATTTGAACTGTTTTTTTTAACTAACTCTCTAGGGCTCTCTGAGTATATCATCATAATATCTGCAAAAATGATAGTTGTGTTTCTTAATGTTTGTTTATTCTTTTGATTTCTCTTTCTTGCCTTATGGCTATAGATGGCATTTCTAATGCCATGTTGAATAATAATGGATAGTGGACATCCTTGCTTCACCTCTTATCTTATTATACAGACTCTAGTTTATACCTCTAATAGATAATGTAATGAGTACAGATAATGCCAATTTTTCTGCAATATATCGTCTTCAGGAGTTTCACAACAGTGAGAATGACTTGCCTAAAGTCAAATAGCCAATATATGTCTGAAGCAGAATCTGAATACAAGGTGTTCCTGACTTTAAGACTGGTTCTTTATTCACTTTCCCAGGAAGCTTCTATGCATGGTCATAGTCTAGGTAATTTATTTTTATACTTTCTCTTCCCCTGCCCCTCTTTGATGATTAGACCACGCTCTCTCACAGCATGGATTTCACTAAGGAGGTTTTGTAATTTTCTAGGGCCCAATACAATTTGTAAAATGGCTATTGTGATTAGTCTCTGAAGACCACTGACGTTAAAAGGGAATACGCTTTTTGGACTTTGCGCAGAATTCTTTCAATGATGCTAGTAAATATCCTAAAATGGGAATGGAAGTAAAGAGCTTAATAATATACAAAAGGCATAAAAACAAATGAAAACTTATAAAGCATCTATTCTGTAGCAGTTCAGAGAAAGTGTGCTAAACAAAGCTTTGGATGGCATAAATCTAAGAAGGAAGCTGACTAGGCTAGATGAAAGAGAAGCATTCAAAAAGTTTTCATGATTGTGTCAATGAACCTGGAACAATAAGGTTAATACATGGAAATGTAAGTCATGCACCTTTTAATTTTGTTTTTATTTCCAGTTCCAAATTCTCTGCCTCCCTTACCCCACTCCAACCATTGAGAAGGCAAACAGATGTATGTATATATATGTATGTATGCATGCATATATATATATATATACACACATACACATATGTGTATGCTCTTGCAAAAATCCTGCATGAGCCATGTTGTAAAAAATTTAAGCAAGAAAAAGAAAAGGAAAAATATGCTTCAATCTGTACTCTGTCTGGAGTTAGACAGAATTTTACATCTTGAGTCCTTTGGAGTTGTAGTAGATCTTTGCATTAAACAGTTACTAAGTCTTTCACAGTTGATTTTCTTTCCAATATTGTTGTTACTGTGCAGATTATGCTCCTGGTTCAGCTCATTTCACTTTTCATAAATTCATTTAAGTCTTACCAGCTTTTCCTGAAACCATTCACTTCATCATTTCTTATAGCATATTAGTATTCCATCATAAGCATATATTACAATTTGTTCAGCTTTTTTCCAAATAATAAGTATTCCCTTTGTTTCCAATTCTTTACCACCACAAAAAGAGCTGCTAAAATGTTTTTGTACTTTTACCTTATTTTTTATCTTATTGGGATACAAATGTCTTAGTAGTATTGCTGAATCAAAGGGGTATGTATGCACAATTTATAGTTCTTTGGGCATAATTCCAAATTGTTCTACGGAATGACTGGACACAACGCCACCAAGGGTACGTTACTGTACTTATTTTTCCACATCCTCTTCAGTGTTTGTCATTTTGCTGTAATGTCATCTTAGTCAATCTTATAGTATGAGTTGTTTTAATTTACATTAGCTTATTAGTGATTTCTAGATATTTTTTCATATGACTGATTTTTTCCTCTGAAAATTGCCTGTTCATATCCCTTGACCAGGGTAATTTGGGGGTGCAATAGACAGTGTCACATCTGAAGTCAGGAAGACTCATCTTTCTGAGTACAAATCTGACCTTAGATACTTGATCTTGGACAAGTTACTCAACCCTGTTTGCCACCATTTCCTCATCTATAAAATGAGCTGAAGAGAGTAATGGCAATCCACTCCAATATCTTTCCCATGAAAATCCCAATTGGGGTCACAAAGAATGAGACATGACTGAACAACCACTCTTGAGCATCTTTTCACATTTTTTATTGATTCCCTTGATATCCTTGATCTTTTGTTCTTCCAGATGAATTCTGTTATTATTTTTCCTAGCTCTACATAGTAATTCTTTGGCAATTTAAGTGATACGGCACAGAGTGAGAAAATTAATTGAGGTACTATTTTTGTTTTTATCAAATTGGCTTGGTCTATCCATAAGCAATTAATATTTCTCCAATTATTTCAATCTGGACTGCTTTGTGATTGTGTTCATAATATTTCACTGTGTGTTGGCAGATAGAATCTGAGTATTTTATGCTGTCCAAAGTTATTTTAAATAGAATTTTCTGTCTCTTCTTGCTGGGTTTTGTTGGCAATATATAGAATGTGGATGACTTATACAGGTTTATTTTATCTCCTGCAGCTTTGCTAAAGCTGTTCATTGTTTTGACTAGTTTTTTTTGGTTAATTTTCTAAGGTCCTCTAAGGATATCATCATGTCATCCTCAAAAAGTGAGGGTTGTGTTTCCTGTTTGCTATTTATTCCTTTAATTTCTTTTTATTTTCTTATTGGTAAATTTCTAGTGCAAATTTTTCTACTGCAATAGAATAATAGTGGTGATCACGGACATCCTTGCTTCACCTCCGATCTTTTTGGAAAGGCCTCTACTTTATTCATATTATGGATGTTTGCTCTTGGTTTTAGATAGATGCTACTTTACATTTTTATGCTTTCTAGTGTTTTTAATAGGAATGGGCATTTATTTTATCAAAAGGTTTTTCTGCACCCTAATAATACTAAGATTTTTTTCTTTTTCACTCTCATTCTCTCATAAGTGGAATTTTCCAGAGGCCACATAACTTGTGAATGAATTTATCTGCAAACATGAAGACTGAGTTAATCTGCAGAATTGCATTTCTGTGTTATAAATAGACAAATGTACAGACATAATTAGACTTGCTATTTTGTTTGTATGTAGCCTCTGGAAAATTCCCCTCATGAGAGAATGAGAGCGAAAAAGAAAAAAACTCCTAATATTATTATGAAAATAGTTTTGTCTTTGCCGCCCTCCTGAAAGGGTCTCAGGGATCCTCATACCACACTTCTATAATCACTGGTTGAGATGATGTCTACGGTTACTTGTAACTGATTCTAAGACAGTGACCAGGAAAGGTTTTAGAAGTCTAGAAAGTGTCCAAATATCTAAAGCAATCTTAAGCTACACGATGTCCTATCTAGGGAGTTGATCATTGGTCAACATGTGTTTATCATGTCTACTATTACATAGAGCCAACCAGCATGAATTGATCAACAAAAGATTACACTATTTTAGTCTTATTTCCTTTTTTTACAGTTACTATCAGCATAGAAGAGGAGAATGATTTATGTCTAGTTTACTTAGATTTTAGCTAAACATTTAATTATCTCATACTTAAGAAAATATCTGAAAAAGGCTTTTCTGTTCTGAGTGCAACATTTTATGAAAGACAGTGATAAACTAGAAGGTTTCATGAGGAAGGCAACTAAAATGATGAAGAGTCATGATTGCTTTTTCCCATATAATGATTGGTTAAAGAATTGGAGATATTCACCACAGAAAACAGAGCACTAACAGGAAACATAATAACTGTTTCCAAGTATTTATAGGGATCTCATGCTGAATTTGTTATGTGTGGCCCCAACGGACAGAACCAAAAATGATGGGTAGAAATTACAAAGAGCAAATTTAGGCTTGATATAGAAAAAGAAAGACGATAACTTTCAAACAATAGCAGCTACCCCATAGTTGAATGATTTATCACCATATGTGGTGAGTTTCCTCTAATCATACTGGCAATTTGTTTTTGGACATAGATTGCAATGGATTGTCATTGAGGTCCATTCAAATCTGAAACTCTGTTATTATGATATTTATACCCAAATTTTAAAACAAGTGGTGTACTACTTTATTAATTATTATCATAACTAAAAATACAGTGCTGAAAGTTTGCAAAGCAATTTGCATATACTATCTCATTTTAAAGTTGAATCCCTCCCAAAAATATCTAAATTAGTGTTGTGAATTTAGAGATTTATCTCTAAAATAGAGTGAGTGAGCAAGTTTTTGCCTCCAACATATTCTTTCCTTTCAGCCCATAAGGAACTATTTCTTGTGATTAATATCCTATAGATTTTTATTAATCATCCTTGCTGCCTCTTTTATTGGAAGACTTGAAATTAAAGTTGCTTTAGTGTATATTCTAAATATAGGAGAACATTTCAATGAGCTATATCTATAAAATATTTTTTTTAAATTATATGATTTGGCACTATATTATTTGAGACAAATGCATTCTCCTCTCACAACAGTCATATTTATGTAAAATATAAGCCTTTACTTTCATAAAGTATTCAGCATCTTCTGTGTTATGTGCAAACCCAGCTGCCACAGAGTGGAGTCCCATGGAGCAACCCGTGAAGTGTTATAGGATTTTATTTTACAAAAACTTATATAACAGAACAATGGGGACACTTTATCCAAGTTATCATGACATACATTAAAAACAAGCATTCTTATTTGACTTTCATGAGGAAGAAACTGAGAAAGAGAGATGTTAAGGGACTGGCACAAAGTACAAATCAGGAACACAGCTGGATAACAAGCTAACTATACCATCCCAAGCTGTTTTTCTTAAAGTACATATGTTCGCTTTCTAGTCTGCAAAAATGTTCTTTTTTCAACACCTTGTAAATTCTTTGCTAGAATGCTCTTCCCCATTTCTATTACTTCACATTAGAAATCATTATTTTAAAGACCACCCAATAGCTACTGCAGGGATACCTGAGAAATGGCTAGAAAGCAATGAAACTCTTTTTTAAAAATTTATACATTCAAATAAGTAGTACCCTTGAAAATAGTCACTTTGGGAAATAGCTTTTAGTCTGTTTAAGTGCCATGACTCAGAACATGTTTGAAATACATATTTTAAAACTGTGTTAGGGGACTAGACTATAAGTAATGGAAGAAGATAATCTTCATTACACTATATTCATACCTTTCTCTTTTTTTAAACCAAAGTAATATTGTCTACCCTGTTCACAAATTTCCTGCGACTGTTTTATAAGCTCAAGTCCACCAGCAATGGATTTGCCACTGTTGAGTGTATTTCACAGAATGTATTATGTCATGGACTCTAAAACTGCTTTTAAAGAGTTCCAAAAATGGTTTTGAGCAATGGCCTCTAGTTAGGTTATTGCTTTTCAAGGGGGCAACTATGAAATGAATAAGATTCATTTGCATATATAAGTTCTGGCATTTTTGCAAAAAAAAAGTTGCTATAGTGAACAGCTGCTTAAGAAGTTAGTATAAGAAAATGAAATTTGAGTTTCTCAATTAAGCAGGGATGGATACACACACACAGAGAGACACACATACACATATATATACACACATAATACACATCTTATGTATACATATGTACACATACATATCTATAAATATATATACAAATGTGTATATATCTACGTATATGTAAGCACATAGACAAGTATTCATATATGTAAGACCTTACTATGTATATTTCTATTTGTTAGTTCTTTCTCTGGAGATAGATAGAATCTTCTTTCATAGGTCCAAGTTTTTCCATGTTTTTTCGAAATTAGCCAGCTCATCATTCTTATATCACAGTAGGATACCATCACAATCACATACCAGAGCTTGTTAAGCCATTCCCCAATTGAAAAGACTTTGTCATTTTAGCCAATCTGATAGGTGTAAGGTGATATGTAAAAGTTGTTTTCATTTGTGAATCAATCTAATCAATAATGATTTAGAACATTTTTCATATGATTATATGTAGTTTTGATTTATTGAGCAAAAACTGCCCTTTCATATTACTTGTTTCTTATAAATTTGACAAAGTTCTTCACATATTTGAGAAATGAAACCTTTATTGTCCATCAAAACTTTTCCCCAGTTTTCTGTTGTTCTTCTCCTCTTGGTTATATCAGTTTTATTTAATTTTTAATTTAAAATAATCATTTTACACCTCAACAGTGATTTCTATCTCTTGTTTCTTCAAATATCATTCTTCTGTCCAGGACTCTGATAGGTAATATGTTTCATGATTTTTTTAATTTTATTATGACATATTCCATTATATCTAGGTCATGTATCCATTTTGACCTTATCTTAGTACATGTTTTAACATACTGGTCTATTCCCAATTCCTGTCCGACTGCTTTCCAGCTTCCCCAACAATTTTTTACCAAATTATGAATTCTTATCTCAAAAATTTAAATCTTTACATTCGTCAAACACAAAATTGCAATAGTCCTTTACTACCATGTATTCTACATACTCTGTTCCATTCACCTACCTTTCTATTTCTTAAGTAGTGCCAGATAGTTTTGACATTTTACTTTGCTGCTTTAGAATATAGTTCAATGTCTAGTACTGCTGAATCTCATTCCTTCACATTTTTCCCTTAGTTTCTTTGAAATTTTTGACTTTTGTTCTTCCAAATGAATTTTGTTATTATTTTTTCTAACTCAGTAAACTAATTTTTAGCAATTTAATTGGGATGGCATTGAATAAATAGATTGCTTAGGTGAAATTGTGATTATTATTATATTGACTTTGCCTACCATGAATGATGAATATTTCTTTAATTATTTAAATCTGACTTTATTTGCATAAAGAGTGTTCTTGTAGTTCTGTGTCAGTTTTGGCAGGTATACTCTCAAGTATTTTGTACTTGTCTAATTATTTTAAATGGTCAAAAGCAATATTGAATACTGTTGGGGGCACACAGTGTGGTTTCCCTATTTTTCTTTTAACTAAATCTTTTTAGTTTTAATTTTGTCTGAGATCTTGATTGCTACCACTGCTTTCTTTTTTTTACATAATAAATTCTATTCCAGCCCGTTATTTTAGCTCTGTGCCTACCTCTTATTGTTACTATGTTTCCTGAAAGTGACATATTGCTGAATTCAGATTTTTAATCCATCCTGCTGTACATTTCTATTTTATGGGTAAATTCATTCCATGAACATTCTAAGATATAATTACTTGTTGTATATTTCCCTCCATGCTGTTTTTCCTTCGTATCCTTCTCATTCTATTTACCCTATTCCTCCTCATTCATCTAGCTTAACTCTACCTCTACCTTGCCCTACTATTCCTTAATGTAGTCTGCCTAAGAGTCCCCCCTTTATCTCTTCCCCCACCTACACTTCAATCTACTTATATTTCTAAGAGAGTTTCTCCTTCTTCTTCCCCCTAAATCTTAACCTACACCCCCTTCCAAAAGTCCCTCCCTTATCTTATTCCAGCCCTATTTCTTCCTCAATTTACAAGACTTTTATATTCTTCTAGATGTATATATTGTTCCCTCTGTAACCCATTTCTAAGGAGAGTAAGATCCCAGCACTACCAGCCCTCTCTGCCACTTGCTTCTTCTAGATCAATTTTGCCTTTCTTGCCTCATTTGTATGAGATATTGTCACATATAAGTAAAGAATTTCACCTTTTTGAATTCCTTATAATTGGTATTTGATGTTTACTTTTCTCTTGGATCTTATATGCCAGATTTTCCATTAAGTTCTGCTATTTTTGTCACAAATACCTGAAAGTCTTTCAATTCATTAAGTATCTTTTTTTTCCTTCTAGGATTGCACTTAACTTTGCTGATTAAGTTCTCCTTGGTTATAACCACAGCTCTTTTGCTCTATGAAATACAGTATTCCAAGACCCATGGTCCTTCATTGTGGAAGCTGCTATTGTCTCTCCTTTATTGGTTCTCCAGATCAGTGGTTTTTCTAATGAGATATTTCATATTCTTTTCTTTTTTTCATTATTTTAATTTTGTTTATTATTTCTTGGTATTTTATAATATTATTAGCTTCCCCTTGCCCTATTCTAGTTTTCAAGGAATTTTTTCCTAGAGTTTTTGATTCTCCATTTCCAGCTGGTTCCCTTTCTTTTCACAATTTTCTTGACTTCCTTGGATTACTCTTTTCCCCCTAATTTTCCTTCAATCCCTCTTATTTGCTTTTTAAAGTCCTTTTTAAGTTCTTCTAACAACTTTTGGGGGGCTTGTGACTACCTGATGTTTCTCATTGAAAAAAGAGTAGTTTTTTTAGCTCCACTATCTTCCTTTGAATATGAACCCAGATCTTCCTTATCCCCATAGTAACTGTCCATGTTTGGGTTCTTTCTCCTTTGCTTACTCATTTTTGTCTTTATTTTGTTTTTATTTTTAATAGCTCATTATTATAATCATATTCTAGTTCCAAGTTGTGGGGAATGATGCCACAAGCCTCCGTTCCTTCTTACTGATATTTTCTGTCCTGGGGCCCAATCTTGAACTCTCCTCTTCACCGCTAAGCCATGGCTAGGGTCCTCAGTCACACTATTCCACAGACATTCTTGCTTCATTGGCTGCAAACTGTGTCTGTCCCTCTGCCCTGGAACTGAAACCAGAATTCTGCTCTCCTGCATGTACTCACAGCCAACAGGGTCCCTATCCTTTGGCTACCATGTTCCTTCTCCTCTGCAACAGCACCAGACCACATCAGGTCCATATAGCTATTCTTGGCATCCCCCAAAAGGGAAGGTCCTTCAATTTTCTCCTCTTCAGCAGATAGACCCCCACATTGCCTATGAGTTTAAAACCTCTGAGGCTAAGACTACCTATCAACCCAGTTGCACCAGGAACTATCATTTGCTGACTCTGGAAGTGTTTGCACTTCTCTCAGGTCAAATCACTCACGATGGACTCTTTTCTAGGGTCTTCTGGTTATCATAGGAGGACAATTCCTTTACCCCTGTCTTTTGCTTATTTCTGTTGCTCTGTCTTCACTTGGAGGTGATGCTCTGCATTTTGTTGTGGCAGAAATTGGGAAAGCCTGAAGTTTTTTTACCTACTCTACCATCTTCCCAGAATCCTCTCTAAAAGCTACATTTTAAAAAAATTACTAAGAAAGTTCTGACTACCTAACAAGATAAGACTGCCCTGTCATACTTTCGAAGTACAGAAGTGAATTTTTTAATCAAGTCAGAGATAGAAATGCTTGGTTCACTTCACAAATTCATGAGCAATTACTCAGAATTAAGTGTATACTGTACACAATATACACACATACACATATATAGTTAAGAATGCAATAATAAAATATAAAATAATTTTATAATATGAAATATGATAATATATTGTTATAATCTATTATTGTGTAATTAGTATTTATTTGGTTGACTGGAGTTAATATTAATTAATGACTGACAAAATTTTATAAATAATTATGGGGTTGAATTTATTGATTTTAAATTGGATATAAAAGACAATTGACAAATAATGATCCTATTGTCATGGTTGAAATTAAGGTAAATTGAGGGAAAACGTTCTAAGCATATTCAGTGTATTGGTAAGGCTAGCAATTGCCAATAAAACAGTTTTTTTTCAACTCCTCATCCAGCAAAAAGAATACAAGATGAAACTTACAAGCCTACGTAGAGTTTTGGGAACTATAACATTAAAGAACAAAAAGCTGTTCAGAAGGAAAACAAGAAGATTGGATAGAAAGCTAGAATGTGATGCTAATAACAACCCCTCCTTCCATCTTGTTGCTATGGAGAACTCTGTAATACTGACTGTCCTTCAGGAAAGTCTAGTCTGTTATCACTGTGACACTGATTAGCCATGAAGGTGGACACTACCAATGAGCTTTGCAGTTTTCCCCACCTCTACACCCGCTTCTCTGTAAGTTCTTATCTTTCTAAGACCACAGAAATCAACTCCCCCTTATTTCCAGCCCTTGATTTGACCCCACAGTCCTACCTCTTTGTTGCCCTCCCCCTCTTTCATGTACCCTCTCCTGTTGTAAAGTCATCCTACAAAAAAAAGCATTGATTCACCTAGAAGCAGCATGTCATCAGGTTGTATCCACGATATCCCCACTGTTACTTCCCTAGATTTCAACCTCACTTTTGACTCTTTCTGCACATTTAGAAGGAATTGTCTTACTAGTCTCTCTCTTCTCACCCTGTGATTGTCCTTATCTGCTGTATTTATTCAGTCCTCCTGCATTTCTATTGTTTGAGAAGCAAATCATCTCTTCAGGTCTGGTTTTCTTTCCAAAAACATTTCAAACTCTTCTTAATTATCGAATGTCTATCTTTTTCCTCTATGGCTAAGCTCAGATTTGAAGGATAGGTCACCTGAGCTAAAATATCCATTGCTCTTCAGAACACATTATACTATTCCATCCTCCTTTTCTAGAAGGTATTCTTTATTTGAATGTCCTTTCCTTTGTATTTGAAGATGTTTATCCTGATGGCTTGAAAAACTTGTTGTTTCTGAATTGAATTGTTCATTTTAACCATTTTGTGTCTTGCATTCTGCAGAACTGTTTTCCTACCAAGAAGGTGATTTGTGAATTTTTCTAATTAGAATTTTATATTCTATATTTAGAAGTTCTGGACAGTTCTCTTCTATTTTTTCCTACATCGTGATCTTAAGATTTCCTGTCCTGCTCTTCTGGAGAGACCTGTGATCCTTACTGTTGTCTCTTTACTTTCTATCTTCAAGATCAGTATGTTTTGCTTGCATGCTGAGTATGTTTTCTTATGCTATTGTTTTTTGCTTTCTGTATTTTCATTCCCAATTTTGTTCACTCCTGTCTCTTTGGTGATGATAGCCATTGCAGATTCCAGTTTTTATATTCTGCTCATTATTTTTGCTCTGCAGGCTATAAATTCTGCTCTCATAAACTTCATATCCCTTTTGAACTATTCAGGAACAGTTTGTTGTGGTTCCCAGGGTCCTCTGTCTCATCAAATGTTCACTCATTTTCCTTTGCTTTGTGGTATTTAATCACTGATGCCTGATCTCATTTACTAGATCTAGAGGTCATATTTTCTTCTGCTGTTATTGTTTCTCTTATTGATTTATCTGTTTATGTTTATAGTCCTTGAGTTTTCTGTTCCCTGAAATCTTTGGTAATTTCAATCTTTTTTTGTTGTTGTTGTTCGTTATTTCCACTATCATTCACTTTCTGACTCCTTCCCTTCTGATCAGTTTCCTTAGGGGCTGCATCTTAATGCATCTCAGCCTCCTTCCATATTGGGCAATTTCTGGTTCACCATTCTAGGTCTCAACTTTCCCCATTAACTTTTGGGTGATAAAAACCAGCTTCAGCTAAATGCTGTGCTATTCCTTCAGACTTGGTGAGGTGTTCCTCAGTGCCCCTCCCTACCCCTGTATATCCTGTGTCCTATTCTGGTGATTTGCCTCATTCCCTCTGTTCCTTGGTTATCTGGAATGACACTAGCAGTGTTGATGCTATATAGGGTTGCAACTCCTGTCAGATATTTGCTCCTAAAGGTCTATGGGCAAACTGGCTATTTTGAACCATGCAAACTTCCACAACTTGGTGCCAGAGTCTTTAAGACACTGGAAAGATGGAATGGGGACCAAGGTGTAAGAGTGAGTTTTGTTGTAGGCCTGTGTCATGTCCTTGAGTCTACTAGTACAGTCCCACTGCCAGTAACATGGGGAGTAGATGAAAGGTGTTAAGTAAACTCAGGGACAGTAAGCATCAGTTCCTGGATTTGGGGATTTTTTAACCTTCTTTTGTATTCTGTGGATCCTAGAATATGTGACATCTGACATCACTTTGTGTTAGATAGATCTGAAAGGTCAAGAGGATCAGAAGAAATGTCTAGTCCTCTATATCATTGTTCACGTGGCATGAAAGTCCAGAGAAGATAAAACTTCCTGATTAAAGGTAGAGGAAATGACAGGAAAAATTCTATTTGGAATCAAATTATCACAAAAAAAATATTGGTTGCTGGACATGGAGATGCAAGAAATATTGGGATCTTTCAAGAGGAGGAGTGTCTATTTCTTATTGATGTTTGAGGAGAGGGATTCTATTAAATAGCTATCATGTGCCCTAGATATGTGGAGGGCAAATCAAATGGTTCAAATGGTTCAGAGGAAATGTAGATAGCATGCAATAGGACTAACATTCTGTAGAGAAGTCAGCCCAAGGGGGGATGGAAAATTCTCTCAATAATGAAAATTTGAAGACACAGAGAATTACCACATTAAAGATGAAGGTTCATTTTCTCAATGGACAAAGTACATATAAGGGAAGCTAACTAGTTTAAAATTGTTGTGTGTGTTTTTTTTTTAAGTACAGAAAGTGGGAATAAGAAAGGGTAATAAGATAAATACAAAAGTGCTGCAAATGGAATCTACTTCAGGATTTGAGAAAAAAAGAAGTGAAGAAGAAAAAGACAAAGGAAGAGATTGGGCTCTATAAATGATAGAACAGTGATCCCTACTTGAACTCCTGGCAAAATTCTCAGCAGTGTTTTTAAAGGTTCAGTTCATGAACATTTAGAAAAAGAGTAAAGTATAGGCCACACTAGACTAATGTACTACTCTTTTTTTTTTTCCCAGACTTACTGCATGGTAGATTAGGCAAATGCAGTTCACCTAGATTTAATCAAAGCCTTTGGTAAAGTTTCTCTTCTATTTTTATGTAAATAATACTATAATCAGATAATAATATTATAATCAGATAACAAAGCAGTTAATGGACCCAAGGAGTAGACCTTGCTTAGATGTCAGACTGGAAAGAGTTCTCCACTCAAGTGCCTCAAAGAGTGACTTGGCTAATAACATAAATATTACGCTTACAAAATGTGAAAATATTTCAAAGCAAATATATAGGTGTCAGGTCAGGATTTTTAAAAATCTTGACTGACAAGGACATTGGATTGAATCTAATAATATGACATCTAACAAAGATAAGTGAAAAGTCTAAAATTTGTTTCTTTAAAAAAATCAACATCAAAAGGTGTGGATGGGGGGAAGTGTGACTTGAGAGCATACCTCGTCTGAAAAAAATGTCTGGAGATTGTGATGGCTTGCAAGCTAAATATGAATCATCAATGTGAAGTGACATCTAAATAAGGTAATATAATTTTAGGCTTCATTACTAGAAGTCTAGCTTCTAGGAAAAGGGATGTGATACTCCCACTACACTCTTCCTTCTTCAGATCTTATATAGAATATCTTATTTAGTTGTGAATATCACTGTTTAAGCTGGAGAGTGTAGAGGAAGACAAGCAGAATGTTGAAGGACCTTAAGTTCATATCATTTGAGTTTAGGTTTAAAGAAGTAAATGCATTTAGCCTGGAGAAGAGAAGACATGATAGTTGTCTTCAAGTTTTGAAGGGCTGTCATGTAAAAGAAATTAGCCTTGCTCTCTTTGGGCCCTCAGGGCAGATCTAGGAGCCAGAGGAAGAAGTTGCAAAGAGGCAAATTTATGTTTATTGTCAAAAAACACTTCCTGACAATTAGAGTTATTCAAAAGTGAAATTGATGGAGATACCTTAGGATATAGTGAGCTCCCCCTCACTAGAGACCTTTCAACCAAAGTGAAAGATCAGGTCTGCTATATGGGGAATTACTTCTCAAACATGAGTTAGATCAGATAGCAACTGAGGTCTCTTCCAACTCTGATAGTCTCTGGTTCTAGTTACAGGTCACATAAATATTTAGAATGATAAAGAGGAGTGGTATTTTATTATTAGCATATTATCGCTGAAAATACTAAAGCCTGAGAGAACAGCATGACTTTCCCATGAACACAGAGCAAAAAGGATGGAGCTGCAATTTCTGTTATCTCTAATTTCCCTTCCTGTCTGAGTGTAGCCTTTCTTATATTTAAATGCCTGTGAGCCTTTTAGTGACTTGAGATTTAGTGATAAAACAAGGTACCTGCTGACATCAATCCTTCCATTGTCCCGAGGGGCAGATCTGTCAGAAGGTGAAGCTGGTGAGATACAGCAGCTGACCACAAGTAAGCAGCAGTAATGAGTATTCCTATTCCCCTTTGCTGCCTCACAAGAAGTCAAAGAAATCTCTCACTGGGCTAGAAGAATAAAAATATTACATGACATTTGATCCATTTTTCATTGAAATTATGTCACTTCATGAATTAAGATCATCATATTTGCCCATAATCTACCCCTATCATTTCTTAATGTATATTAAGCAAGTTAAGTTATTAAGCAAATGGACTTCATCTTTGATTGTACCATAGCATTTAATACTATGTTGAATGATTTGGTCATGTAGTTATTTAGAGATAAATTATAATTGAATTCAGTTTTAAAAGCATTTATCAATCAAATGCTGTATAAAAAGAACTGAAATAACATAGTCCTTTGCAGGAGATTAAGACACAAATGAAATAGTCTCTGTTCTCAAAGTACTGATGGACTGGGTATGCCCACATGTCAGTCCAATCCATCACACTGAATCTTGACAGAGGCACCAAGGAATGTATTATGTAAAGCTATACGTGTTTTTCCTGAGAGCAAACAAAAAGTTTAGAAGTGTCTCTCCAAACTAAAACAAAAATCATTTCAGTGAAGCACTTTGAGTTCCCAATTCAACAAGTATTCATTAAGTGTTAGCACAAAAGCAATGCTAAGTACTGAGGAAATGGAATGTTAGGTGAGACATGATACATGCATTATCAAACTAAAATTATTGGAATGATAATATAAATGGATTAGTATAGTAACTATTAATATAATTGATATACTAATGTATTAATGAAATTTACCTAGTATGTGTTTATATAATATTATATAACATATATACTTATGTATTAATGTAATTTGTGTGCGGATTATGTATTGTATATTCATTATATTGTTGGTCTTTATTAATAATTAATATGACTAATTACATGTATACTAGGTCTAATACAAAACTAATATATTAAAAGTGTAATTTTTGGGTTCAAATGGAAAAGATATTTGTTATTTGGACACATCAAGGAAGACTTTCTGTAGGAAAGAACTTTTCAGATAATCTTTAAAGAACAGCTAGAAATTCAATAGGCAAAGAGAAGAATTACATTTCTGACACAGAAAACAACATGAACAAAGGTATGGAGACAGGAGAGTCTATTGTGTGTTTGAGCAAGAGAGGATAGTCCAATTTGTTCAGAACACAGAGCATGCAGAGGAGAGTCATTTGAAATAAAACTGGAAAGATGAGGTTTTATTAGATTTGGGGGAAGCCTCACGTGTCAGGGGAAAGTGTTTGAAAGTTGCATGTAGGCATTAGGGAACTATTGAAGATTTTGAGTAAAGGAGTGTCATGACCAGGCATATATAAGGAGAGTTGATCTGGAAGATATGTAAAGATTCCCTGGATAGAATGCAACCTTCTTAAAGAGAAGGACAGTTTCATTTTTGTCTTTGAATACTCAATGACTAGCATAGAGCCTGGCACAGAGTAGGCAGTTAATAAATTCTTACTGTTGATTTACTGATTGATTAAAACTGGATGAGACTGAACGGTGGCAAAAAAATAAGTCTATGAGATAAGTATTGTAACAGTCAAGGAGAGTAGTAATGAGGACCTATATTAGGATAATGCGAATGGGAATAGCGGAGAAAAATCAAGGTTGAATTACAAGACTTGAATATGAGAAATAAGAAAGAGGGACAATAATGATATTTTTCAGACATGGGAAACTAAATTAATGATGGTAAGTCACTGAAATAATAAACTCAATTTATGACACTGAAGTTTAAATGCTAGAAGGAGACCTAGGTGGAGATGTTCTGCATAAAATTTGGCATAGCACACTGGATCTCAGAAAGATAAAACAAGAATGGAGAAATAGATTTGGAATTCATCTAGAACAATAAGACAATATGTGATTACCAAAGAACTTATTTCAGAGAAGGAAAAGACCCTAGGGAACAACATTGGGAATGCCTGTGTAAATGAGTGAGGCAACAGATAAGGAGTCAGAAAAGGAGAGGTTAAACAGCAAAGGGCTATTAAAAATCTATCAAGTGTGAGGCAAGTATGATGTCCTGAAGCAAAAGTATGTTCCAAAAGAATGATTATCAAATTCTCCATAAAAGTAATAGAAAACAGATGTCGAAAAGAAAACAAATCCCCACAAGGAAAATAAAACAGCATCAGACTGAACTACTAACCACATTCTAAATTTTGCACACTTCTCTCCCTTCTGTGCCCTACTCTGAACCTACACCACTGTCTGTGTGTCACAATACAATAGTGAAAAGAAGGCCATGTGATCTAAGCCCCCATGAATGTCATTATTATCAACTCTTTGCTTCACTCCGTATTCTGAATTCCTATAAAGTTAAAAGAGAAAATTTGGAAGAACACATGAGATAATCTACTTTCCAAAACATCTAAACTGAAAAAAAAAATAGAGTTCAGAGCGATAACAGAAGAATCATCTTGTTCATGAAGGGCACAAAGGAGCAACTTGTCTGAATATTTTTTTGAGAAATCATAAATGAAAATTGCTCAGAAGTATTAGAACCAGTCTTACAGTGTATGTTGATTAGATTCACAGATGACCACCAGAATGGAATTCCAAGTATAACATTACCAGAAATATATTTGTTAGGACCCATTTCTCTCAGGTCAAAGAAAAAATAGTTTGAGCAGCTAGAAAAGGACAAATCACAAATTAAAGAAACCCATTCTGAATTATGTATAAAAGTGCATCAATAAGAAGAGAAAGAATCAAGTATTATATATCAAAAAACAAAGGAACATGATTTCTATACAGGAGTAATATATCCTCCAAGAGTGAAAAATACATGTTAGCAGAATCATTTACTCTTGAACATTCCCATTTAGAAAAAAAATAAAACTGGGCAAAGACTTTGAAAGGCAAATCAAGTGAACAAAAGAAACTTAAATGAACAAGTTTATACAAGTCAAGGAAAAAGAAAAAAGTTAAATGGAGACTAAATAATGTTATCCTTAGGAATGAGTAAAAGAAGGGGGTGGAGCCAAGATGGTGGAGTAGAAAGATGTATATACTCTAGTGCTTCCCCCATAGCCCACAAAATACCTGTAAAAAAATGACTCTCAATGAATTCTAGAGCAGCAGAAGCCACAGAACAACAGACTGAAAGAGGTTTCTAGCCAAGGGTAACCTGGAAGGCTGCTAGAAAAAATCTATCTGATGGGCCACTGACCAGAGCAGGAGCCCAGCCCTGGCCCCGAAGCACTGAGAGGAACAGGACCTGAACAAACTTCTGGGACAGAATTCTCATCAGGGAGGGTCCCAGATCCCTCAACCCACAAATGACAAAGAAAGCTCCAAAGGTGAGTGTGGGAGGGCTTTCCCAACTGGGCAAGAGGGGAATGGGGTTCCCCCAGCACTAGCCTCCAGGCAGCTGCAACAGTAGGAGACAGGCAACTACAGTGGCCCAAGAAGCAGCCTGGGTCCATTGTCCAGGGAGCTCAGCTTAAAGCCTCTGGTGAAATTGAGCAGCAGATTTGAATCTCAGCCTTGTATTGGGGAGAGGAAAAGCACTAGGACTCTCCTCTTGACAAAGGATTCAGAAGTCAAGTACCTGGCTGGGAAAATGCCCAAAAAAAGGGAAAAAAATAAGACCATAGAAGGTTACTTTCTTGATGAACAGGTGTCTACTTCCATCCTTTCAGATGAGGAAGAACAAGGCACACTGTCAGAGGAAGTCAAGACCCTGCCTCTAGTACCCCCAAAATGAATACGAAATGGGCTCAGGCCATAGAAGAGCTTGAAAAGCATGTCAGCAGCCTGTTAAAGGAGAAACAAAAAAATGCTGAGGAAAATAACACCTTTAAAAAGAGGCTAACTCAATTGGAAAAAGCCAATGAAGAGAAGGAGGTTTTAAAAAGCATAATTAGTCAAATGGAAAAGAAGGTTCAAAAGCTCACTGAACAAAGTAGTTCCTTAAAAGAGTGAATTGAGTTCAGGGAAGCTAATGACTATGAGATAAACTAAGCAGTTAGAAAATAAAACCAAAAGTTTGAAAAAATAGAAGATAATGTGAAACATTTCATAGGAAAAACAACTGACCTGGAAAGTAGATCCAGGAGAGACAATTTAAAAATTATGGGACTACCTGAAAGCTATGATCAAAAAAAGAGCCTAGACATTATCTTTCAAGAAATTATCAAGGAAAATTGCCCTGATATTCTAGAACCAGAGGGCAAAATAAATATTGAAAGAATCCACTGATCACCTCCTGAAAGAGACCCCAAAAGACAAAATCCTAGGAATATTGTGGCCAAATTTCAGAGTTCCCGAGTCAAGGAGAAAATATTGCAAGCAGCTAGAAAGAAACAATTTGAGTATTGTGGAAATACAATCAGGATAAGATCTGGCAGCTTCTACATTAAGGGATCGAAGGGCTTGGAATAAAATATTCCAGAAGTCAAAGGAACTGGGATTAAAACCAAGAATCACCTACCCAGCAAAACTGAGTATAATACTTCAAGGGAATAAATGACCATTCAATGATACAGAGGACTTTCAAGCATACATGATGAAGACCAGAACTGAAGAGAAAATTTGACTTTCAAACACAAGAATCAAGAGAAGCATGAAAAGGTGAACAGGAAAGAGAAATCATAAAAGACTTTCTAAAGCTGAACTGTTTACATTCCTACATGGAAAGACAATATTTGTAACTCTTGAGACCTTTCTCAGTATTTGGGTAGGTAGAGGGATTATACACACACATGCACATACACACACACACACACACACACACACACACACATATAGACAGAGAGTACAGGTTGAGTTGAATCAGAAGAGATGGCACTCATAAAAAATAATTAAATAAAAATTAAGGGGTGAAGGAGAAAAATACTGGGAGGAGAAAAGGAGAAATGGACTGGGGCAGGCTATAACTCATAAAAGAGATAAGAAAAACCCTGTTCAATGGAGGGGAAAAGGGAGAAAATGACAGGGGAAAAGGGAAGCTTACTCTCTTCACATATGGCTTAAGGAGAGAATAATATGCTCACTCAATTTGGTATGAAAATCTATCTTACACTACAGAAAAGTAGAGGAGGAGGGGACAAGTGGGGTGAGGGGGATGATAGAAGAGAGGGTAAATGGGAGAAGGGAGTAACTAGAAATAAACACTCTTGGGAAGGGACAAGGTCAAATGAGAGAATAAAAAAAGGGGGGGACAGGGTAGGATAGAGGGCAATATAGTTAGTATTATACAGCATGATTATTATGGAAGTCTTTTGCAAAATGACACATATATAACCTGTATTGAATTGCTTGCCTTCTCAGTGGGGATGGTTAGGGAGGGAGGGAGGGAGAGAAGTTGAAATTCAAAATATTAGAAATGAATGTTGAGAATTATTATTGCATATAACTGGGAAATAAAAAGCACACGTAATGGGGTATAGAAATTTATCTTGCCCCACAAGAAAAGAGAAAAGATGGGGATAAGGGAAGGATGGAATGTGGGAGGGTACATTGAGGGAAGGGGTAATCAGAATGCAAAGTACTATGGGGAGATGGGAAGGGAGAGATGGAGAGAAAAGTTGGAACTCAAAATTTTGTGGAAATGAATGCTGTAATCTAAAAATAAATAAATAAATTTTTAAAAAAAAGAATGAGTAAAGGAAGGAAGTTGGCAAGGTGGTGGGCATTATGTGTGGGGTAAAATCTGTGTCAGGGTAAGGGGGGTAGTGTCAGGAAACCGCTATCCTAGCACAGTGGAGTTTTCAAGGGGGGGGGGGGTCATCAACCACAAAGAGCACATTAGCCAGCTTGCTGAAAGTGATTACATGGTTGAGAATGCAAATGAAAAGTAGAACCTTGGAAACTGTGGAGACTATAGATTAAAAGTGAATTTGAACATACTTCCCAACCACAGCAGTAACAGCACCAGGGCGACAAGCAGTCCAAAGGGAAACAGATTCACTGTTGACATCCTTTCCTGTTCCCTCTGAGACAAAATAAGGAGCTTCAAGCTATCTCTGATGCTTGACTGGTGGACCATCATAGGTAACTTAAAAGGGAACTTTTCTCAGTTTAATCAACTCGCAGTGTTTTCAATGCGTAAAACTATTGAATATCCTTCTTTTGCCATGGCTAAATAAAGGAACTAAGATTGAGAGAGGTGAAAAGACTTGCCCATGGTCACACTAAGTGTCAAGACTGGTCCTCCCTAACCTAAAAGTGCAGTAATCACTCATGGGCCCAATCCCATAGCTGATCAGCATGGAAACTATTTCTGAGCTTGTCCAGTTTATCCCTCCTTATGCAGCCTGCTGCATTTCCATTGCAGGGATTTCTTATATTGGTACTGGCCTAAAGGTGTATACCCAACAAACTTTGGCCTTACTACAGCTCAGAACTCCCTCACTCAAGCAATCCACTAAACTGAGCTTCCCCAGGAATAGGGTCTAAAGACCCGTGCCACTAACTAGCATGGCTTCTTTCCTTTCCTATTTTAATCAAGCATGCATAAACTATTAAAGATTTTATAGAAACAAACAAGTAGGCATATGAATAATGATATAAGTTATAAAAATACTCATCCCCTGAAGCCCTACTGCATTGCCTCATTGAATAATTTATGTCTTTATCAGTGGAGATCATGCTCTGGTAGGATTTATCAAGCCGGAAATGCTTCAGTTATGGGCCTTATGATGGATGGTGTAGCTGCCATCCAAGTACCATCCTAGCCTAGCTAAGGCTCAGAGAGGTTCACTATCAGAAGCTCATCTAGTAGACATATTTTTTTATGAATGCAATGGCAGCCAGAGTCAGAGGAAGGAGCATCCACATTAAAGGAATTGCACAAGGAATTAACCTTGGACTTCAGTTTTCTCATCTTTAGAAAGAAAATTATCTCTAAGATCCATTATAACTCTAAAATTACATAATGCCGTGAGTCTAATTCATCTAAAATATAGTTTAATAGCACAACTACAGCTCATTTAAGCCTTTTAACAAAGAATTACACCCTCTGCATTGGTGATCTCAGGGTCACAGAAATGAGAGGAGTGAACCTCCACTTTTCCTCCAAGTTCAGAGTTTTTAGATTTACTCAATCCTCCAATAAGTCTTTTGAGCAAATCTTATTCTGTAGCCATCAGTAGATGTTAATGCCAATGTCCATTTTTTGAGTACTAGCCAGAAGGATAGGACCATATCCTTTAGATCAAGTCATCTAGAATAAGTTACACCATTTACCAAGTAAGTTCAAAATGAGTACATGATCTAGATGTAAAGGGAGATGGCATAAGTAAATTAGAAGAGCATAGAACGTACTACCTATCAGTTTTATGGATGGGAGAAAAATTTTTGAATAAATAAGAGATAGAGAGCATCTGAGACATAAAATGGATAATTTTGATTACATTCAATTTAAAAGGGTTTGTACAAATAAAACCAATACAACCAAGATTAGAAGGAAAGTAGAAAATCGGGCGGGGGGGAGATACAGATAAAAGGTTCATATTCCAAATATGTTGAAAACTGAGTCAAATTTATAACATGTAAGTCATTCTCCAATTGATAAATGAGGTAACCAAAGAATATCAAATCGAAGGACGTAAACTGGCAGTTTTTTTGAGGAAGAAATCAAAACTATATCTAGTGATATGAAAATGCTCTAAATCGTTATTTATTAGAGAAATACATATTGAAGCAACTTTGAAGTGCCATCTCATACCTATCAGGCTGGCTAAAATGATAGAAAAGGAAAATTACAAATGATAGAGGGGATGTGAGAAAATTAGGACACTAATACACTGTTAGAACTGTGAACTGATCCAGCCATTTTTGATAGCAATCTGGAATTATGCCTGAAGAGTCATAAAACTGTGTATATACCCTTGGACCAAATAATACCATGATTAGGTCTGTTTCCCAGGGTTATCAGTGAAAAAGGAAAAGAACCTATAGATTCTGAAATATTTATAGCGGCTCACTTTGTGATAGCAAGGAGCTAGAAATTGCAGGGATGCCCATCAGCTGAGGGGTGGCTGAACAAGTTGTGGTATATGGTTGTGTTGGAATACTAACACACTTTAAGAAATGATGAACTGGTTGATTTTAGAAAAACTGGAAAGGTTTGCATGAAATAATGCGGTGAAATAAGCAGAACTAAAAGAATAAAAAATTCAGTAACAGCAATATTGTTTGAATAGTAATTGTGAATGAGGAACTATTCTGAGTAACATCAACATTCAGATCAGCTATGAAAGATTTATGAAGGAAAATATTATCCATCTCTAGAGAAAGAATTGATCACACCTCACTTTATTGTGTTTCACCTCATCGTGCTTTGAAGATATTATGTTTTCTATAAATTGAAAGTTTGGGGCAACCCTGCATCTGTGAGTGCCATTTTTTCCAACAGCATGTGCTCATGTAGTTTCTGTCACATTTTGGTAATTTTCCCAAAATTTCAAACTCTTTCATCATTATTATATCTGTCATGGTAGGGGCAGCTAGGTGGTGCAGTGGATAGAGCACCAGTGCAGGAGTCAGGAGGACTTGAGTTCAAATCTCACCTCACACACTTGACACTTGCTAGTTGTGTGATCTTGGGCAAGTCACTTAACCCCAATTGCCTCATCCTGGGTCATCTCCAGTCATCCTGATGAATATCTGGTCACTGGATTCAGATGGCTCTGGAGGAGAAGTGAGGCTGGTGACCTGCACAGCCCTCCCTCACTCAAAACAAAGTCAAGTGCAAGTCATGTCATCATTTCTCTGATGGCATGGTCTTCTTCGGCAATGAAGGATGAACACACACCTCTTCATCTGTCATGGTGATCTTGATCAGTGATATTTGATTTTACTACATGTCATAATTGTTTGGGGCTATCATGAACAGTGTCCATATAGGATCACAAACATAATTGATAAATGTGTGTGTTCTATTCCACCAACAAGCTGTTCTCCTTTCTCTCTCCCTGTTACCTGAGACACAACCATATTGAATCAGGTCAGTTAATTAACCTATAATGCCCTCTAAGTGGTCAAGTGGAAGGAAGAGTAAATTGATGCTGTATCCTTCATTGTTGTCTTATTTTAAGAAATTGTCACAACCATCCCAACCTTCAGCAACTGCCACCTGGAGCAGTCAGCAGCCATTAACACGGAGGCAAGGCCCCATATCAACGAAAAGATTCATACTTGCTGAAGGCTCAGGTAATCATTAGTGTTTTTTAGCAATAAAGTACTTTGTTTTTAGACATAATACTATTGCACACTTAATAGACTACAATAAAACATAACTTACTTTTGTATGCACTGGAAAACCAAAAAAATTTATGTGACTCACTTTATTGTGGTGGTCAAGAATCAAACCTGCAATATATACATACATATATATATATATATATATATATATGGTATACCTGTATATGGAATTATATATTATATGGTTCTCTATATATACATGTATATAAACACATGTGTATATATGTCTATATATGTCTACATATGTCTGTGTCTATATCAAATATTGGCCTTCTCCAACGCAGTATTATGATGTAGGGAAGGGGGAAATGAGACAACTCAAAACTCTAAATGTAACAGTAAAAAGTTTTAAGTCATCTAGAGAATTTTTTTCAAAAAAGGAGTGGGTCAAGGGACAAATAATAGAAACATTAAATAATTATATTAAATAAAAGTATAACTGAGACATCATATAAGTACATATGAGAAGAAGGAATTGAACTCAAATATTCAGGACCCCAATGCTGACCTCCACCCACTATACCATAATTATTTGCTACAGTAAGAGATACTACTTTTAATAAGACCCCCCCCCAAAAAAATGAGGGAATATAAACGCAAGGAAAAGGGAGGCAAATTTATTGTTTAGTTTTATGGTTTACTTAGAAAATCTCAGAAGAATAAGAAAAAATAATAAATATAATTATCAGCTTTAGGCAAGAATACAAAATAAATCAATAAAAACCACCAGTCCTTCCAAATATTCATTGTTAAAATTCAGGAGAAAGACACAGCAGAGAATTTCATTCAAAATAACAAGTGAGCTAACCTAACAAGATACTCAGAATTTATGTAAATTCAATTATAAATCTATTTTCACAAAAACACAGGAAACACAACTACAGAGTTATTTATTGTTCATGACTTTTGTCAAAATAAAAACTACATTATTGCCAAAAATAATTTGCAGGTTTAGCGTCATGGCAAAGTTTCAAATGGTTGTTTGTAGGACTTGATGAAATAATAGTAAAATTCATTTGGAATTATTAAAGATAAGAATTTCAACAAAAATAATGGAAAAACATGCTAAGAATGAAGAAAACATGCCATGACCAAATCTCAAGCTTTATCATATGGCAATAATGATTAAAACGATTTCATTTTACCTAAAAACAAATAGAAAAGTAGATCAGTGAACCTTACTAAATAAGCAAGACTTAGAAACAAAGGAATACAGTAACCTGTAATGTTCTGTCAACAAATAAACACAAAGTCCTGAGCAAAGGACTCTCTATTTGACAAGAATTGAAGGGAAAGCAATTCTGTAGAAAATCTATTTAAATCAATATCTTAGATCAAATACTTCAAAAAGTTCTGAGTAGGCTGTGATCGAAATAAAATCATATAATAACATTGAAAAAGAACAAAATACCTTTTATTCTTATGATTGGGATGAGGAGAAAACATCATAAGATACCAAAAAAAAAAAAAAAACCTATTTGGATTACTTGAAATTAAAAATGTGTGTTATAAACAAAATTAGTGTAGCTGGAGTAAAATGATAAGATGTTTGGTGAAGAAAAATATTTTCCTCAAATTTTTCTTATAAAAATCTGATATTCAGCCTATAGCATGGAATTGACACAAATTGGAGGGGATTAAAGCATCTCCTAATAGGTCAAAAGATAGGACAAAAAAAGATATATCAAAAGATATATGGATAAGAAATGTATATGATTAATAATCACACATGGAAAACTCTAAATCCCTTTTAATAAACAAAATTCGAACTAAAATAATTCACATATATAAAATTGGGGGAAATATTCTTTTTTAATTTTGGAAGGGACACAGAAAAACAGAAAAATATTTTTGATGGAATAAAATGATGAAAACAAATTGTTTTATGTGAATATAATAAAATATCATTGGGTATAATAAATTATGTATATGAGAGATCAAAGAAACATGAAAAGATATACATTTGATACAGAGTGAACTGAGCAGAACCAGGAGAAGAATATAAACAAGTATTATTATTATTATGTAAATGAAAACATTAAAGAAATTAGAATAAATATGATTATAAGTCTTAGTTTCTCAAAGAACTGATGATACATTTCTCTATAGGAGAATTGAAAGATGACTATGAGTATAGAATATTGTATATATCACAGATATGACATAGTGTTAATTTCATATTTTTCTTTGTTATAAGAACTTTCTGGGAAGGGGAATTTGGGAAAGTTGCAATGGTCCAAAAAAGAAAAGTAAGCATCATAGTATCATAGCTAGAAGGGACTTTCAAGGTCATCTATTCAAGGACTTCTTAAACTTTTTCTACTTGCAACCCCTTAAGTGCTTCTTGAACTGGGGGTCATAACCCTATATGGGATCCAACCACATTTTATAGAAGAGAACTAAAACTAAGAAAGGTAAAGTGACTGGTCCAAAGACACATAGGCAGTACATTAAGTTTTGAAAATTAAATTATTAAAATCCAACAGTTTGTATTTTGGCAACTACCCTTAGAAAGATTATCTAAAATTTGAAGACTAAAGAGAATCTGATCAAAATAAGTAAAAAAAAAATTATATAATGATCAAAAGTAGTGGGGAACTTGAAGTTTATCTATGTAGAATAATAGGTAGCACTCAATGAAAATTAATCAGGAGGAGCAAAAGATCCAGAATCTCAATGGAAATAACAATTTAAAATGGGGAAGAAGGTGGTATAACAGTACCAGAATTCAAATTATACTACAAAGCAACATAATTAAAATAATTTTGTACTGAACAAAAAAATAGAAAAGTCAATCAGTGGAACAGATTAGGTATGCAACAAACAGAAACAACTGATCTTAGAAGCAGAATGCTAAATAAACTCAAAGACCCAATTTCTTATTCTCCAACAAAAAGCTACTAAAAATAACTGGAAAATAGCCTGATAGAAATTAGGGCTATGCCAACTTTCACACCATATGCCAAACTCCAAATGGATACATGACTTGGATATAAAAAGTCACAATATGAACGAATTAGAAAAACAAGGAAAAAAGAAAAAACTTTTCACAACTCTAAGATTTCAGAAAAAATCATAGATGATAAAATAAGAATTTTGATTATATAAAATTGAAACCAATGCAGTTAAAATTAAAAATAGAAAAAAAGCATCTTTACAGCAGATTTCTCTGGTAAAGATCTGGCATCTAAGATATGTAAGAAACTGATTAGAATTTATAAAAGTAAAAATTATTCTCTAATAGATAAATGGTCAAAGAATATGAGTAGGCAGCTCCCAAAGGAACCGTCCAAGCTGTCAATAGCCATGTGAATATATGCTCTAAATTACTAATAATCAGAGTACTGCTCATTAAAATAATAAAATAGTTCTGAAGTGCCCCATCAAATCCATGAGATTGTCAAAAAGAACAGAAAAGGAAAATGAAAATTTTTGGAAGAAACATGGAACAATAGGTATGTTAATGTCTGGTTGGAATACTGTTTGGTCCAGTCATTCCAGAAACAATTTGGAAGTACGTTAAAAAGTCACTAAACTGCACATACTTTTGATCCAGTAATACTACAAATAAGCCTATACAAAGAGATCAATTAAAGAAGAAAAGATGCGTATGAACAAAAATATTTATAGTAACTCTTTTATGCAAAGCTAAAGAACTGGAAATTAAGGGGGGGTGCTCATTAATTGGAGAATGAACAACCTATGGTATACAAATATACTGGAATACTACTGTACTATAAAAAAAAATTGCCAAAGGGAGCCTTTCACAGCAACCTCAAAAGACTAATATGAACTGATTCAAAGTGGAATGAAAAGAACCTAGAGAACAATTTATTTAGTAATGTCAAACTTGTAAAGAAAAACAACTTTGAAAGACTCAAGAACTCTGATAAATGCATTGACTAAGCTCAACTCCAGAAGATTAAAAATGAAGTATGCTACCCATCTTCTGATGGATGTGTAATAAACTTAAGGTGTAGAATGAGACATATATTTGTGTATATGGTCAATGCCTTGATTTGTTTTGCTTGACTATGTGTATTTGTTACATAGGTTTTGCTTTTTTTTCTTTTTTCAAATATAGATATAAGGTGTTGGGGAATGGGAGAAGGGGAGCTAGTAATAGTAATTTTAAAAAAAGAGAAAGTTAAAAAGGTCATTGAAGTTTTTGTTTTTAATGCACAGAAGAAGAAGAAAAGAGGCCAGTGGAAAACTCAGAGAAATAGGACAGCTTTGAAAGTTATTGAATTTATAATACATTTAAAAGGAGGGGAAATGTGCATGCTAGAGATTCGTGGTTTCACACGTAGGCTTTTACTGTTCTAATTTGCATACAGAAATGTTCCTTTTACTTGGTATTTAAGTTCAGAATTTCAAAAGTTCAAAAAAATTATTAAGTAGTGTCCTTTTCAATTTAGCTTTTGAAAACCTCTTTTTTTACAATAATGTTCTGTTTTAGAGACATTTTCTTGCTTCTTGGAATTGTTATCCTTCAATCAATGACCATCCTAAATCCCTGGGATCCCAGGGCAGGAGTCAGGAGGACCTGAGTTCAAATCTCACCTCAGACACTTGACACTCACTAGCTGTGGGACCTTGGGCAAGTCACTTAACCCCAATTGTCTTATTCTGGGTCATCTCCAGTCATCCTGATGAATATCTGGTCACTGAATTCAGGTGGCCTTGGAGGAAAAGTGAGGCTGGTGACCTGCACAGCCCTCCCTCACTCAAAGCAAAGTCAAGTGCAAGTCATGTCATCATTTCTCTGATGGCGTAGTCTTCTTTGGCAACAAAGGACAAACACACACATCCCAAATCCCTAAACCTTTCCCTATAAAATGTAGCATTCTTCTATTGTGCTTCCATATGTTACTATGGATGCTTCATGGATCCATTCTGTATTCTACAAGCCAATTAACATGAATTTTTGTTTTATCTTTACTTCGTTAAATAATTTCTGAAGTACTTCTAACAAACAACAGCCAGTGCACACATAAGGCCCGAGCTTATGCAGTGTTTTGTTGGACTAAGGATTCCTGGAATAAGTATCTTCCCAAAATCACAGCAGAGATTTTTGTCTGTTAACCTGTGACTAATGGACTGTGATTTGAGTAACCACGAAGACCCCTCTCCACCAAAATGTTCTGTTACTGTGTGTGAAATCCTCCAAATTAGAGAGCTACTCTTTTAGTGTAAGGCTTAGAAAACATATTTGGATACTAACATTTGCTCAGGGATTTCATTCAAATAGCAAAGTCCTGAAGGAATAGATTCAGAATAGTCTGTTTAAGACTTGGTGGAGATATAGGGAAATCTGGAGTCCAAAAGAAGAGAAAAGCCTAGAGGAAATGGAAAATTAGATGGCACTTAGAAATAACATGGGAGTAATGAATGTCTAGAAACAAGCTATAGAAGGATGACAAAAGATGGATGAAAGGAAGGTGAAAGAGTAAAAAGGATGAATTCTGCCTGATTTATAATTTTGCTTATAGGTGCCCCATTTAGTTTCTTCTTTTTCTCATCCCCAGCATGTCACCCCATCTAGGACAGACCATCAATTTATTATTTCTCTTTTTTTCATTTCATATACATTCTTCCACAGATCTAAGATGAATGAAGAATTTTCACCTTTTTTGCAGTGCAGTCAAAGCAACAAACATTTTACTGTGTGGAACTAGATACATGCTGAGTGCAACCTTTCTGTATTCCACAGTCTGGGTCTCAATTTACAGATCCAGAAATTGGATTCGATTATCTTTCCTACCAAGCTGGATGAACTGATTCCCATTAACCGAACTCATGGGAAACTGAGTATGATGTCAATGTACTTATTTGTAGTGATAGTCAATCTCAGTTATCCACTCAAAGTACACCCCTCCTCACTTCCTATGTCAGTAACTCTGGGAACAAATTAGTTATTGGAAGTAACTTTTGAATATTAAGATTATGAAAGAGTCAAAATAGGTGCAAGGGAAATGAAAAGGAAGAGCTGGTTCAGCAGGGACGTTCGTGGATAGATGTTAATACTGGGTCAAAGGATGTCAACAGTTTTAAAAAACTGACCAGTCTCAAGGGAATAATAAAATTGTTTGCAAAAATGCTCCAAATCACTAATGATAAGTGAAATTGGAATTTCATCCAATTGAAATAACAAAAATGATAAAGGACAGAAATAGTGTTGGAGAGACTGAAAAACATAGACACACTAACACATTTTTGATGGGATTGATTTAGAATTATGAGAGAAAAGTGACTAAACTTTTCATACCTTTTGACCTAGTATCAAACTATTAGGCATTTGCCCTTCCTCTACCTACCACCCTTCCAGAACAGGAGACATAAAATTGTAACAAGTAATTTCAGAAGAGGCATTAGCAAATATGGAGATCATAATCATGGAGATCTCTCATGTAAGAGACTGTTTTTGAGCTGAGACTTATCTTTAATATGGGATAAGTGTTCCCTAGTTTTCCTAAAGAATAAGGTAAAAAATGACCAGATTTAAAGAATAAGGTTTTAGTGTTTTAAAAAGTAACCTCTGTACTATGATGTCAAGGTCACCTCTCCAAGTCTTTGGCTCCTGAGCCCAATCAGGAACAAAATTATGATTCCTCAAATTCTAACTTAAAACCTAAGTCAAAAGTACAGCTTTTGTAGCAGGCTGAAGAAAGGCAAGAAATGAAATAGAGAATAAAGAAAATAAAGCACTGCTATATTTTGCATTATGAAATACTCATTCACTTGTCTTCGCTCTTTTAAAAAAGAAAATTCTGTGTACATGTTCTTTCCTGATCCACAATAGAATGGGAGCTTATTGAGGGAAAATATATATTCCTGGCACCTGGCCAAATCCCTGACACATAGTAGGCACTTAAGAAATGTCTGTTGGATAAATTTGTGATTTCCTGATTGTGGCCACTCCCTGCAATAAGACTGTAGCTCATCCCCACTTTATCTGTATGACTAAGACTTTGGCCCATGACCACTGTAACTCCTTTTCAAAGGGCTTCCCCAGGGATCTGAGGAATCTTCCTCTCCTTTTCTTCATAGTTTGCATAAGCTTATCAACTGGCCACTGATAATCCTCAGCCTAGATACATCCCTGGGCAGCTATGTGGTGCAGTGGATAGAGCACCAGTGCAGGAGTCAGGAGAACCTGAGTTCAAATCTCACCTCGGACATTTGACACTCACTAGCTGTGTGACCTTGAGCAAGTCACTTAACCCCAATTGCCTCATCCTGGCTCATCTCCAATCATCCTGAAGAATATCTGGTCACTGGATTCAGATGGCTCTGGAGGAGAAGTGAGGCTGGAGACCTGCACAGCCCTCCCTCACTCAAAGCAAAGTCAAGTGCAAGTCATGTCATTATTTCTCTGATGGTATGGTCTTCTTCAGCAATGAAGGATACATCCCCACCACTCTTCTAATCTTGCTACTAATCCATCTTTTTCATGTTATTTCTGGTTCACAGTTCTGCTATTGATCTGTTTATAACCCCTAGTACATACAGATCTCATTGCACTTTGACAGTCCTGAAACTTGAGATTTTCAGAGACCAAGACAACTCTCTGTACTATGCATCATCACAAGAATATTGTAGTGAAATCGACAGATGTTTTGCTTAAAGCAGATTCTGGTATTATTGAGAGCAATGCAAGTTTCCCAAATGGAAGACAAGTCACTCTCTTCTTTCTATTCAGCCTCGAACAATGGAAAGAGCATTGATGCTGGAGCCAAAGGATGCAGGGTTAATCCCACCTCTGTTACTACCTATATGACTGGGCAAATCATTTAACTTCTCTGGACCTCATTTTCCTTAATTGCAAAAATCTTTTTTTAAAAAAAGGGCATGGGACTAAATGACCTCTGAGGTCTCTTCAAGCTATAGATGAATGATCCTAATCAATTCTGAAGCAGAACTGCCCCAGAGTGGAAAGGGCTGCGTTAGAGGCAGTGGGCTTCTCCTCACTGGAAGCTTCCATGCCCAAGCTAGATTACCATTCCATGCCAAAGTTAGATGACCCTAGAAGTAATTTTTCCCCTAACCAGTCAAGCTTCCAGTACTCCCCCTATAGACCTGTGGATCTTACTTGGCTACTACTAATATGAGAATAAAAGTTTGGCAGGACCACAGGAAGTCATGCAAGCAGATTTCAACATTTCTCCTTTCACATTCAGCCTCCAAAAAGAGTCGTTGGTGTCTTCCACCTTCACAACCTTCCACCTTCCTGATAAATTACTAAGGGAAAAAAAAAAATTTCTATTTTCCACCCTCAAAAGGAGAGGAAATAGAAAAGCTTAGGTAATACATATAGTGTGTATATATACGTAAATGTATAGGGGTATGTAGACATTTTTTCATACACAATATGGTTTTTTAATGTTTTCAGTTCCCTTATTAACTTTTCAGCTTCTTTGTCAGCAAGACCATATCTTCTACATACTTGGTTAATTTGCATTGTCTAATATGGTACTTGGCAAAACAGGGATGACCTTACTACCTGATTGACTATCAGATCAATGACCAGAAATTCCCCCACCAAAAAAAAAATCCTCCTTCAGCATAGTTTATTCAGAATCTTCTATCCAATTTCAAATCTAAGAATACTTCCAACCTGCAGTGCAAGTAGAAAAGAGCAAAAACTAATAAGAAAAACAGCTCTGTGAGAACACATTTTTTTAAATTCTTCAAATAAGTTTTTTTAGTGATTTCATTGGTTAAAATAAAACGAGCAACACACTGAAAGCTTTAAAAGAAAACTATCCTTTGGAAACCTTTTGTAGTTATACTACAAAGAAAAAAATCCATTCTGAAACAGAAGCTCCTACCAGCCAGTGAATCCTGGAAAAGGCAGATTTTCAATTGTATTCAGAAGTGACGTTGACCATTTGAGGATCTCAAATAGACACTGTTACCAAAATCTAAAATATCTCCTAATACTTAAGATATGAACAATATTTAAGATGGGAATTCTAATTTTGAAATTCCTTAAGGGGTTCTTAATAATAGATCATCTTTTATAGCCTCATCCACTCTTTTCAGACTTGGGCAAATCCATCTAACTCTGCCAGTGGTCCACATAGGTGTCTACCAAAAGATACTTTGTATGCACCATCAGCTTTGCCAGCTGCACGTTATGGTTTTACTGAGAATGATGGAATTAAGAACTATTGAATGAAAGAAGGAGTTTCCAAGATTTTCTGCCATTCTGTAGAGCTTTGTAGGATATGGTAGATACACATTACAATGTGACTCCTGGTAAAGACAATCTGTAAGTCCTCATGCCTAAATCCTGTGTGATATTACTAGAAAAAAAAGAGAAAGATTGTGAAGTCTATCAAAATATGACATTATTAAACTATACATTATGCAGTAGTTTCTTTTGAATGATATTCCCCATAGCAGTCACTTTTTCCTCCAAGATTCAAATTCTTTAGTTTCATATTCCCTCTTTGTGGTACCCACAAAGTACCTGAGTATTTCAAGTGGCAATGTTATTTTCAACTAGAAAAAAAGGTGAACTAGAAGCCTGAGAAAGAAGAAAGGAAGAAAAATAAGGAGCAATTATCAGATTATGAATCTTCAACTTCTCTATATCTGAAATTGGGAAATTTGGAAAGCAGTGTACAGGATATTAGATTTAGACCAATACCTCATACCAACATAAGCTCCAAATGGATAGAATGTAACCAAGATACAAAAGATCATCTTATAAACAAAATACAGAAAAATGGAAAAATGTATCTATCAGATCAAGGAAAGTTCATAAACAAACAAGTATCATAGAAGAAAAAATGGATTTTGATCACATAAAATTAATTTTTTGTACAAATAAATCTAATAATACTAAGTCTGAAAGGGAAACAACTAGGAAAATATATTTTTGCCACAAGTTTCTCTGATAAAGGTCCCATTTCCATGATATATAAGGAACTGATTCAAATGTGAAAGAATAAGAGTAATTCCCCAAATGATAAATGGTCTAAGGATATTAACAGGCAGCTCTCAAGAGAAGAAACCCAGACTATCTATAGCCATATTTTTAAAAATCCTCCAAATCACTAATAGAGAAATACAAATTAAAACAATTCTAAGATTCCATCTTACCCCCATCATAACAAATGTTGGAAAGGTTATATATAGGTCTGCTGTAGGTGGACCTATGAATGGTACAACCACCTATAAAGCAATGTAGAGTTATACACAAAATGTTACTTAACAATGAATGTTCTTGACCCAGTTATAATACCATTAAGCCTATACCAAAAAGAGATCAGAGAGGAAAAGGTCCTATATTTACAAAAATATTTATAAAAGTTCTTTTTGCGGTGGCAAATATCTGGTAACTAAGGGATGCCCATCAGTTGAGGAAAGACTGAACAAGTTGTGATATATGAATGTGATAAAATACCATTGGGCTTTAAGAAATGCAGGAATAGATGATTTCAGAGAGTCAGGAATAAGAATTAGTTTTCCTTAAAAGGCAACAAAGCTTCCCTGGGCCTTGAGTGACCCCTGCCTCTCTTAATGAAACTTGCTGGACATCTTAAGAAATGAAAAATCTCACCCATGAGACCTCTAATTCCCTCAGACTCAGACTTCTGAAAACCCTTCTGTAGCTCTAGCCTTCATGGTATCCTGCCTTAATGACCAAATATTTCCATTTGGAGACAAGGAGAGCCAATTTCAAAGAAAAAAAAGCTAATACTAGCATGTTATTATTCAGTGATTTTAATCGAGTCCAACTCTTCATGGCCCCATTTGGGGTTTTCTTGGTAAAGTTACTGAGGTGGTTTGGCATTTCCTTCTCCAGTTCTTTTCACAAATGACGAAGTGAGGTAAACAAGGCTAAGTGACTTATCCAGGACCACACAGTTACTGAATATCTAAGGGCAATTTGAACTCAGGTCTTCCTTACTCCAGACTCTATCCATTCTATCCTCTGAGCTACGTTGTGTAGCATATACTAGATGCTTAATAAATGCTTCTTCCTTCCTTTCTTGTTAATGCCACCACTAAAACAAATAAAGAATTACATAAATTAACTGAGTGAAGTAAGCAGAATCAGAAAAACAATTTTTATCATAGCATCAATATTGTAAAAACAATTTTGAAATCTTTTATAAAGTGATTAAGAATGAAGAGAGTAAAACCAGAGGAGCACTTAACATAATAATAACAATATAGCATAATGGCAAACAATTTTGAAAGTTATAAGAACTGTTATCTGCACAATGATCATCCTTGATTCTATAAGACCAAAATTTAAACATGATGATCAATTCAGGATGCAGAATTAAAGATATTTTTTAATATGGACAATGAGAGAATTTATTTTGCCTGACTACATAGATAGAGATATAGATATAGATAGATAATAGGAAATTTATGGAACAGAAATTAGCTTTCTGTTTATTCAGCAAAAACCTTAAAAATGGAAACCTATTTTAGTATGACACTAGCAACAACCTACTGCTATGTTTTAGAAAATAATTTAAGATCACGTCTGAGAATATGCAATTTTTTGTACACAATACAATATATATGTTTTACGTAATCCATTTTGGGGTTTTTTTTTTTGCCCAGATGTCATATTTTTGGTGTGTTTCATTAGTGTTTCTATCTCTTGTTAATTTCCACTTGTATCTCTTTAATGGTAATACGCATCTTAAGATGCAAAATTCCATAAAGGTAAGAAATGAATCTTACCTGGAGTTCACAATAAATGCCTGTTAAGAACTGGTTTAAAAAAACCTGGTTAAATAATCACCCTGGGGTTGAACAAATACTCATCTGAAGCAGATTTTGAACTCAGTCTTTTCCTGAGTCAATGTTCAGAGCCCTGTCCACTGTGCCTCCTATCTGCCTCTACTGGGAGAAATCTTCCATGGGGAGTCCAAAGTTTTGGTGGGAGAGAGATGAGGATGATATCTAGACTATAGGAAGCATAGAATGGAGTTGGGAATTATAGGAAACTCTTTCCATCAATGCAAATCAGTGCTTTCTTTGTAACAAAGTCTTAGAGATTGGATTGAGGCATTTAAGAGGTTACTTGACTTGTCTAAGGTCAGAGAGCCATTAGGTTTCAAAGCCAGGCCTTGAACACAGATCTTCCTAATCTGAGTTCAAGTTCTCTCAAGTGCCTCTCATATGTACCCTTAATGCTATATATTTGAGACATTAAATTTAGATAAGAAAAAAAAAGTACCAATTGCTTCTAATTCTTTCCAGTCTTGCCCTCATAGATTCCACTTCTCAGTCTTCATAATGTGTGTGTGTTCATCCTTCATTGCCAAAGAAGACCATGCCATCAGAGAAATAATGACTTGCACTTGACTTTGTTTTGAGTGAGGGAGGGCTGTACAGATCACCAGCCTCACTTCTCCTCCAGAGTCATCTGAAAATCCAGTGACCATATATTCATCAGGATGACTAGAGATGACCCAAGATGAGGCAATTGGGATTAAGTGACTCCCACAGCTAGTGAGTGCCAAGTGTCTGGGGTGAGGTTTGAACTCAGGTCCTCCTCACTCCTGCACTGGTGCTCTATCCACTGTACCACCTAGCTGCCCGCAGTCCTCATAATACTCTTTGAGGGGAGAGGCTAAGGGGATGGACATTAGACCTAAGGTCTTGCCTTTGAGGTCAAAGTCAAGATGAATTGTCATTGTTGTGGAATATGAAATATGTGACTACAATTTCTCAATACTCCTCGTGTCTTAAAACTACTTTGGAGAAATTACAGTTCTGCTTTTACATCTAATTTGAAAAATCTACTCTAATGTCATAAGGAGAACTGCAGCCTGTGGGGTTAATAATGATTAGTATAGATACTTTGGGTCTCATAAATTGGTTGAAAGGAAGAAAAAAGTTAATCCTACAATGATTCATTTGAAGCAAAGAAAACCACAAAGTCAAAAACATAAAGGATGAAGTCATTAACCTGAATCCGTGACTGGATTCAGAGACAAACTCTCTTTGTCATGCTTTTCAGAATGGTTTTTAGTCTTTAACAGATAAGCACAATTATAATGACAGAGGAAGTAAGTTGGATTTTTATTGGTTAGTATGTGGGGGGTCAACTCCTAAGGCACCTGCCAACACCATCAAGTCTTTAGCTCATGCTGCTGAACTCTAAGCTTCACAAGCACTAAACTCATTCTCGCTTTTGAAAAGAACCTGGATTGAAGCATACTGGATTTGTAACAATGCCCAGAAGCATCTTATTTTGTCATGTGTGAATATTGCCCATAGACAACTCAGAAACCCGCTTAACTCGTAGCTCTAGTCATGACATCCCCCAGGAAGAATAAATTGCTGGCTTGAATGCAGTTATTGAAAAACAGTTTGGTTTCTTTTCTACTCTTGGAAGTGATGAAGCCCATCCTTTTCTCTGGGATTGATTGCAGGACCTGATTCTTCCTTGGTTGGGAAAGGGAAGCAATAAACACTTATTAATTTCTTATTAGGTGCTAGGCATGGTGCTAAGCGGTTTACAAATATCTTATTGGATTTTCATAACAACCCTGGGAGGTAGGTGATCGTATTATTCCCATTTTGCAGTAGAGGAAATTGAGGCAAACAGAGATTAAGTGACTTGCCCAGGGCACACAGCTGGTAAGTGTTTGAGACTAGATTTGAACTCAGGTCTTCCTGACTCCAGGTCAAGTGCTCTATCCAACTAGCTTAGGGGTAAAGAACCTTCGGTCTCAAGGCCAAATGTGGCACTGTAGGTAAAATGCAGCCTGGATTCAATCAAAGGACTGCACTTGAGAACCTAAAGAGCCCCATGTGACCTTGAGGCTGCAGGTTCCCTACCCCTGAACCTGCTTAAGCACCCTGAATGAAGGTGTCTCCACTATAAACATGAAAATTCAACTACCTGATTTAACTTATAGTTTCATTGCAAGAGGATGAGTGAGCCAAAAATACGTAAAGCCATTGTATCTTGACTGAAAGAGCCTGTACTTGTCCCTTGTTCATTGTTCAAATATTAAAAGGTAAGGAGCAGTATTATTTTTATTGTCAATTGAAAAAAGCACTCCATCTCAAATGTCTGCTTAAAAAAAGAGCTAAGCAAAATTTTATCAAATTGTCAGCCTGGGTGCTCTCACACTCTTTGAGGCTTTTTAATTAATTGGTCTTCTTGTGTTCCAGAACCCTGAGGTCCCTTATTAACTGCTCTGATTTTTCCCTTTTTAGTTATAAGTCCTATTTTTTAAATTTCCAGTCCCACACCTTTGCACTTCCTAGTTCTGTATCCCCGCTTGTTCTTCTCCATAAATTCCAAATGACTTTCCACATCAGAAAGTTTGCAAGGGGCCATGATTTCATTTCTGCTTTCTGCCTAAGTCCAGGCAAAGAAAGGGATGATACAGAAGTGCCAGACTCTTCTCCTTGCTTCTCCTGATTCCTGAAACTCTTTGTAGAGTACATTCAGTAATTTGCCATTGTAAGTGCTGGCATGAAGAGATTTCAGGGCTGAGTTCTGACACTGTATTTAGTTTGGACTTTGACTGCTCAGCTAAAACTTCCATTTGTATGCATTTATTCTGCTGCACACATTATGTTATCAGTCACTTTCAATATTTCAAAGTCACAGCAGGCCCTTTCTGACACACATTTGTCAGAATGAACTGCCTTGATTGCTACTATTACAGACTACAGTCCCTGAGTAAGGGGAAAAGGCTTATGGAGAGCCTGAATATTGAAACTGCCTGATAAAACAATAGACAAAACAGAATAAATGCATACAAATAGATGTTTTAAAAGGACAGAAAAAATGCAGGATTAGAAAATAAGGCATATGGAATTTAAAAACCCATGAAGAAATATGTAATGATTTTTTTTTACAAAAATGATAAAACATTGAAAATTGCAAAATTACAAAATCAGCTACCTTGTGAGGTATTGCTTACTTAGCTTTCCAGTAATCAGGGATTTAAATAGATTTTGCTAATGCAACCTATTATAAGAAGGACTTTAAAATTCACTGAGCATTTTAGTTCCTACTCTATTACCAAGCATGGAAGTTTCAGTGGAATAAAAAACAATTTCTACCCTCAAGGAGCTTATACTGTACAGAAGAGAACTTTAATCCTATTGAGGGATTAGCCATAAATACTCCATTAATTCCTAGAGCAAAAAAAAAAAAATGTTCACAAGGGACCAAAACTGGGTCTTTTCTTTCTCAACTAAGTAAAAACTCTAGGGAAATAAATAACAAGGTCCCTGAGGCTATCTTTCATGTTATCTAAATGGAATATGGCCAAATGGGTCAAAAGGAAAAGAAAAATTATGCTTTAAGAGAAATGTGTTCTACTTTCTTTCCATTTCCCCATCCGCATCCACTCCATTCTGCCCAAATATAGGTCAAACTAACTCCAAAAATAATGCCAGTTAGCCCCAGGTGCTTCAATAGGTAGTTGTATAGCGAAAAGAAGAAACCAAAACCAGATACCCTAGAATGGTACAGAGAATTTAGGATAGAGATGAAAACTTAAAATTTAGATAGATATCATTCGTCAAGTCTTGAAATAAATCAAACTCTTAAGTGGAGGAATAAGGTATCTTTGGTGGAGATAACAGGATACAAACCCTGATATCCTGAGGTCATCCTCATCTGAATACATAGATATCCCATTAACATGGTTTGGGGTTTCTGGGAACCCCAAATGTCTGGGTATGGGGGGGGGGGGTCCTGCCTGGAATATATTCACATAATCAAACCTTCTTCCATTCCAAGTGGCAAGGTTTATTGTAAAGCCAAGTGCCCTGGAGATTCCTAATGAATCTGCAACTTAATGAGGGTGAGGCTGATACTTATACACAAAACAAAACAAAACAAACAAACAAAAATAACCAGTGAAAAGATTTAAATGAGATTAAGGAGTGGTGAATAACCTGCGGTGGGCCAGGTGCAATAGGGAAAGGAGTAAAATAATTTGGGATGTGAAAAGAGTGACTGTGAAAGGACTGTCAAGTATCTAGGTGCGCTGGGCTGGGCCAGGTGCCTTGGGTGAGCCCAAGTGATCTGGGCTGCTGCAATTTGTGGGAAATTTCAGGGACTGGGTTGTTTTCAAAGACATGGTCTTTTCCTTTTGCGGGTCCAGGTCCCATCACCTCATCACCATCAGAAAAGTTACCAAAAAAGCTTTTTTATACCTTTAGGAGGAAAGGAGGAGGGGGTCATATTAGGTAGCCAGCCTAGTCATAAGACCCCAGACCTACTTCATTCTGTTTCTTTTTTTACCTTTCATGATCTAACTTGCCATAAATCCCATTGAGGGGCATAAGCACATTAGCACCTTTTTTTGGCAACTGATGTGGCTCAAGCTGACTTTGTTTACAGGGTAAGGTCCCAGGGTGGGAATTTAGCTCAATCTAATTGAGATTAAAGACCTGAAGAGCAGGAATGGAAGGAAGGACATTGCTAGAATTCTTATATTACTAGAATTTTCAGAGGGAGGAGTTTTCTTACTAGCAGTGTGACCTTTTGACAGAGAAGTTAATATTACATTTGATATTAACAATATTCCTGTCACATTTTATTTTTTAGATTTTCCTAGCAATATAAGAATGAAAGCAACAAAAAAAGGAGAAAATAATTATTCAAGTCAAAGGGTAGACACAGACGAAGTTGCTCAATATCCCGTGCCCATCACCTACTGTAGCTTACATATTCATGTAACTGTGAACAAGTACATCCCCCTCCATCCAAGACATGCCAAATTTTGAACTCTCCTTTTGTGTGTGTTACATGTCATTTCTAGGTTATAAAATATTCCCAGATTAGCTCTGTGTCATTTCGGTGCTCTGAACATTGTTCTAGTTTAACAAATAATGAGTACTAAAAATAATCTTGAAGATAAATTTGAACCAAGTGTTCAAGGACTATAAAACTCATTTATGGATGAGTAACTTTCCTTAGCAATTTTTTTCCCTATGCTATGTTAACTCCATACTAGGACGATGTTCTGGCATGAGGCCTTTTATCCCAATTACTCTCCTTCGTGAAGAAAGGAATGAGACTAGATAGAAGTTCATAACTTTTTTGTGTATCATGAAGACCTTGGACAGAGAGTGGTCTATTTACACTTCTCAAAAAAATGTTATAGATACATAGAACAAAATACTTAGAATTGGTCAATCAATAAACATTTGTTAAGTGCCTAATTTGTGGCATGCGCTGTGCTAAATGATGGGGAATTTTTAAAAAGGCATAAAACAATTCATAGAAACCTACTGTCAACTTCCAAGCGTTTGGTCTAAGAAAGATGGAGTTATGTTTTATTTCTCTCAAACCAAGTGGCATGCATGTGCCTGGGTCCTAACAGTTTGGAACTGAGAGTTCCTCTTGGAGTTAGAGTACACAACTTATAAGTCCTTTGAAGAGGTGTTCCCAAGGTTTGCCAATCAACTCTGATTGGTTAATGCACTGGGGGAGTGGGCTGTGTTAAAATGAGGGTCTTGGGGTATGTGACTTAGGTCACCTAAATCTTGATCAAAGAGACATCAATTTCCATGTCACCTGTCTTGTCTATAGGGAGATCAACATTTTCTCAGATCCATTCGGGAGCAAACACAAAAAGCAGGAATACACCCATTAACTCAAACTTAAGAATTTCTTTTACCATCTGATTAGATCTTGGCCTGGGTAAGTCTTTAGGAAAACACTGGTTGCTTTCTGGATAAGGAAGTAGAAAAGGAGAAAAAAACCTTGGTAAGAATCTATCTCCACCTAAGCCTGAGGAGAACACCACAGGCCTCCCTACCTTAGATTAAGTTGGGTTGGGGTTTGACCAAGATAAGGAGACTCAATGCAATCTCCTTATCAGTAATATCCTTTTGCAGAATAAAATGAACTTTGGAAGAAGGGAACTGAGTAAAACTCTGATTCTCTAAGATAATGATTATTAAAAATCATGTTTCACACTATTATATTGAAATAAAAGTGGAATTTTTTGGCCATTCGTGTTCATGAACCCCCTAAAATTTATCCACAGACCATACAACCCCAGACTAGGAGATCTCTAAGTTCCCTTCTAGCACAGCCTATTTAAATCCCTGATAACTAGAAATCTAAAAACCTTATTAATACTTCCTCAAACCTTTACCCAGAGGCCAGTATTTGGACCACAATTCCAACCAATTATGCCCCCTACTTCAGATAATAGTCTCAAATTCTGAGAAGTGTTTCTTCTTGTTTTCGTGGTTGTGTTCCTGTTCAAAATGTTCTGTTTAGGTCTTTCCTTGGAGGCCTATCAGGATGCTTCATTGAGGGCAGAGTGCTATGGCTTGATTATCTAAAAGTATAAGTTCCTCAGTGGAGCCTAGCACACAGCTGCCAATTTCCTTTTGAGGGCAATCAGTATGTTCATTAGTAAGTGAGTTGAAGAAAAAAATTTGGTTTGTGCCAAGTCAGTGACCTGGATCCTGTTCAAAATAAGCGTTCCACTAAAATGGACCATTCACTTCTGTTTCCCATGGGCCGCTTTCAAAAGAGACTTTCCCTTTCCCTTTTCCCACTTTCCTGCTAACAATGACAAGATTTGAATTTGGAAAGAAAATATGACGCTAATGGTCTTAACATCTTAAAATCATACCCAAGTCCTACTTTGCTCCCTCTTAGAAAATGGAAAAGGAAGTTTCACTAGAGACCAGATTTTAAAATAAATAGGCACTCTGTGCCAAGATTTATCATTTATTATTAATTAGGTTTATAAAGATTTTATTATTATTGGCAATTTTTCATAGAAATGGCACAGAGCTATTGAAGTAGAATCAAAATCTCCCAGAACCAAGCTAGAAGTTTCATGGATAGTGCCAGGAAACATGGCGTGAATAAAACATATTTGGACCAGTTGAAAGGCAGTAGACACACCTTAAGGAACCAATAAAATCCTCAGAATACTTTATATACCAGACCAAGTTAAAGAAAAGCCAAGAGTTTCTGATTCTGAATCAGAATAAAATATTCATTGAACTAAAGACAGTGAATCACTTTCTCTGATGACTATTTAGTTTTAATCTCAATATATTTGTAATTAAATGTTATACATATCCAGAATTAATCTGAAAAGGGGAGCTTTCTGGAAATCGAAACTAAAAATAAAGTAGCTTACTTGAAAAAATGTCATCTTCCAGATAAGGTTTGATAAAGTAGAAAAGGTTATCTTTTATTTTTTAGCTTCTGAGTTGCTCTGTAAGTCCCTGTGCACTAGGGTGATTGGCAGAGTGGAACAGAGGTATCAGAAGGAAAAGAGATAATGAAGATACTGTAGGCAGAGTTCGGACCTAAACACAGCGTAATCTTCAGTGGGAATTTCTCTTCCTTCTCTTGCTCTCTTTTAAATTTTAAATTAGATATCGTTGTTAAGAGGTCTCAGTACTGACAGAAATTCAGAACTATTCTTAAATTGAAAACCTGATCAAGATGTGAGGTCTAGATCTGTAGTGTACTATATAACTTAAATTGACATTTTAATGGTGTCTTTTCATAGTAGACTTTCTGATTCATTACAGAATATATTTACGTGCTGTTCCTTATTTTGCTTTAATATCAACATTACTGTTGTTTTTAAATATTTTATTTCCTCCCCCCATAAATATAAAAACAATTATTCACATTCATTGTTTTAATGTTCAGATTTCTGAATTTTGTCTTCCTCCCCCCACCCCCACTCCCTGAGATGGTAAGCAATCTTATATAGGTTCTACATGTGCTGTCATATAAAATATTTCCATATTAGTCATTTTGTGGAAGAAGAAGTTTGGAAGGAGGGAAGGAGGGAAGGAAGGAAGGAAGGAAGGAAGGAAGGAAGGAAGGAAGGAAGGAAGGAAGGAAGGAAGGAAGGAAGGAAGGAAGGAAGGGGAACATATGCTTTAGTATGCTTCAGTCTGTATTCAGACAACATGAGTTCTTTCTCTGGAGGGGGATAGCATCATGAATCCTTTTGGGATTGTCATAGATCATTGTATTGCTGAGAATAGCCAAGTCATTTGTTGTTCTTAATTGTACAATATTACTTTTACTGTGTACAATGTTCTGGTTCTGCTCACTTCACTATGCATTAGTTCATGTAAATCTTTCCAAGTTTTTCTGAAATCATCCTGCTTGTCATTTCTTAGAGCACAATAATATTCCTTTACAATATTGTACCACAGCTAGTTTAGCCATTCCCCAGTTAATGGGCACCCTTTCAATTTCTAATTCTTAGCCACTACAAAAAGAGCTGCTATAAATATTTTTATATATATAGGCCCTTTCCCTCTTCTTTTGACATCTTTGGGATATAGACCTAGCAGTAAATCAAAGGGTATACACTGTTTATAGCCCTTTGGGCATTTCTCCAAATTGTTCTCCAGAATGGTTGGATATGTTCACAACTAAACCAACAGTACATTAGTGTCCCAGTTTTCCCACATCCCCTCCAATATCCATCATTTTCCTTTTTGGTGATATTAGCCAATCTGATATGTGGGAGATGGCACTCAGTGTTGTTTTAAATTGCATTTTTCTAATCAGTAGTGAGTTAGAGTATTTTTTTTCATATGACTGTAGATAGCTTTGACTATGTGGTCTGAAAATTTTTCATATGCTTTGTCCATTTATCAATTAGGGAATGGCTTGTATTCTTAAGTTAACTTGCCCAGGTCATACTTCTATTAAGTGGCAAGTGTCCAAAGCCAGATTTGAAGTACTCCTAAATCCAGGGCTGGTACTCTATGCACTATGCTACCTAGCTGCCCCAAATGACTTTAATTCTTACAAATTTCACTCAGCTCTTTTTATATTTGAGAAATGAGGCCTTTATCAGAAATACTTTCTGTAAAAAAATTCCCAATTTTCTGCTTTTCTTTTCATTTTGGTTGCATTGGTTTTCTTTGTGCAAAAACTTTTTAATTTTATATAATCAAAATGATCCATTTTACATTTTGCAATATTCTCTATATCTTGCTTGGTCCTAAATTCTTCTCTTATCCATAGCTCTGACAAGTAAACTTGTCCATCCTCTCCTAATTTGTTTATGCTATCACTCTTTATATTAAATCATGTACCCATTTTGACATTATCTTGGTAAATGTTGGTCTATCACCTAGTTTTAGCCATACCATTTTCTAGTTTTCCCAACTTCAGATAATGAAGTTTTGTCCCAAAAGCATAGATCTTTGGGTTTGTCTAACACTAGATTGCTATACTCATTTACTGCAATGTATTATGTACTTTTAATAATACTAAGCATTGCTATGATGAAACTTTTACAAATGAGGCAAACTACTAATAGATTTTCTTTCTGAACCAGGATGGGATAGCATTCTAAAAATATGAGGACTTCAGAACACTTAGGGATAAACTCAAGTGATTTTTTTCTTTAAATCATGTTGATAAATGAATATTGTTAATAAAAAATATTCAATATCAAATTTCTTCCTAATTATATTCATTTAAGCTCCACTTATGGTGCTGTCTCAGTAGAAATTGTCCCCAACTATGTAAAATCATGGCTATCTTTCAATTTATTTTGTTTTCCTGTAAATGAAGGCACTTTTAAGTAATGTTTTTGAATGGAGGTACCAGTTTTCGAAGTATATTTTATACTAGAACCAGGGCTTAAAGTGATAAAGATAAAAGGTGGCTTGTATCACTCTTCTGAAAGAAATGAGGAAGTTATATAGAATATGTTCAGGAGCAGATTTAATCAAGGCATTTGAGGGGAAAAGACAGGAAGACAACTTCAAACCATACCAAAGGGAAAGTATAACATCTCATTCCACATTACATGAAACACAATGCTATTCTTGCCTGTAGAAATGGAGTCAACATCAGACAACCCCAAAAGGATTTTAGTCTTCCTGCCCTTTTAAAGAAGAAAAGTCCCTTCCTTTCTCTTCAATTTCTTTGCCCAATGAAACAAAAATTACATTCAAGAAAAAGTACATCTCATTTCTAGGAAACAAAGCAATCAGATTTTAGCTGAGTTGCCCTGAAACATGATGACTGGCTTAAATCCTCAATAAGGATGTGATCTCTAATGAAATGTCATTCCTTTCTAGGCATGACTGGTTTCTATACTGAGAAAATTGTCAAGAGGACTCAGTGTGTGTCAATATATTGACACAGTGACTCAACCAACAATTATCAGATAGCTGGGACATTTTGAAGCAGACTATTTTAGTTTAGTTCAGTTTATTCTTGCTGTTGCATTACTGATCTAATTTACAAAATCAGCATTCATTCTTTGCACTATACAAAGATGAGTACAACTCATCTGACCTCACAGAGCTTACAGTAAGAGGAGGGGAGAAAGAAAGCTAACATTTATATAGAGAATTAAAGTTTGTAAGCTTTTTGCAATGGTGTCTCATTTGAACCTCACAACAAGAACTCTGTGAGGTTGATTCTAGAGGTATTACAGCAGGTGAAGTTCATACTGAGAGAGGAAAAGGTCACAATTTGTAAAGGCAACATCCAAAGCCAAGTCCTCCTAGATCCAACTCCAATACTCTAACCACACAGCCTCTTAATGGAAGAGTAGAAAGATAAGATTTTATGTGTATTATTTCCTCTAATGCCACAGATGATCATTGTCATAGAGGAGTCAACCAGTCAGTCAGTAAACATTTATTAAAAACCAGTAGGTTTCACTGTGTGAAGTACTAGGGATTCCAAGAAAGGTAAACAAACAAAAAAAAAATGAAGCAATAACCACTCACCAAGTACTTACAATTTTCTGGGGGAGATAACATGTAAAAATAAGATATATACAGGAGAAATTGGTGAAAATTAACAGAGGGAAGGCACTAGAACTAGAGAGGATCAGGAAAAGCTTCCTGTAGAATGTAACTTTGCTTTTTAAGGTTTTTTTGTTTGTTTATGTTGTTTTGTTTTTATTTTTTGTTTGTTTGTTGCTGACACTTGAAGGAAGCCAGGAGGCAGAAATGAGGAGAGAGAAAATTCCAGGCATGGGGATCAGTCAAGGAAAATACCTGGAGTTTAGAGATGGAGAATCAGTATCACTAGATAGAGGAAAAAGAGTTGTAAGAAGAAATACATATTCTGCATAGCTGTAGACAATGATTGAGCCTGGCCTTTGACGCATGTGCAGTATCCTTCTATTGTAATTATGCTTGTTTACTTTCAAAAGGCTAAGCATGTCTATTACAAGATAATATTTTTCCTTAACACTTACTCACCATTACTACTTGACAGTGTTCTAGGAACAGTAACTATTAGCAATGAACAAGAAAAAGAAATTAAGTGAATAGGCATTTTCAATACATTTACATGATACATACTTGATAAAAAATATAAAATAAAGGGATAAGAAATATACCCACAAAAAAGCCCCATAGTTTCTAGATAATTACAGACAGAGATTGGGGAAAATTGTTGAAAAGAAAAATGTCATTTGTTATAAAGAAAATTATATCAAAAATCTTTGGCTTTTATTTACTAATGCAAGCAACATCTATATAAAACAAACTACAAAGTAATTACACTAAAAATAAGGGAAGATGTTATAGCAAAAAAATTCCAATACTCTCCCAAATCACTCATAGATTGAACTGCTATCATCAAGAAAACAAAGGGCTACATTATTAAAATGATAACAGAATTGATATGGAAGAGCAAAAGGAAAAAAATATCCAAGGCAGCCACATGACAGGGGAAGGAGAAAAAGCCAACCTGTCCTACTTCGTTTGATATTGGGCTACAAGACAATATTTATCAACATTGTCTAATTATTGGTTTTAAAAAGGAAAATATCAATAAAATAGAAAAAAAAGCATCAGAAACAGAAACTGACAATGTTCAATGCTTAATAAGTATATGATAAATATATGAAAATATGATAGGATTAACTATTCAGTGAAAACTTTGGGGCAAACTGATTTAGTAACATGGCAGCAATGGATCTTGTTATAGCAAAATACTGACTTCAAGTCTCTTTTCCACCAAGTACAGTATCTCCCATAAGTACATCAAGAATAGGTAAGGTTGGGGAGGAGCCAAGATGGAGGAGTAGAAAGATACACATATGCTAGCTCCAAACCCACAGGCCATAAAATACCTGTAAAGAAGAACTCCCAACAAATTCTGGAGCAGCAGAAGCCACAGAACAATGGAGCAGAGGAGATTTCTGTTCCAGAGAGACCTGAAAAACTGACACCCCAGACCTGGAGCAGAGCCCAGCCCTGCCTTGGCCACACAGAATCTCCAGCCACAGCGAAGATCCCTCCACCCACAGGTGCCAAAGGTCAGTGAGAGGGTCTTTTCAGCTTGCCAAGAGGGGATCAGGGTGTCCCCATAACTCAGGCCCCCTCGGGAGGCAGCAGCAGAGGCAGCAGCAGACAAGGGCTCCCAAAGCAGGCAGAAGCTCAAATCCATTGTTGAAGGTCTCCACATAAACCCCCTGAGGGAACTGAGCCCCGTGTGGCAGCCCAGCCCCCACCTGAGCACTGAACTTAATCTCACACTGAATAGCAGCCCCACCCCCACCGAAAGCCCTGAGGCTGGGAAGCAGCATTTGAATCTCAGCCTCCAAGCACTAGCTGGGCAGATCTGGAAACCAGGTGGATGTGGAGAGGAAACTCAGAAGTCAAGTCACTGGCTGGGAAAATGCCCAGAAAAGGGAAAAAAAATAAGACTATCCAAGGTTACTTTCTTGGTGAACAGATATCTCCTCCCATCCTTTCTGATGAGAAAGAACAATGCTTTACCATCAGGGAAAGACATAAAAGTCAAGGCTTCTGTATCCCAAACATCCAAAAGAAATATTCAATGGGCTCAGGTCATGGAAGAGCTCAAAAAGGATTTTCAAAATCAAGTTAGAGAGGTGGAGGAAAAGCTGGGAAGAGAAATGAGAGACATGCAGGTAAAGCATGAACAGCAGGTCAGCACCCTGCTAAAGGAGACCCAAAAAAATTCTGAAGAAAATAACACCTTGAAAAATAGCCTAACTCAATTGGCAAAAGAGGTTCAAAAAGCCAATGAGGAGAAAAATGCTTTAAAAAGCAGAATTAGACAAATGGAAAAGGAGGTTCAAAAGCTCACTGAAGAAAACAGTTCTTTCAAAATTAGAATGGAACAGATGGAGGCTAATGACTTTATGAGAAACCAAGAAATCAAAAACAAAACCAAAAGAATGAAAAAATGGAAGATAATGTGAAATATCTCATCAGAAAAACAACTGACCTGGAAAATAGATCCAGGAGAGACAATTTAAAAATTATGGGACTACCTGAAAGTCATGATCAAAAAAAGAGCCTAGACATCATCTTTCATGAAATTATCAAGGAAAACTGCCCTGAGATTCTAGAACCAGAGGGCAAAATAAATATTCAAGGAATCCACAGAACACTGCCTGAAAGAGATTCAAAAAGAGAAACTCCTAGGAACATTATGGCCAAAATTGAGAGTTCCCTGGTCAAGGAGAAAATATTGCAAGCAGCTAGAAAGAAACAATTCAAGTATTATGGAAATACAATCAGGATAACACAAGATCTAGCAGCTTCTACATTAAGGGACCAAAGGGCGTGGAATATCATATTCCAGAAGTCAAAGGAACTAGGACTAAAACCAAGAATCACCTACCCAGCAAAACTGAGTATAATACTTCAGGGGGGAAAATGATCTTCCAATGAAATAGAGGACTTTCAAGCATTCTTGATGAAAAGACCAGAGCTGAAAAGAAAATTTGACTTTCAAACACAAGAATGAAGAGAAGCATGAAAAGGTAAACAGCAAAGAGAAGTCATAAAGGACTTTACTAAAGTTGAACTGTTTACATTCCTACATGGAAAGACAATATTTGTAACTCTTCAAATTTTTCAGTATCTGGGTAGTTGGTGGGATCACATACACACACACTCACACACACACACACACACACACACACACACATGCACACACAGAGAGACAGAGAGCACAGAGTGAATGGAATAGGATGGGATCATATCTTTAAAAAATGAAATTAAGTGGTGAGAGAAATATATTGGGAGGAGAAAGGGAGAAATGGAATGGGGCAAATTATCTCTCATAAAAGAGGCAAGCAAAAGACTTTTTAGTGGAGGGAAAAAGAGGGGAGGTGAGAGAAAAACATGAAGTTTACTCTCATCACATTCGACTAAAGGAAGGAATAAAATGCACACTCATTTTGGTATGAAAACCTATCTTACAATACAGGAAAGTGGGGGAGAAGGGTGTAACCAGGGTGGCGGGGAGGATGAAAGGGAGGGCAATGGGAGGAGGGAACAATTTGAAGTCAACACTGTTGGGGAGGGACAGGATCAAAAGAGACAATAGACACAATGGGGGGCAGGATAGGATGGAGGGAAATATAGTTAGTCTTACACAACACGACTATCATGGAAGTTATTTGCAAAATTACACAGATATGGCCTATATTGAATTGCTTGCCTTCCCAAAGGGAATGGGTGGGGAAGGAGGGATGAAGAGAAATTGGAACTCAAAGTTTTAGGAACAACTGTCGAATACTGTTCTTGCTACTAGGAAATAAGAAATACAGGTAATAGAGTATAGAAAGTTATCTGGCCCTACAGGACAGAAGAAAAGATGCGGACAAGGGAAGGGAGGCAGCATAGAAGAGAGGGCAGATTGGTAATAGGGGCAATTAGAATGCTCGGTGTTTTGGGGTGGGGGGAGGGGACAAATGGGGAGAAAATTTGGAACCCAAAATTTTGTGAAAATGAATGTTAAAAGTTAAATAAATAAATTTAAAAAAAAAGAATAGGTAAGGTTCCTTAAAAGATGTGACAAAGAAAATCTTGTTTGATCACCCTCTGGGGGTGACCAATTAATATTAATATATATTAATATCAGGCAAGCATAAAACAAGAAGGCAGGCATATGTCCAAAGTATTCCCCACTGCAACAGAGGGAATCCATCACTGCATCCCTGGTTCCAAGTTGAAGAGTGTTTCTCTATAAATGGTCTTTGGTGTGTGTGTTTGTGTGTGTGTGTGTACATATATATGCATATACACATATGCATATGTGTGTATACATTATATATATACACATATGTGTATGTATTGTATATACATGTATATACACACATAATTACATACATGCATACACACAGAGACTGAGAACCACTAGAGGAGACTCCTATTTATAAATGATGCTCTGGTGATTATATCAAGACTGGGAACGTTGCAGTGCTTCCTAGCTAAGACCCACAACCAATAAAAATAGTCCTACAGCCCATAAAGGAAAAACCAGATGATTCAAGAATGCTAATCATCCAGATTATTACATGTCATTCAGTTACAGAGCTCAGCCATCAATGAGTGTATGTGTGTGTATAATTTTATCCTCATCAATGACATTAAGTAAGAGGAATTAACATCTGCTTTGCTCCTATACCCTAAGGATCATGAGACTTTTCCACCTGACTTGCAACTAAAACCCTCTATATGTATTATCTCCCCTGTTAGAATATGAGCTCCCTAAGACAGGGATTGCCTTACTTTTCTGTCTGTATCCCCAGAGCTTAGCATAGTTTTTTGTGCATATCAATCACCTAAAAACAAATGTTTTATTCATTCATTTATAGATAGATAATCTTGAACAGATACTACAAATGATTCAGGTGAGATTTAGGTAGAAAGAAGAAAGTAGTCTCAATTGCATTTGAAATAATTAAAAATTTTTCCCTGATACAAAGACCCAACTTTTAAATACCTATATTCTACTGGAATTGGGTGACAATACAACACCACAGGCTGTGGAAAATTCAAAACATAATCCTCAAAAAGTAATGGAGAAAAGTGTGATGAAGGTTTCTAGGCTATAACAAATAATTAATAGGGAACTAGAAAGAACTATAGTATTAAAAAATGTGATAGGAATGTATGATTGTAAAAAATGAGCTAGTTATATGGCTACAATGGATAATTCACAAGGAAAGGTCATATACTCCAATGATATCATCAAGATGTCAAGAGAAAGAAAGGTCTCAAATATATGAGATGGATGACGCCCACCTCCCCCACTTATGGAGGATGTGAATAAGAGTTTTAAACAGAATGAGTTGTAATAGGTGAGTTGTAATCTGCATATCTGAAGGGAACTCAGATCCATTCAAATAAACCAGTGAGGGAAACAGAAACAAAATGTATATGAAAACAGAAGTTTATATTATTTGTCACAGCTATAGTAAAAGAGGAAAATTCTTAACTTTTTTTTAAAAAAATAGAAGAAAATATAGATGGATTTTATCATATAAAGTTGAAAATTTTTCTAGAAAAATAATCTAGGTTAAAAATCTTTATGATAAAAGTGTATTAGAAAGACCACTAAATTTTGTCATCAGAAGTCATGGATATGAATCTAGGTTCAACTACTTGAGATCTGTGTGAACTTGTACAGATTTTTTTAACCTCTCTACCCCTTTTTCAACTTCCCACCCCTATTAGAGATCTGAATGATGTGATCTCTAAAAGTCCTGTCCTGTACTACATCCCATAATCCTATTTTTTCCCCAGGACTAATTTTCCCTAATCCACCTTCTAATCCCCCTTCCTCTTTTCTTCCCTTTCCATCCTATTTCCCAGTTGTGAAATGTATTTATGTAGCAAATTGTGTGTGTGTGTGTGTGTGTGTGTGTGTGTGTGTGTGTGTGTGTGTGTATTCTCCCCTCTTGGACTAATACAGGTAAATGAGGTCAAAGGGTGAGCCATTCCCCCCACTTCCTCATTTTTGTTTGTATAAATGTCTATTCACCCACCCTGATTTTGTGAAATAATTTCCTCTTACCTTCCTTTCCCTTCTTACCCTCTCCTTCCCTTCTTAAGATCAAGATAGCAGAATCACTCCCAGCCTTTCTAATTAGACCCCCTTTATGTGATGATGATTAGGTTCAGAGGGATCACATCTCATCTCCCTATATTTAAATGCAAATAGTTTCTCTTTTTTTTAGTCCCTTATCATTATTTATGTTTACCTTTTTACCTTGCTTTTAACTCTTATGTTTGAATTTCAAAATTTCTATTTAGCTCTGATCTTTTCATTAGGAATGCTTGGAAATCTATTTCATTAAAGATCTATTTTTCCCCCATAGAATTTTCTCAGTTTTTCTGGGCAAGTTATCCTCAGCTATAAGTCTATATCTTTTACCTTCTAAAATATTGTATTTCAAGCTATTGTTTCCTCTATAATGGCAGCTGCTAAATCATGTGCAATACTACTGTTCCTCAGTACCTGAATAGTGCTTACAGTATTTTTTTTCTTTGACCTAGAAGCTCTAGATTTTAACTATGATGTTCCTGGGAGTTTTCATTTAGGAATCTATTTCAGGAGATACCTCTGGTTCTAAGCATCTGGACAGTTTTCTCTTGAGAGTTCTTGAAATATTATTTCTAAAGTTTTTTGTCATGGAAATCAGATAGTCCAATGATTCTTAAAGTTTTTCCAGGTTAGTTGTTTTGTTTCCTGGGGTTGGGGTGGGGTGTTATGAGATATTTTACATTTTCTTCTATTTTTTCATCCTTTTGACTTTGTTCTATTTCTTGTTGTATAATGAAGCCATTGGCTTCTATTTGTCCCATTATAATTTTTCAAGGAGTCTGTTGTTTAGGCAAGGTTTTGTACATCTTGTGCCAAGCTATTAATTCCCTTTCCAATTCTTTCTTCCATAGCTCTCATTTCTTTTCTATTTTTTCCCTCAACAGTTCTCATTTTACTTATACAAACATTCTAGCTTTTTTACAACTCTTGCTTCATCACCTTGAGGAATTCTAGTTGACTTTTTGGCCAAGCTGTGTTTTTCTCTGGGGCTTTACTTGTAGATGCTTTATAATCATTTTCTTCTGCATTTTTGTCTTGAGCTTCCCTGCTGCAGTTTTTGTTTATTCATTCTCCCTCTCTTGACTTTGGATCTGGTGTTAGGTCTGTGTTTTAACATAGTACTGGAAGGAAAGTTTAGATTAGTCCTACTGTTTCTTCCTTGAGGTATTGAGTCATTCCAGAATCTCAGGGATAGTCTGGGGACCTGCAAACTTTTAGTGCTCCCAAAGTGGTCTGATCTAAGGCAAAGTCCGATTGCTATCCATCTGATCTGAGCCCCAAAAGTACCTGACCTGGGTTTGGGTCTGAGCAATAGAAGACTCTAGTTGGATTCAGCTCCTATCAGCCATCTGGAAATCTCTAGCTGGAATTCCTGCTCTTGTTCTTCCCCTGCAGTCTGGGCTAGATGCTAGAATTAAGACTACATTGCTTTTAGGGTCTCAGTCACACCACCACTGCTTGCTCCTTTCTCAGTACACCACCTTAGGCCTCCCTACCTCTCACCTCTCCTAAGTCCTATTCTCAGTCTGCCATGGATCTGTGCCCTACAACAGCGTAGTGAATGACAAAGCTGCCAGTTGACATTTGTCCTTATTTCAATAAACCAACATAGGTCTAGTGGTGCCCAGGTAGGTTTATGTCTGCCAACATTTACAGCCTCTCCCTTGGGGTGCTCTGAAGCATGGTGTTCTCCTGGCCTGATCTTGCCCCAGTGTCTGCAGATTTCTTTTTCTGTTTCCCTCTGCTAATCTGGGACAGGTAAATGATTTACTGTGGCTTTGTTTTTCTGAATTTCCCCCAAGAGGATTTGATCTCTTGCATTTTTTAGACCTATTTAGAATAGAGTTTAAGTTGTGGTTGTTACTGTTTCTAGGGGAGGAGTGGAGTCTGCTATGCTGCTTCCTGTCATCTTAACTCTACCTCCTCCATCATTATTTAGCGAGGGACTCTCCTACCCCCTGGAGGTTGTTTTGTCCACTTAGAACTTCAAATAATCTCTGTTTTTATCAATGTAGAACAAATTGCAGCTCCTCCATGACTTGAGATCACTTCATGAGCTACTGGGGCAAAAAAGAAATAAAAATTACTTCACTAACCATCTTGAAACGATCCAGGATAGAGTATGATAGTCATCAGTAAGTAGACCCAGTTTGTCCTTAGTCCCATGCTTGAAATCTTTCCAGTTTCCTAGGACCTAGGACAGCTTTCTCTTCATTGGCATACTCAAGATTACAGGATTGTGTCCTAATGAGACATCATTGTGCTCTAGTGGAGGTCTGATATGTTGTCCATTTCTGCTTTTGGGAGACAACCGTTTTGCACAACAGTGGAGTAGTATAGAGAGAGCCAGCTTTAGAGTCATAAAAACCTAAACAGATGTCTACTTTATGACACTAACTGTAACCATGGTGCATATCTTATAACATCTCAGTGCCCCAGCCAAAAATCTTAGCCTGTAAGCTACATACAAAATGCTGATCTACTTTGGTGAATGAAGTTTCCCTACACTGCTTATGGAGTTGTTGGGAAGAAATCATTTTATATGTAATCCTTATTTTTATGTAAAATGGCTACATAAATATGAACATTGATAATTTTCAAGAGGCCATTTTCCCTCTTGCTTTACATCTCAACTCCCTCCCCTCACCTTGGCATCATCTTTCATTCTTTCCTCTGCAAATCAGTCTCTGATGAAGAGGTGGCCCTTCTTGTTGGCCAGGTCCAATCTCCTATCTAAATGCTTGATCCCTTCTCATCTAGCAGATTCCCCCACCCCCATGATCAATTCTTATCTTTAATTTTCATTCTCTCCCTCTCTAATGAATTCTTACCTTTGGCCTATAGGCTGGGCCAGGTTTTCCTTATCTCTAAAAAATCTTTACTTGGCCCTACCATCTGCTCAAGTTATGACCCTACCTCCTTGCTCCCTTTGCAATATCAAACTCCTAGGAAAAACTTTATCTTGCTCCTCAAGTCCTTTTGCAATATAGCTTCTGACCTTATCATTCAAATGAAATTGCTTTCTCTAAAGTTATCAATAACTTCTTAATTGCCAAATTCAGTGATGTTTTCTTAGCCCTCATCCTTCTTGACCTTTCTATAGCACAACACTATTGACCGCCTTCTCATCCTGAATCTCATCTTTGGTTTTTCATGACATTGATTTCTTGATTCTCCTCCTCCTCTTCTCAGTCTCCTTTGATGGATCATCATCATCTCAATTTCTCCTACTAACCAAGGTTACACCTGAAAGGTCTCTTCTCTCTACAACCAAAATCATTCACAAAATCTCTCTCTCTTCCTTCCTCTCGGCCTCCCTTCCCCTTCACACACACACACCCTCTTTTCATTTCTATACAAATGGTTCCCAGATCGATGTATTCAGCCCTAGTATCTCAAATGAGTCCTGGTCCCACATCAGAACCAGACATTTTGGACTAGATATCCCATAGACATATCAAATTCAATGTGTCCAAAAAAACTTATCGTTTTTACCCCAAACTCATCCTTCTTCCTAACTTTCATATTTCCGTCACAGAATAAAATAATTTGAAAGTTGACAAGGCCCTCAGCTGTCATCCAGACCAATTTATACACCAAGGAATTCCTTGATACAACATACCCAACAATTGTTGTCCAGCCTCTCCTTAAAAACCACCAGTGAAGAGGAAACCATCACCTCTCAAGGCAGTCCATTCCAATTTTAAACAGCTCTGATTGCTTGGAAGTTTTTCCCAATATGAAGTTTAAATATGCCTCTTTTCAACTTTTTCCCACTCTACCTGTTCATGATCTTTAGGGCCAAACCAAGCAAGGTTAGTCTTTCTATATGACAACTCTAAATTACTTCAAGACAGCCATCATGTCCCCCCTGAATTTTCTAGTCTCCAGGCAAAACATGCACCAATTTCTTCAACCTATGACATAGTTTTCAAATTCCTTCACCATTGCCCTCCTCTGAACACTCTTTGATGCATAATGTCCTTAAACTGTACTTTCCAGAACCAAACACAATATTCAAAATGGGAACTGAAGAAGGCAGACTGCCATAGGACTATCTGCTCCCTATTCTGGGAAGCTGTGCCCATCTTATTACAGATCAAGTCTGCATTAACTGTTTTGGTTGTCATGTCACTCCTATGACACAAAATCAGCTAGGAATACACTAAAACCCTCAGAACTTTCTCATAACAACTGCTGTTTATCCATGTCCCCCATCATACTTCTGAAATTGATTTTTTTGTACACAAATGCAAGACTTTTGCAGATTACTTGTCTAATCTTCAATCAATTTTATTTATTTACTTTGGTAGAAGAGTGGTATCTGAACCTACTTGAATTTAAAACCTAAATATTTTATTTTTAAAAAGCCTAGACTGACATATTTACCTCATGAGCAAGGTCAACTAAATCACTCTCTGTCTGGCACCAATATGGCCTGTCAGTCGTTATCATTCCCGAAAAGTCACTTTCTTCAGATTCTATTTCACGGTTTTCTCTTTCATTCTTCTTATACCTTGTTTAATGAGACATTCTTCAGCTTCTATTTAAGTGATTTCTTTCAGTCTTTTCTTGTCCATTCTTCTCCCAACAATAATCAGAAGAAATATAACAAGTATTTTGGTGATCCCAATAAATGTTTTTGCATTGACTGCAGTTAATAGCTAGTCATCATCCTAGCAAGCATTTCGACAGAATTTCAAGTTTTGCAAAGTGTTTTACAAATATTATGTCATGTTATCCTCACAACAGCCCTGTGAGGTAGGTGCAATTATTATCCCCATTTTACAGGTGAGGAAACTGACTCCAAGAGAAGGTAAGTATTTTGTCCAGTGCAGCTAGTAAATATCTGAGACAGAAATCAAAATCAGATCTTCCTGAATCCAATGACTGCTGTCTACTCCCTATACCACCTACATGGCTTTCCAGGCTACAGGTATCAGATAAATGGTATACCAATGAAACACATCCAGAGTCTGGATATATCCTCTATATTGGCTTTAGGTCTTATTCCCATAAGTCAGTTGGATAGTATCATTTACCTTAAACACATTTTTGATAGAATTCACCAACCTTCAAGAATTCCCTTCAAGAACCAAAAGAGAAAAGGTCTTCTCAGGAAGACCTTTCAAAGTTAACTATCAGAACTAATTTCTTCCTATGACTCCATAGCCTGTTTTCTGACCCTACCATTCTCTTCTTTTCCGCCATTATGCGAACTATTGCTTATTGCTAGCTTTCTTCTTTATTCCTAGACCTTAGTAGAGGCAATCCTGGTAGCCCTTTCCTTGATATGACCCCCTAGCTCCCTACAAAGAGAAGAGAGACCAGACTCCTTTCTTCATTAATCTATAAGTAGGAAGTGTGGTGTAGTAGGAAAAAAGTATTAGGTCTGAAGTCAGAAGACTTGTTTCAAAACCCAGCTCTGTTATTCCATATATGGATGGCTTTAGAGATGTCCTCATCTGTAAACTGAGGAAGAGAGACTGTAAAGTTAGTATGCACATTATTATTGTCACATATGCTATTTGTATCATAGAGTTAAATTCCATAAAAAGAGAATAAGTGTGCATAAGTAAGTTGCATATGTATATATATATATGCATATATGTTTTCATACACATATACCAAATATATATGTATGTGTGTGTATTTATATTTGAGAAGTAACATGCATGGAATCATATATAGAAAACTGGCCTCAGAGCCAGGAAAACCTGGGTTCCACTCCTGCCCCCAACAAAACTATATTGTGACCTTGGGTGACCCTAGTGCTCTTTGTGGTTGTTGCTCAGTAGTTGAATCATGTCCAATCCGTGACCCCATGCACCATAGCATGCCAGGTTCTTCTGTCCTCTACTATCTCTCAAAAGCTTTTCACATTCACGTTAATTGTTTCCAGGACATAATTAATCCATCTCTTCCTCTGCCATCCCCTTCTTCTTTTTACCTTTAATTTTTCCCAACATCAGGGTCTTTTCCATTGAGTCTCATCTTCTCATTATGGGACAAAAGTTTTTAAGCTTCAGCTTTTATGTTTCACCTTCCAGTGAAAAGCCTGAATTAACTTATTTAAGTACTAACTAATTTGATCTCCTCACTGTCCAAGGGACTCTCAAAAGTCTTCTCCAACACCTCAATTCAAAAGTATTGATACTGTAGCACTCAATTTTCCTTATAGTCCAACTCTCATTGCCATATATTGCTACTGGAAAAACCATAGCTTTGAGTTGACAGCCCTTTGTTAGAAAGGTAATGTCTCTGCTGTTTAGTATTCTATCCAGATTTGCCATCGCTTTCCTTCCAAGAAGGAAGCATGTTTTAATTTCATGGTTAGAGTTGCCATCTGCATCTCTGAACCCAAGAATATACAATCTGACTGTGTTTTAATTTCTTCTCCCTCTATTTGCCAGGAAGTGATGGGACTCATTGCCAAAATCTTAGCTTTTTTTGGTTTGTTTGGTATTTTTTAATATTAAGCTTCAAGCCAGCTTTCACTCTTTTCTTTCACCCTCATCAAGAGGCTTCTTAATACCTCTTTACTTTCTGCCACAAGGCTGGTGTCTTCTGCATATTTGAGATTGTTGATATTTATCCTAGTAACCTTAATATCAGCTTTTGATTCATCCAGCCTGGCATTTCACATGATGGTACTCTGCATTCAAGTTAAATAAGGTAACAATATATATCCTTGTTGTACTCCTTTTCCGATCTTAAACTGATTGGTTGTTCCATGTCCATTTCTATTGATTCTTGACCTGCATAGCTGCTTCTCAGAAAGTAAGGAAGATGATCTGGTCCTCCCATCTCTTTGAGGACTTGCCACATTTTGTTGAGATCCACTCTGTCAAAGGCGTTAGGGTAGTCAATGAAGCAGAAGTAGATGTTTTTCTGGAACTCCCTTGCTTTCTCCATAACGCATCCAATGTTATCAATTTGGTCTCCAGTTCCTCTGCCTGTTTGAAGACCAACTTGCTTCTGATGATTCTCAATTCACATGTTGCTGAAGCCTAGCTTGCAGAATCTTAAGCATAATGCTGGGGTATGAAATAATGCAATTGTTCAGTAATTTAAACATTCCTTGGCATTGCCCTTTTTAGGATTAAGAAGTAAACTGAATGCTCAAAGTGGTCACTATTGAGTTTTCAAATTTTCCAGCATTTTAACAGCATCATCTTTTAGGATTTGCAATAGCTCAGGTGGAATTCTGTCACCTCCATGAGCCTTATTGTTAGTGATGCTTCCTAAGACCTACTTGACTTCATTCTCCACTATGTCTAGCTCTAGATCATTATGATTATGGGTAAGGTTAAGATCTTTCTTATACAGTTATTTTGTGAATTCTTGGCACCTCTTAAACATTTCTGTTAAGTCCCAATTTTTGTCTTTTATGGTGCCCATTTTTTTCATGAAATATTGCCTTGATATCTCTCATTTTCTTGAAAAGATCTCATCTTTCCCATTTTATTGTTTTCATTTATTTCTTTGCATTGCTCATTTAAGAAAAATTCATCTCTCCTTGCTATTTTCTGGAATTCTGCATTCAGTTGGATATTTCTTTCTCCTTTAGCTTTACTTTTTCCTTCAGCTATTTCTAAAGTGTCATCAGAAACTCATTCTATTTACTTGCTCTTTTTCTTTAAGAAGCTTTTTGTTGCTGCCTCCTGCACAACAGTGCAAACCTTCTGTCCATAGTTCTTCAGGCACTCTGTCTACCAGATCTAACCCCTTAAAATCTCTTTATTACCCAAAGTCAGCTCCAGGTCTTGTTTTAACTGACTGTATAGAGCTTCTCCACCTTTGGCACAAAGTATATAATCTGTCTGATTTCTATATTGATCATCTGCTGATATCCACGTGTAGAGTCAGTCACATTTTGGATTGTTGACAAAGAGTGTTTACCATGACCAGCAAGTTATCTTGATAAAATCCTATTAGTCTCTGCCCCTCTTCATTCAGTACTCCAAGGCCAAAGTTATAAGCCAGATTATCTTTTGATTTCTTATTTTAGCATTCCAATCCTGTATGATAAATGTGATTTTTTTAATGTTAATTCTAGAAGGTGGTAAAGGTCTTCATAGAACTGATCAACTTTGGCCTCTTTGGCATCAGTAGTTGGAGCATAGACTTGAATTACTGTGATGTTGAATGGTTTCCCTTGAATTTGAGCAATCGATTACATGTCATGTCATTTCCCTGATGTCATGATCCTCTTCTAGAATGAAGGACAAATGCAAACCTATACCCGAGTACTGTTTTCTCACTCTTTTATTGACTATGTATTGGCTACACCATTTCTTCTAGGGGATTTTTGCTCACGATAGTACATGTAATAATTACCTGAATTAAATTCACCTATTCCCATCCATTTAAGCTCACTGAAATCCAAAATATGAATGTTTAATCTTTTCATCTCCTGTTTGACCACATCCAGCTACCTTGACTCATAGATCTTGTGTTACTGGTTCATATGTAACATTGATCTGTATAGCATCAGACTTTTTTTTCATCATCAGACATATCTGAAGCTGAGATTCCTTTCAGCTTTGGCCCAGTTGCTTCATTAATACTGGAACTACTTGTAGTTGTCCTCCACTCTCCCAGAAGCATATTGGATACCTTCTAACCTGAGAGACTCATCTTCCAGTGTCATCTCTTTCATCCTGTTAATACTGTCCATAAGGCCTTATTGGCAAAGACATGGGAGTGTTTCACCGTTTCCTTCTCCAATGGAACACCTTTTGTGAAAACTCTCTTATCTATCTTGGGTAACCCTACACAGCATAGCACATAGCCACACTGAGCTACGCAAACCCCCTCCATTGCAACAAGGCAGTGATCCAGGAGGGGCTTAGTGCTCTAAGCAACTCTGTAAGTAATGACAACAACTTGCAATAATTCCTCCTCCAGGAATTACTTATGTCAATGAAATCACAGGTTTAGTCCCTGTATCTATCTATCTGACCCCAAATAATGCATCTTCACTTTGGACTTTGCATAAGATATCCAACACTTTAAGTAATCATCTGTCTTCTTTTTGGAAGTCTCTCTTAATGTTTATATTTAGCAAAGCATTGAATAAAGTCATACACATTGTTCCATATGTCATAGAAACTTGTATGATATTAACATATGTATGACTTATTTTGGAGCAAAGATTTTGCTCATGAAGTCTAATGTGCTTTTTTTCTTTTGTAATAACAAGCAATACACATATACATATCTAACATTCTCCACCCCTCAGTCAACTTTGATACAGACCCATCCGAACACTCTCCAACTCTAGTTTTGGGTCTGTCTTCTTTTGATACTTTCTCTTCCACTTTGAAGAAACTTACAAATCAGTCCCTAAGTTCTGGTAAAATTGCCTTGCCTCCAAAATTCTTTTCTTATTTATATTTACTCAGATCCTTACGTTTATGCCAATTTCTTCATCTTCTATACTTCTGGCATACAGATGGGGATGGAGAAGTCTAAATAAAATATTTCAACTGGCTAGAGCAAGCTAAAACTTAGCTGAATAAAATAGATCTCCATAAAAATGATGATAAATCTGTTCTGTTTCATGTCTATTTGTTGGTCCTACTAGTAATTTTATCTGTAAAGCATTTGGGAATGATTTGATTGTGTTCTCTTCCTTCTCATGTTACCCTCACCTGTTGTTTGCTTTTCAAAAATCAAACTTCAATTGTTCTACATAAGTTTTGCAAATCAATTTCACCCTACCCTATCACTGTCATGTCAAAAAAGATGAAAAGATTACTGGATTAGACAATTTCTGGACTTTTTGTCAACTTCATTGGGGTCACTTTTTCATGAGTTAAACTTATTTACAAAATGATGATCATATCAATATCTTTATGTTATAAACAAACTATAAAACTATATTTTTAAACTGTCAAAAAAAAAAAAAAGGGTTTGCAGTCAACACCCTCTCTCCCCTATGCACACATTCCCAAAGCTGTTTTTACATAAACTCCTACTTGGATATATGTTTTCTTTATCCTGTACTTTTGCAATTTAGTTTTTCTCAAGCTAAGTATCGAACCTTCTTTTACTTCCTAAGATGTCAATTTGGCCTTTCTCAAAGTCAATAGTTCATCTAAACAGGTCAGGTTAAAAGACCTGCAATCATCCACAGGGTCTTTTTCTCACCTTTATCTTTCCTTCTACTTTGTTATTGATTTGACCTTTGCTCTAGGCAGTTGATGATCTGACTACACACAGGCAGCTGATTCTACAATTGACTTCTGCATCTATAACCATCATTTCCAATCTGTTGAGATATAATCAATTGCATTTTCTTTAGTGATATGTTGCTCTGTATCCAAAGCCTTCTAACTCACTTCTTGAAGGAAGTACTCATGATATTCAGTTGTAGGACTTCTAAGTAATCCAAACAATTTTTTACCTCTTTCACTGCTTAGTCTTGAACTATATTTTCCATCCTAGCTTTGTCATTGCCATCTATGCTCATATTCTCAATGAAGTAAGTAAGTACTGTAGTTGGCTAAGTTGATAGGAGTGTATCAAATTCTCTTCATCTAAGTTTGTCTTTATCCTCACCATCAGACATTGGCAAATCAGCTGCAACTATCTTCAGTTTCTCTGTTGAGTGCTGCAAGATTAGATGACCATGTGTCTCATAAAATGTTTATTACTTCCTTTGGAAAGCACAAAATGAAATCAGTTCCCTCATTTCCCAATTGGAAGAAATCAATGTCCCATCATTCCATTTACCTGCAATTTCTTCATGCCTTATGATTTTATTGATAGTAGAAATGTCAATATGGATGTGATTCACTTCCTTCAGAAATATAATGCCAATCTCTCCCTACGTTTACGCCACTCCATCAGGATTGAAAGAGAAGGGGGGTCCATACACACTTAAGACTTGTTTGTATTTTTATTTGAAGTACAAATATTTGTCACTTAGTAAACTAATCACCCACTGATCCCCTTCTCATTTTTATAAACTGATGCCTTGGTAATAGAAATGGGCTATTGCTCGAACCTTTTTTGGAGATTTTGCCAGTTTGGCAGAATCAGTTGGGCCTTAAATTCCATTAACATAGTCATTTCCCTGCTCTGTGATGAAATTGAAACACAGTCCTTCTGAATAACTATGATATAAAATAACACGTGATAAGTGTATCAGAAAAGAACAAGGAAAGAGAGAGGATCAAGGAAGGTTTCATTGTGTTGTGAGCCAGGATTCTGGTGGAACTGGAGAGATTTGACTCAAGTTGGTATATCATTATGACCAACCCAAGAAATAATGGAGCAAACCTGGGGCACTTTGAGCTAGCTTTGCGCTCAAGCAGATTTATCTGGGACCCAGTTCTGGGCTGGTTGAGCAAGGAGGATATAAAAAGAATTTAAGGAATTTAGTAGAGATCTCCTGAGACCCAAGGATCTTCCTAATTCCTTGTTTGTGTTTTGACTCTTCTAGGCTGCTTAGTTTTTTTATGTCATTGTTGGTTGGTTGTTTTATTTTGCTTTCCTTTGGTTTTTACTACCTTGTGGGTTGTTGGCTATATTCTAATTAAGGAAATTGTTGATCTGAACCTTCAACTGTATGATTCATTAGAGCAGAAATGGAACTACAGCCTAGATCTGTGAAGTAGGCAGCATTTAAATTGGGCTTTTAAGGAAAAACAGGAATTCAAAAGGGGATACAGTAATAGATAGATCTATCACTACAAAGTGCCTTGGAGTTAAAAAGACCCAGGTACAAATCCCATCTCTGAAACTTGCTAATTTGGTACTATTGGAAGGCCGTTAACCTCTCAGTGCCTGCTGTTTATTAACATCTTAATTTGCAAATGAGTTATTGATCTCTGTGGTATTCCCTGTACCTTTGAGTTTATAGGTCCTGATCCCCCCCCAAAAAAAAATTCAGCCAGTAAAGAAAGGAAATGTAGACATTAGAGACACAGGAAAAAAAGAAGAGAGCTGGGGAATCATAGTATGTATCCAGCGGTCTAAAAAAGATCCATTTTTAATGGTGTATAGAATGCATGGCAAATTTGGAGTTAAAGTAAGTGTTAGAGGCAACTTGGCTTTTGAGTAAAAAGGTCTTCATTTCTATCCACTATTCAATTCACTTCATTGACAGTGGCTGCTTTGCCTTGGATTCGTGCATCACTCTCCCTATTCCTGACAGTTATCTGTTCTCCCCTGCATCTCCAAGCATAACCTCAGTAATCGTTCTACTGCTCAGCATAGCAGATGCCAGATCCCTAAACCAGCTTGAAACCAACCACTCCCTGAAGCAATTTTTCCTCTGACATATCCTTCACTTAGACATAGGAACCTCACTTTCATGAAAGGACCCCCTCAGGGTTCAGCCTTATCGGCATACTCCTAAGCTTTTTAGTTGAATCTCTAGGATTTTCCAAGTATATCATCATGTCATCTACAAAAAGAGATAGTTTTATAACCTCATTGTCTTTCTTTTTCTTCTCTTATTTCTATTGCTAGCATTCTAATACAATATTGAATAACTTTAGTAACAATAGGCATCCTTGTTTCCCTCCTGTTCTTACTGGGAAGACTTTTTGCTTATCCACATTCCTAATAATGCTTGCTGGCGGTTTTAGATAGATGTGTCATCATTTTAAGGAAAAGTCCATTTATATCTCTGCTTTCAAGTGTTTTGATAGAAATGGGTGTTGTATTTCGTCAATTGATACAATTGCATCTATTGATACAATCATATGGTTTTTGTTATTGTTTCGTTATTGATGTAATTGAACATGTTCATATTTTCCTTATGTCACATCATCCCTGCATTCCTGGTCACAATGTATAGTATTTGTTATCTATTATTGTAGTCTCTTAACTGGTGTGTTATTTAGAATTTTTGCTTCCATATTCATTAGTGAAATAGATCTATAATTTTCTTTCTCTGATTTTGCCCTTCCTGGTTTAGGTATATTTGTTTCATAAAATGAATTTGGTAGGGCTCTTTCTTTGCTTATTATTCCAAATAATTTATTTGATATTTGAATTAGTTTGTCTCTAAATGTTTTGCAGAATTCACTTGTAAATCTCTCTGGTCCTGATGCTTTTTTCTTAGGAACTCATTTATAGCCTGTTCAAGGCCATTATTGTTTTGAAAAAGAATAGGGTCCATGACAAGCTATTGTCCTGCTCTCCCACATGCCCAACCCTGTTCTCACTATTGGGTCACCTAGCATTCCACCATTTGGTTCTGAAATAGCTTGTAGGTGTTTTTCTTCTCCATGGTAGTCTTTGACATAGGTACCTCTATTCCCATGCCATCTTAGAATGTCAACAATCTCTCTTCCCTTCAGCGTGCAGTTACTTTGGTAGCCAAAAATAAGCCTTTTTGAAAAATGCATTGGCACCTCGTTTGCTGACAGAGGTAGTAAAGTCTATATATTTGAAATTGTGTCTATATTAAATATAAATAATGATTGAATGCTATGTCAGTAAGTAGTACGGAATTCTTATTCATTGGCAAAAGCAAGATTTAAATGCCATTCACCTATGACTAAAAAAAAATACAAGACCCAATTCTTAGTATACCTTAAATTGGCATTTGTGCAACTGGTAGGTTAACAAGTACCAATGATTTCCATTTCTGAGTTCATTATATGAGCTATTAGTGATAGGATCAGACACATTAGCTTCTGTCATAAATGTATATATTTTAAAATTGTTTCTTAGATTATGATGCTTTATGTGTAGTATAGATTCAATGGGAAATTTTGCATATGTGATTATACTGTTGGACAGCAGTGATTCTAAAGTTCTATCTTTTAAAAATGAGAATGCCTACCTATGTTTTCATATATCTTCCCACTCCTTTTTTCTTTCTTCATCTTTTCTGACAATTTAGCTATCACTTAATGATAATTATAACTATAAATTACAAAGACAGCTTATAATGCCACCTGTGGATGGACTACTCTAATTTGACAAGCTTATTTTTAACTCTAGCTGGTTGGCAAACACTTTCTGTTCTAAGAACTAGTACTGACGTAACACTTTATACATGTTATCTCACTTAATCCTCACAATAGCCCTGCGAGGTAGGTATAACTATTGTCCCCATTTTAGAGATGAAGAAACTGAGTCTGCTAGATTAAATGATTTGCCCCGTCTAGGGTAAGAGAGGATTTAAACTCAAGTCTTTACTCCAATTCCAGCACATTCTGTCCATTGCCCCATCTTGCTGCATTATTATAATTTTTCCAGAATTTTCCATATTAACAATCAGCTAGACTGGGCTATAATTTCTACTTATATTTTTTTTAAATATGCCACAGAATTCTAGAATTATGTCATTAGAAGGGATCTTAGAGCTCATCTGACTACATCATTTTATAGATACCAAAACCATTTCCAAGCAAAAGTACTTGACACTTTCCTAATTCTTTGCCTCAAAGTTAATGACTATTAAGGTTATTCCAAATCTTACCATGGCAGCAGAATCAGGAGCATAAGGAGGTGAATGTCCCATATCATATAGTTAACATTGAACATCATTTACCTATTGGATAGGCTTTGAAATATTTTACAATTGGTATAATTTGTAAAGCAATCAACATTTTAAAGAGCTTAAATCCTGCATAAAAAAAAACTATTGTACATAAAATGATGAACTTTTAGCCTCAAAGAATTTCCCAAATAAAGACTAGGGCCACTTCTTACCCATCCTTGAAAGATATTTCCCTTCAGCTGAAATGTAATGACTATTTATCAGTGTGTGTATGTGTGTGTGCGCGCGCATGTGTGTGTGTGTGTACACACACATATATATGTCAGCATATTAATAATAATAATTTATGTACAATAATAATAGCCTAGGGCAGCACAGCATTCTAAAATCAGGAATAATTTGAGGCTGTCAGAATATGAACACGTTAGACAGCAGGGATTGAATGTGAAAATTTGTATGTAAACTATTCTCCACTAGTCAAATGGATCTATAGTCTCATAGACATGAGCATTCCCTCTAGTAATGCTGACTACATGCCATCCACGCCTGCCTATCCACTCTGATTTTAAATATGTCCATCCATAAACCTAACACAAGGTTTTAGGACCCTTCTTAAGTTCTCTTGACATTTCAGAAACACCAAAGGCATATGTAGATTATTCTTGAGTGATCCTTTGTCCTCTCTGTGAGACAGGACTATATTTTTCTCTGGTGAAATATTTCTCTAATGACATGCTTTTCACCATTTCTGCATAATTCATCATCTATAATGTGTTACAGGCCAAGCTAAACTCCTCCATTGGCATTTGAGTAATCATTAACTTTAGTTTTTTGGGAACCATAGAATAACATAATTCAATGTCACCAGAAAAATATTGGCATAGGAATGGATGGGTCTTTCTTTCAGAAAGAATCCTGGGATCATCAAAAGCACTGTACAAGTTTCCAGAGACATTCAAGGCCTCTCTTCACCTATTCAAATCTATCCCCATACTTACAAAGACCTGCTAACACTGTCCTAGTTTTGGCTTTTCCTTAGAGATATTTTTGTCAAGTTCTCTGTGCATTATGATTGATTGCAATAACCACAAACTATGCAACTTTCATACTACTTAGTGCCTACATTGACTTGTAAGATAAAGGTAAGGAAGGCCCAACTCTCTAGGTTATCTGTCCAACTTTATATCTTAAAAATAGACTTTCTCCAACTATTTGGTCTTCCCCCTGTGGAGACTTAAGTCAAACTCTTGGCAGATTATGAATCTCATTTGTGAACACAAACAGGTGCATCTGTCAGCACTCACTGACTATAGGTGAAGTACATATTTTCAGTTTGAATTCTTCACTGGAACTGATCTATGACAGTAGCAAACATCTTTGGTGTACATGCATCTTCCTGTTTTCTGTCATGTCTGTTATTAATAAACAGAAGGTCATTAAATATCTGATGTCAAACCTTTCAAATAATTTTACATGATTGTGACAAGTGCATAAGAAATAGCTTACTGGAAGAAAACCTTTAAGGTGGTAGTATTTCACTCTACCAAATCAAGTACAAGTTTTTGTAATCAACAGATAATAAGAAGGGTATTTTTATTCACTACATCTTAAAGTCAAATGTGTGAAGATGTTGCCTACTGTGGAATATGATTTGCAAAAGAATGTCTATTCCATTCTGATTCTTTTATTAAGGATGTATATAAATCATGTATAGATTAGTCTCAAAAATATTGAATATATAAATATATCAGCTGAAACATTTTTTTGAAAAAACATTGTACAAGTTTTGTGTGTTTGTTTTTTTCCCATATTCACCTTTGGTATCACCTCCTTTCATTTACGGTGCCCTTAAAATTATGTCACTTTCAGCACAAGGCTTCTCTGAATACATTTATTCCAGTTTAGCTACTCTACTTTGGTTCGTTTTTCCATTTCATTTCTTCTGATAGTGTTTGGGGGTTATTCTGTTTGTCACATATCTCTACAATAAAAATTTTACAATCAATCCCATCCATCATCCCATCCATTTTCTTTTTATTCTTTCTTTTTTTGGCATTTACTTATTTAAAAACATCATATCAAAGCCCATTCATGCAAAGCAATTGGGACATTACATTCTCAAAGAAAGTTCCTAGAGGTGGCTATCGAAAGGTCTTGGAAGCATGTTACTTTTTATTTAGTGATGCACAGCCCTGCAAGAATGTATTATGAAGCATTTGCATCATTCTAAGAATTGTTAAACATGCTCATTTCCTCCATCTAATAAACTAAAGTTATCCCTTCCACATCACAACTTTCCCCACAGCAGTTTCAATATATTGTGCGTCAGCGTAAGAAATTAAGTGGGAATTTGAGCATAGTTTTGTGGAATTGACAGATGACATGTGAAGGCCAGCAGAGGACACAGAAAAAAGTGCAGAAACTCAGAAATGTGATTGATGATGCAGCAAAAGAGACTGAGAAAGAATAATGAAGCAGAAGAGTATAGTATCATGAAACTCTAAGGAGGAGAGAGTGTTGATGAGGATGGAGTGATCAATAGTGTCAGAAGCCACACAGAAGTACACATTGATGAGGACTAAGAAAAGGTCATTGGATTTCAAAGTTAAGATACTATTGATAACCTTGGAGAGAGCAGTTTCAACTGACTGGTGGGTTTATAAGCCAGAAGCCAAAGGGTTGAGAACTTAGTAGAAGGTGAGGTAGTAGAGGAAACCAGTGGGCCAGCTTTTTCCAAGGGTTTTGCAGTGAAAAGGAGGAGAAATATAGAGAATGATAGCTTGAAGGGATGGCATCGTCAAGTGAAGGTGGTGGTGGTTGCTCTTAAGGATGGAGAAGATATGGGCAGATTTGTAGGTTATATTCAAATAATAAGCACGGGTTGAACAATAAAAAGGTAAAGAGTTTGATCCAAGGGACAAAGCTTGATTCCTTCAAGAAGTCTATCCTGATTATCCTCCCCAGCTGCTAGTGTCCATCCCTTGGAAAGTCATTTCTAAACATTTTATATTACTTTGAGATGTATGTGTTGTTTGCCCCAATAAATTGTGCTATGTCCTTAAGAGCTGGGACTGCTTTGTTTTCCTTTGTATCCCCAGTACCTAGTCAGCACTTAAGAAATGCTTATTTAATTAGTTGACTAATTAGTTAATTGACCTTTCCAAGGAGGTCAATATTTTTCATTTAATTATACCCCACTCAAGGAGCAAATATCATCCTCATACTTACAAAGACCTGCTGGCACTGTCCTAGTTTTGGCTCTTCCTTAGAGGCGTTTTTGTCAAGTTCTCTTCGTATATATGATTGGTTGCCATAATCACAAAATATGCAACTTTCAATTTCCACCACTACTATTAGGGAGTTTAAATTTCCTTCATAGCACACCAGAAAGATACAGAACTACTATCTATGAGTCACTATTATTACATACTCAAAGAAAATTCCTAGAGGTGGCTACTGAAAGGTCTTGGAAGCATGTTACTTTTTATTTAGTGATGCAGAGGCCCTGCAAGAATGTATTATGAAGCATTTGCATCATTCTAAGAATTGTTAAACATGGTCATTTCCTCCATCTAATAAACTAAAGTTATCCCTTCCACATCACAGCTTTCCCCACAGCAGTTTCAATATATTGTGCGTCAGCGTAAGAAATTAAGTGGGAATTTGGGCAAAGTTTTGTGGAATTGACAGATGACATGTGAAGGCCAGCAGAGGACAAAGAAAAAAGTGCAGAAACTCAGAAATGTATAAAATATATGTATAGTATCACATAATATCAATCTATTGTATCTTTCAGTATGATAATTCAGACTTCTTCTCTGGTACAAAGGAAAGATCAAAATATTTTATACAGATTTTCCAGACCCCAAGGTACCATGTTCTCCCCCTCCCTCACTATAATGTGGAAGAGATAACTATATTAAAAAGTCAGGCCATGCAGAATAAGAAGAGGGGAATATGGTAGGTTTATTTATTTTCTAGAACTGAAACGTCTAAAAGTAAAGCACACAATGGCTGTTTAAAAAAGATAGTGAGTGGGATGGATGGGAACAGTGACAGGTCACTGGCTTATTTTACAATTACATTAAAGCCTTTTGTATGATATAATCAGTGCAAGTCGTTTAAGACACTGAATCCTTTTGCAGACCCAGCTCTAACCTATGGCCAACCTTTCACAGTTTCCTGTATTAAACAAGAGAAACTCAGCATTCTTAGGGACTGTACTTTCTTGGGCATACCAAACCAAAGGCAGGATTGTAAAATTATTTGTCCTGATGTAAAGCAGATCACTTTAACATTGAGAGAAATCAAATACATTTGGCCTCAATTATATAGCTTCGTGTACTTGGAAGAACTTGGATGCCCAATTGACAGGTGTTTCACCATGATTGCTGTATCCAGATGTGACACTAAGCTCTTGATTATGCAAAACATTTGTAATCATTCATTTCTTTATGTACCTTGATTTGAATTCAGAGATATGTCATTTGATCATGAACTTCTAGAGAGTAGAACAAGCTGTTTATATTGGGGACAATCTTGAACTGACTAATCAATTTTTCAAAGAACTTTTCACCTTGAAATTTGGCAATTTGCTCTACTGCATTTAGCTATTTTACAAACAAATTTGTTCGTATTTCCTCATTAAGCATGTCAAAATAGATGTGCTTATGTCCTTTCACATCTGAACCAAGAGAGAAAAATCACTTTTTTGCCCAAAAGAAGCAAAAGCTACCTGTCCTCTCTCTCTTTGTAGAATTTAGTTTGATGACATTAAAGATGGACTTGGCACCGAAGGCTGCATTCAATGTTATTTTCCACTATTATAGCACTAAGCAGTTTTAGGGAATAATAGCACATTTGAAAATGGCTCTTGAGGGTTGAGGAAATAATGTGTAATAGCTTGAGTAGGTGTTGTAAACTGTGAGCTCTACCTGAGGGGTGAGTAACCATGGTTAGGAACAATACATTCCTTGGCATTCATTCCAGGCTATTCTAGTCTGTTTGCAAACAGAGAAACACCCTACGACCTCAAGAAGGGATAAGGGAAGGACATCTTCCCTGACTTATGAGCACTGGAACTCTGCACACGGAGTGACAGCTTTAGCAATGCCCTTCTGAAAGGGAATCTGGCAGCCTCCTTTCCTGTACTCTTTATATCACAGCTTTGCTGAATTTCTGGGGGAACCTCTCTTTCTCTGCCTTTGTAATGGTGTAACAAAAGCTTTCTGCTAGCTGCTGGATGTGTTCCAATTCAAACCTCCTTGGATGTAGAGAAAAGGTAACATTTACATAGCACTAAAAGTGTGGAGAAAGGTTCTTCTTCCTTTCATGCTAAGGATGTCAAGAACTGAATTCACTAATTCCAACATAGCCCCCCTCCCTCTTCCATAATAAGTACTCTAATTCAAAAGTTTTTTTTTTTAATTTGGATTCCAAGGATGGATTCCAAGCGGTCTGTCAAGTTGTTATTCACATGTTAGTCATGTCTGACTCTTCATGAATCCTGTGGACCATAGTACATTAGTATGGTTCATGATGTTTTCTTGGCAAAGATATCGAGGTTGTCTGTCATTTCTTTCTCCGGTGGATTGAGGCTAGTAGAGGTTAAGTGACTTACCCAGGGTCACATAGCTAGCAAGTGTCAGAGGCTGAGGTCTTCCTTACTCCAGGCCCAGTGCTCCATCTGCTGAGCTACCTACCTTCCCCTCCAAGGCAAATCGAAGTTAATGATTTGCCCAGGATCGTGCAACTAGTAAGTGCATGGGGCTAGATTTGAACTGAGGTTTTCCTGACTCTGGGCTTAGCGCTCTGTTTACTAAGTCATCTAGCTGCCTCTCTGTCAATGTAAATAGAAGCAAATTACGTCTTTGTTTTCACTATTTTCTAACTGAAAGTTAGCATTTCTTTCAAATATGAACATAGGCAAGGAAACTTGATTTGGAAAAGGGATCTAGGCTGCAAAAAGGGTCTACGACACAAAGAATTCTTGCTCCTGATCTCTGTATTCAAGGCCCCTACCATACTTTTCTATCTTTGTCTCATACTGCTCTCTTCCGCATGGTCTATATTTGAGCTGAAGTTGACTACTCTCTATCCCTTGTATTTGTTATGTCCTCTCCCATTTCTGTGTCTTTGCTCATAATGTCCCCCATGACCTCAATGCACCATACACATCTTCCTATGTTGAAATCTAGCTCTTCTTTCAAGGACCAATTTAGGTGAAAACATCTCTATATTGCCAAGTAAGAAGTCATAGTTCTTTCTCTTAGCCCCACCAAACCAACTAACTGGCAGTGATCTTTCCCTCCTCAGATTTGTGAACGCTTATTACCCAAACGTCTTCTTCGCATTTATTCCCCTTTTTATAGCAGAAAGAAGAAGATTAACTTCTCTGGGTCTCAATTTCACCTACAAAATGAAGAGATTGGAATGAATAAATTCTAAGGTCTTTTCTGGCTCAAAAATTCTATGATGGTGTTGTGAAAGTTCAGGAGGAAGGGAGAAATGATTGAAGGTGAGACAAAGAGAGACAAAAAACTTAGGAGACTGGGAAAGGTTTTCAGGTGGTAGGAGGAATTTGAGGAGGGCACTGAAACAAAGAATAAAAATTAGATAGAAATGGGAGAAATAAACTCCACATAGAATTTTATAGTTTAGAAAAGAGCTTTCATGTGCATCTCATTAGTCAATAGCAAAAGCTCTGTGAGGTGACATTGCTGTTTTACAGGTGTAGAAACTGAAGGTTCAAGAGCTCACATGATCTCACAAACATCAGAAAGCAGAAGTAGGCCTGAGAATCAGGCATTCCCCATGGAGGAAAGAATGTAAGTAAAGGCAGACTTAGAGATGGGAATGTACAAAGTGTGTTCAGAGGATTTAATTCTTAATATAATATGGCAAGTCTATGATTATGAAAGTTTCAGAGCTAACATCCAAGAGATTGAATTTTTTTAAAAATTCTTTTTCTTTTCTATTATTGGGTCAATTAAAGAATATAACTATTCTAGTCAGAGTTAGTATAATAATAATTCATATTTATATAATAAAATGAGGTTTGCAAAGTGCTTTCCTCATAAAATTATTAGGTATGTATTCCCTATCTAGATTCTTTTTAAAAGCATATTACTTTGAGAAATAGAGGTTTTTAGTCAGTAAAGTATTTATTATAAAATATTCTATTGGTATTTTTAAAAGAGCTTTTGAAAAAGGAAAATAATAATTCCAATTTAGGGACCTTTCATATAGTACTACTTAGTGCCAACAAATTTGGCTCAAAATGTGAAGTACAAATGAGACTGTCATCTTTGATTCACTACAAAATATCTGTTTTCATACTTGAGTTAATTACTTACTTTAAACTGCTGAAAATGAAACTTAATGATGCTCTTTTAATTTTGACAAATGACAGATTGGTTAGGCCAAACTTCATTCTGAGTTTTGTGAAATAATTGCATGTTTCCTTCCCAAGCTTCTTTAAAGATAATTATCAGAGAATCAGAAAAAAAAAAGATTTTATATGTGGTATTCTTGGTTTAGTATGGATAACATACCATTGAAACAACCAGCTGGAATATGAAATACAAGCTATAAAATGAGGTTATTAGATGAGTTATGCCCTTTGTATTTATAAATCAGACCCTAAATGGTGTTTTGGGGGTCTCAAAATTCTTAGTACAGTTTTAAGCTTTAAGCTATTAGAGTTTCAATAGCTTAAAACTACAGGACTTTCAAGAATTCATGTCTTTTATTCCACAACCTATCAGCATCCATTTTGGCATCATACAGCTGCATCTCTTATGAGTTGCATGAATACAGAAAGTAAGGTTATTTAAAAGCATCTTGAAGATTGAAATGATGGGGTTCATTCACACTGGGCCTTTCAAATGATCAAATCTGCTAAGTGTGAAATAGTTCTGCAGTCAAATGATTATCAGAGAGATCAGTATTCTATAAAGCAATAACCCAAAATCTAAATTCAGACTTTCTTATAGAAGTCTAACAGTATGAATTAATAATTTTAAAATTCAGGACTTCTGAGTCACGTAATGAATAAGGTAACAAACTAAGAATTTTCCCAATCCCTACTGATTCTAAAACAAAAAAAAAAGAAAAAGACTTATGCAGCAGATGTAAAACAATTGTAGCCAAATCCATAGAACAAAAAAGCAATAAGCCCCCTGAAAAGATAAATGCCTTATTAATTAACCCTGGTAAATGTTAATCCTTGACATATTCATCTGCACTGCCCCCTCCTTCCCCATCCCACCAGTCATTATTCTATAACAATGATACATAAAGCAGTCCACTGGTATGCACCTAGGATCTACAAAGATATTTATTTCCCTCCTCCTTTAGTGACTTTGCCTGTAGGCATACATGTGTGTACATGCACACACACACACACTCACCCACCAACCAGTTTCCCCACTACATTGCAACAAGTGGAAGATGCTGATTCTGCTTAGTCATGTGAGAAAATGAGGAAGGTACTTTCTGTCTGGGTACCCTATAGGGTAGGGAAACCTGAAGCCACAGAGTCACTGTCAAGAATACCCTCCCTGCTCTACCCCAGCCTTGCAGAGAGTGACAGTTGATTCAACTTACAGAGAGAAGGGGACATAAGATCCTGGAAAAACCAAGGGAAGGTATAAATGACTGTAATAGAACTGAAAGAAATATGCCTGAAAGCCACTCCACAGTCAGTACTATCCTCTCCAAAGCTATTTAGGGTATGGACTAAGGCTGAAGAAAAGTTAATATTCCAATGTGACAAGAGAGTAAGGAAGCATTAAGAAAACAGTCATAAAATGACAGAAAAAACAAGGGGGAAATAACTGAAACATCAACCAGTTCAAGAGGAAAAAATAAATTTGAAAGCTAAAGCAAAAGGAGATAAATCAACAGAGAGGTTACTAAAATTAAAAGAAAGAATGAATGGTAAATCTTCACAGTGATTACAAAGATCTTAACAAGTACAATAAAGAGAAACTGAATCAATACCCAATGTAAAACAGAAGCCTATAGAATCCCATGAGAGCATGGAACAATAACAAGATATAAAATGATTCAGAAGAGAAATTAAAACTATAAGATAAGATATAAGAACCTATAGACTTCATGGCAGAAATAATTAATAGATAAGAAATACTTGAATCCAATGGAAAATTTTATCCAGAGAAGCAAAAGAAAGAATAACAGTTTGGGGAGATTAAAAAAAATGAAGAGAAATCAGGTCAATAACACTAAAAGAACACCTGATCTCTAAAAAATCATTGAAATTGAAAACATGATACACAGAAGCAACTTTAGGAGTATGAATCCCCTAGAAGTACCTAACAAATCAAATATCTGAACACTGTATTGCAGAAAATAATACAAGACAACATCAAAAAGAATCCACAGATTATCTCCTAGAGGTGGGGAAAAGCATATAATTCAAACTCCAAGACATATAGTGGTTAAATATAACAATTCAAAAGACAAAGAACAAATTGTACATACATCAAGGAGAAAGACCTTCGAGTATAAAAGAAAAGAAATTCAAATAACTATTTTGTACTCACTAGAAAGTTAAGAAGAGAAATATGTTCTGAAAATCAAAAGACCTCAAGATACCACCCAAAATGACATACCCTGCAAACCCAAATCATCGATTTTAAAAGATTGATGTTCAGTAAAATAAAGGCATCTGGTAGAAGGGAAATGTATGAACAGAACATTTGACTTTCAGGTATCACAAAAAAAAATACAAACACAAGAAAAATAAATGAAAATATCATGGAAAAGAAATGTAATGAAATAAATTACTCTCTCTAAAGATTATTTAAAAGACAAAAAAAGAGAAATGCTGATCAATGGGGTAAAAAAAAATTACAATGGAAAATTAAGAGATTTTTCCATAAGTATACAAGGGAATAAATATGAAAGCAAATTTAAAGGTAGAAATCAAGGTGAAAGAAGAGGATAGAACCTTACCATCCCAATGAATCAGTGCATTTTGTAGGAAAGAATCTCACCGTAAGCTGGTGCATAAATAGGGACTTGAGAGTAGAGGGCCATGGGGAATGAGTTATGTACCCTTCTCAAGTCTATGGGCCAAGGAGTGAAGTGAAGATGAACCCATTATTCTCTCAGCAAAGTTGGGGATTGTAGGAAAATGGGAGAGAACAGAATGATTGAAACTGGGGTAATGAAAGGAGAGAGTCCTAGTCAGGAACACACCCATTAGGAAGGAAGCATATTCTACAGTGGGAGAAGGGACCTTTTGAAGGTTAAATTTTGATGGAGTTGGTAGAAGGGGAGACCACTTCCTTAGAGAATGCTGCATCTCTACAGAAAATATTCTGACTCAGGAAAAGAAAAATCAGAGATCCTGGAGGCAACTAGCACCCAAAAGGGTATAAGGGTATGGACCCAAAGATAATAAATATTACATGACAAATTGGGGAAGGGAATAATCATGGGGAGATCAGAACATAGAATTGGACAACATTATTTGAAATGCAAGTTAATTTCTATCAGACAGCACTACTTCTATCCATACTATGGACCTCATGAATTGATACTTCTAAAATTGAGGTTAAATCAAATTAGAAATAGAAAATCACCAAAATAGAAAAAAAATAGGAAGTGGAAAAAATATGCAGGAAGTGTAGCAAGAGGCATGAATAAGGCACATCATTCCACAAACATTCATAGAAGAATGAAACAGCAGCATGACAAAGAGATGTAGAATGGAAACCATTTTCTGGTTTTTTTATAATAATCCATTTTCATTATCACTAATAGTAACTGATGATGTTGGGATTGTACTTAGAAGATAAACTCGGGAGGAACACAGATGAAACAGACTGAAAACACATTGAGAAAATGCCTGCTGAATTTGAGATTACTCAGACTCACAAAAATCCAGACAGTCAATAAGCAATTATGATGTGCTTACTATGTTCTAGGCACCATGCTAAGGCTGGTGATACAAAAAGAGGTAAAAGACAGTCCCTACCTCAAGGAACTCCCAATCTAATGGAGGAGACAAGGAAACATATATGTAAAATTATGCTAAATACAGGATAAATAGAAAATAATTAAAAGAGAGGAGGCACTATAAAATAAGAGGAGTTAGGAAAAGCTTCCTTTGGAAGATGAGGTTTTAGTTGGAACTTGAAGGGAAACCAAAAGGAGAGTATTCTGGGCATGGGGGACAAACATGTAGGGCTCAGAGACAGAATATTTTGTTTCTGGAATAGCAAGGAGGCCAGTGTCACTGGATTGAAGAGTATTTGGCAGGGAATAAGATGGGATAGAGAAGAGGGTGAATCTACCTTTGAATGCCAAACAGAGGATTTTATATATGATCCTAGAAGTGAAAGGGAGTCCTGAAATTCATTAAGTAGGGGAATGACATGGTTGGACTTACACTACACAAAAATCATTTTGGTGGCTAAATGGAGGAAGAACTGGAATTGAGAGAGACTTAGGGGAAGAAGATCCACCAACAGGCTTTTTCAGTAGTTTAAGCATGCAAAAAATGAATCATATTCAAGACATTGCAATAGTGAAATTTATGGACTTCCACAATAGATTGCATATGAAGGAGGGACTGAAAGAATGATGAATTGATAATGACACCTAAGTTATGAGTCTGGGGGACTGGGAGAATGGTAGTGTCCTCAATAGCAATAGGGATGTTTGAGGGGGAATGGTTTAGGGAGAAAGATAATGAATTTAAGTTTTATTTATTTATTTTTAGTTTTCAACATTCATTTCCACAAGATTTTGAGTTCCAAATTTTCTCCCTATCTCTCTCCTCCCCCCTACCCCAAAATGGCATGCATTCTGATTATCCCTTCCCCCAGTCTGCCCTCCCTTTTATCACCCCCCCCCCTTATATCCTTCCCCCTTACTTTCTTATAGGGCAAGATAGATTTCTATCCCCCATTGCCTGTATATCTTATTTCTCAGTTGCATGTAAAAAAGATTTTTAGCATTTGTTTTTTTAAAACTTTGAGCTCCAAATTCTCTTTCTTCTTCCCTCCTCATCCATTCTCATTGAGAAGGTATGCAATTTAATATAGGTTATACATGTGTAGTTATGCAGAACACCTCCATAAGTCATGTTGTAAAAGACTAATTATATTTCCTTACATCCTATCCTGTCCCCCCCCCACTTATTCTATTTTCTTCTTTGACCCTGTCCCTTTTCAAAAGTGTTTACTTCTGACCACCCTCTCCCCCAATATACCCTCCCTTCTACTTTGCTGTAGGGTAAGATGCCCAATTGAGTGTGTGTGTTATTCCCTTCTTAAGCCAAATCCATTGAGAATAAGGCTCACTCCTTCTTACCTCTCCCTTCTTCCCCTCTATTGTGAAATCTTTTTCTTGCCTATTTTATGTGAAGTAATTTACTCCATTCCATCTCTCCCTTTTTCCTTCTCCCAATATATTCCTATATCAATCCTTAATTTTATTTTTAGATATCATTCCTTCATATTCAACTCACCCTGTGCCCTCTGTCTGTCTATCTATCTATCTGTCTGTATGTCAATCTATCTATCTCCTCCAACTACCCTAATACTAACAAAGGTCTCATGAGTTCCAAATATCATCTTTCCATGTAGGCATGTAAACAGCTCAACTTTAATAAGTCTCTTGTGATTTCTCTTTCCTGTTTACCTTTTCATGCTTCTCTTGATTCTTATATTTGAAAGTAATATTTTCCATTTAGCTCTGGTCTTCTCATCAAGAATGCTTGAAAATCCTCTATTTCATTGAATATCCATTTTTTTCCCTGAAGGATTATACTCAGTTTTGCTGGGTAGGTGATTCTCAGTTTTAATCCTAGCTCCTCTGACCTCGAGAATATCTTCTTCCAAACCCTTTGATCCCTTAATGTAGAAGCTGGTAGATCTTGTGTTATCCTGATTGTATTTCCACATGTGTTTCTTTCTGGCTGCTTGCAATATTTTCTCTTTGACTTGGGAACTCTGGAATTTGGCTACAATATTCCTAGGAGTTTTCCTTTTGGGATCTCTTTCAAGAGGCAATCAGTAGATTCTTTCAATTTCTGTTTTACCCTCTGGGTGTAGAATATCAGAACAGTTCTCCTTGTTGATTTCTTGAAACATAATGTCTAGGTTTTTGTTTTTGTTTTTTATCATGGTTTTCAGATAGACCAATAATTTGTTAAATTATCTCTCCTGGATCTATTTTGCAGATCAGTAGTTTTTCCAATGTGATATTTCACATTGCCTTCTATTTTTTTCATTCTTTTGGTTCTATTTTATGATTTCTTGATTTCTCATAAAGTCATTAGCTTCCATTTGCTTCATTCTGATTTTGAAGGAATTATTTTCTTGATTGAGCTTTTGGACCTCCTTTTCCATTTGACCAATTCTGCTTTTTAAGGCATTCTTATCTTCATTAGTTTTTTGGACCTCTTTTGCCATTTATGGTAGTCTATTTTTGAAGGTGTTATTTTCTTCAATATTTTGGGGGGTTTCCATTAGCAAGTTATTGACTCATTTTTCATGATTTTCTTACATCCCTCTCATTTCTCTTCCCAATTTTTCCTCTACACCTCTTGCTTGATTTTCAAAACTCTTTTTGAGCTCCTCCATGACCTGAAACCAATTCATATTCCTCTTGGAGACTTTTGATATAGGAACTTTGACTTCGTTATCCTCTGGTTATATGTCCTGATCTTCCTTGTTACCTAAGTAAGATTCTATAGTCTGAGTTTTTATTACACTCTTTATGCATATTCCCAGCCAAATACTTGACTTTCTCACTCTTTATCTCTTTATCACTGCTTTCAGTGGGGTTGAGGGTGGGATGTATTGTCCCAGGCTTTAAGGGTTTTATATTAGTTACTCAATCCCCCACCATCTGTGGGCCCAGAGCTCTGGAAGCAGCCACTGCTGCTGCTGCTGCCACTGCTACCACCTCCACCACCCTGGGGCTGGGGCTAAACCCTAGCCATACTTCACTCCTCTTTCACCCAAGTCCCACAGAATTTTCCCACTGACCTTATTTGCTATCTTTGGCATTTATAAACTTTTTCTGTGTCATCAGTTGGCCTTTATGTATTGTCTGTGGCTTCTGTAAATCCCCCCAAAATTCCCATTTAATTTCTTATGACAATATGTCAAAACTGCAGTGGGGAAAGTCATAATGTGGAAGGGATAACTGTTATTATAGAGGGAGAAAAGGGTCCAGAATAGAGGCCTGTGAGATACCCACAGTTAGTGGGCATGACTTGGTTGTGAATCAAGCAAAGGAAACTGAAGAGTGGTCAGATAGGTTAGGGATTGACCCAGGAGAGGGGTGTTATAAAAATCTAGAGAGAATGGAATATCAAGGCAAAAAAGCTGATGTCAGTGAGGGAAGGGTACTGAAAAAAATGGAGAAGGATCATAATCAGTACTAATACCTTTTAAGGGAGAGAGAAAGAGACCATCCACATGGATATTGACTGGTAAACCCATTTTTCATCTTCATAAAATCTTTGTGAGAATGATCTAGGTGCATGTCAATGAAAATATGAGAAACCCCTCACAAACTATTCTCTATAGCAGATGACACAATCAACTGGAAGGCACTTACACTATCCCACCATGTTTAGTTTGTTGATTACACAAAAGTATGTGAATCCATAAGGAAAAATGAAGCCTAAGAGTCTTTTTTTCAGGAAGAATTCTTTCATGTATATGTTAAGGATCATTTTTCAAAAATTTCTTTGACAATGACAATCACAGAAATAACTTAGTTCTCCTTATTAAAGGAAACCATGAAAGAAAGATCTTCATTGTACCTGTGATTTCACTGGTATAGGGAACAAACTAGTGAGGAAACTCCCTCTACTAAAGTAGAGAGATTTATTTCTAGGGTCATGGAATTGAAACAGGAAGGGCCTTCAGAAACTACCTTGCTTAGATGTCCCATCTTACAAATGAAACTGAGGCCCATGAAAGTTAAATGACTTGCCGTGGTCATATCAATAGGGCCAAATGCAGAATTTAAACCTAGGATCTCTAGCTCCAGAGCTAACTTATTTTCTGTATCATGGGGCCTCTCAATTCAAAAAACATTTTAAATCACCTACTATAAGCAAGGGACTGGGCATATAAAGGTTAAAAAAGAAAACAAGCACAGTCTTTTCCCTCAGGAAGCTTATATTCTCCTGAAGGATCAGTTTACATACATCATATGCACAGATGAGTAGTTACAAACTTACACAATCAGCTTCAAGAAGGAGAGAGCACTTAAAAACCTGGGAAGATCCTAAAAGTTGAGGTGGTAAGGAGTAGGGAGAATTGAATCAGTTCTAAGCCCAACACTCTACCACACTGTTCAGATCAAGGGTGTAACTTTGTGTGACTGAGGCTGCATGAAGATGAAGGTCCTGGGGAGTTTAGAAAATTAAGGAACCAGGAGGTCAAAATGTTTGAGTCAACATTGGCATGTATATCCATAGCTCAGAGGAAGGGCAGGACTGTGGTAGAGAAGACTGAGCTTCTAATTTGTTGTCTCCTTGTTGGTACATGGTACAGGACAATTCTACTTCTGGTCATCTAAATCCTTGGTGACATTTTTTGTGTCAGTTTTTGTTGTTAGCATACCCAATACACCTAACCTTTTGTTTGTTATTGTTGAGTCATTTCAACAGTTGTTGAACTCTTCTTGTCCAACTCTTCTCAATCCCATCGGAAGTTTTCTTGGCAAAGATAGTGGAGTGATTTGCCCTTTCCTTCTCCATCTAATTTTGCAGATGAGAAATTGAAGCAAAGAGGTTAAATGACTTACCCAGGGTCACACAGGTAAGATGTGTTTGAGGCTAGATATGAACCCAGGTCAACTCCAGGGCCAGTGCTTTATCTACTGTGCCATCTAGTTGCCCCATACCAACACGTACCATTCCATTTTTTGAGTATAGATACAAATTGCTTTACAGAAAAGCTGGATGAATTTATAGCCCCACCAAGAGTGTATTTGTATGTCTATTCTCCTGCTGCCCTTTCAACAATTGTGATATTTCTTTTCTGGAGGGTCAGTGCAGTGGAATATCAGAATTCCTTACACTTGCATCTTAGTGATCTGGAGCATTTTTTTTTAATCTGGCTGTTGGTTTAGATTTCTTCCTCAGAGAATTATCTATTCATATCATAGATAGTTCTTGTTAAAGAATTACTTTTCACCAACAGCAAAAATATCTCGTGGCAATAATCACATTATTATTGTTATTGCTTTTTATGAGTAATAGACTCCTCAGCTAATGAGGGGTCACCTCATCTTTTGGGATTTTTTCTTGAAATACTTTCATCTTTCCATTACAACGGTAGAAGTCCAGTCATTGATTTGCTAATCATTCTCTGGCCTGTGAATGAAAGACAGTGAATTTGTGGGACTTATCAAGCCTGGAATCTCTAACTAAAGCTCAGAATGTAATCTAATACTGAGAAGCAGACCCAGCAAATGCCTGTCACACTCATGGTTGTAGAGATTCGGTCTGTTACGTTCCTTTTGCACATACATGCCTTTATTCAAAGACAATTGTTGGATGAGGCATACCAAAAATCAATTACTCTCCATTTTAAAAATTCATTGTCACATAAGTAGGTGCCATGATAAATGCTAAGGAGCAGAAGATTCAATTTCTCAGTTCAAGAAAGGGATGCCATTCTCTTTCCTATCTGCTATTACAAATGTGCTTGGCTCCATTTATGGTATGACTATACCAAACTGTCCAAGGGTCACAGAACGTTTTCAGTCATTGCACTTTTCAAACTGGTAATCATGATTCCCTTTCATGTCTCCTAAGAAAAGTGTTAGTCATTTATTTCAGGTTCACTTCTCAAGGCAGATTTTTTTGAACTCTGCTGAACTGTTTCTTCCCTTGTCTTTCAAAGACTGTAAACAGAGGCTGGCTGTGCTTTGCATTTCCAAATTTGTGTTTGTACATTAATATTCAGTAAGCATTTCTACTGATGCCCTATAAATATAGTTAATTAGCTTATATACATAGTGTATGTGTGTATATATGTGTGGATATGTGAGTATATAGTGTGTGTGTGTGTTTGTGTGTGTAACAAGTAACGCTTGCTTACTAGCATTACAACAAACCAATGCAACAGCTTGTCTCAGTGGGTTGAATAAACTATATTCATTCAGATTCTGAGAAGAAACAAAACAGACAAGAGACAGTCTATTAATGTAGTTCATGAAAAAGCACAGGGATAATAAAATTATAAAAGCAAACATAAACAAGAGATTGACAGAAAAGTGAGGTATAAAATGAATAATTTCAATTACATTTTAAAAGTTTTGTACAAATAAAGCAAATGTAGCAAAGATCAGAAGGAAAACAGAAAATTGGGGGAATATTTTTGTAGATAGTTTCTCGGGTAAAGGCATTTCTAAAAGTTATAAAGAATTTTGTTAAATCTGTAAGAATATGAGTCATTTCCCAACTGATAAATGGCCAAAGGATATGAACAGATAGTTTTCTCATGAAGAAATCAAAACAATTAATAGCCATATAAAGGTGCTGTAAATCATTATTGATCAAAGAAATATAAATTAAAACTATGCTGAGATATCATTTTACACCTACCAAATTGGCTAAAATGATTGAAGGAGAAAGTGACAAATGTTGAACAAGATGTGGAAAAATTGGGAAACATTCATTGCTGGTGAATTTGTGAACTGAACTAACCATTTTGGAGAGCAATTTGGAATTATGCCCAAAGAGTTATTAAATTACATATGCCCTCTGACCCAGCAATACCACTACTAGCTTTATTTCCAAAGATAAATATGGAAAAAGGAAAAGAACTTCTACATTCTCAAATGTTTAGAGCAGTTCTCTTGGTGCTGGCAAATAATTGGAAATTGCAGGGAGGTCCATCAACTGGGGAATGTTTGCACAAGTTGTAGTTTATGATTGTGAATACTACTGTGCTATCAGAAATGATGAGTTCAATGATCTTAGAAAAACATCAAAAGACTTGCACAAAATAACGAAGAGTGAAATGAGCAGAACCCAGAGAACATTGCATACAGTAACAGCAATATTGTTTTAAGAACAAATATGTCATTTTGTCTATTATAAATGCCCAAATTAACTACAAAGGACTTAAGAAAGATGCTGTCTGCATTGAAAGAAAGAACTGATAAAAAGAAGTATATATAGAGAGAGAATAATTTTACATATTTTACTTTAGCTTCTAGATGCATATATACATACATAGAGCTGCATGAATGTTCTGTCTCCACAGCTCTACTCACAAAAGAATATAAGATCATTGAGAATAGGGACTTTTTTATGTCCCCAATGCTTAATATAAAGTAAATATCTAATAAATATTTTGCTGAATTGAATTAAAAATGAATGGCAAATACAGAAGGCATTATCCACAAATATATTTTTATCTTAAATTCCATTTAAGAGAAAAAAAGCTGATGGCATCTATTTTCTAAAAGATATTCATAATTCAAAATAATTTTAAAAGAAATTAATGATAAGCTGAAAAAGTATTGCATTTTGATTAGAAGTAGACTTGGGGTGAGAAAAATATTAGTTCAAATCCTGTCACACACACACAGCTATATGACCTTGAACAAGTCAGCTACCTTCTCAGTGGTCCAGATGTTACATAAGAGTTGATAATTTACACTAGAAAAGGTTGTTTTTGTTGGAGGAGTTCCCAAAATGATCTTGGCAAAAATACAAAATCATATAAGGTTTAGCTGTTTATATTTAATCATGTAATTGCAGGAAATTCCTTATCATTGTGGTCCTAGAAATGTTTTATGATCATATTCATACATTTAGCAATTTGTCTGTGATTCCCTTTGGTTGCTACACTGCTTTTCATTTTCCAAGTTTTCTGGTTTCTCTTTCTATTAATGTTACACTTTTAGCAATGTAGATCTGTAGAGAACTTGTAGGCATTATAAGTAACATGTGTGGTGTGTGCTACAGGTACCTCTGGTGGGTCTTCTAGAACTACCTTTACTTGGCTTGTTCCCATTCTTGGTGATATTTGTAGAGAGAAGCAGTCTGTCCCATGATTGACTAATTAATTAACCAATTGAGGTGTAGCATATAAGTAAGACACCAGATGGTGCTCTTACTGCATAAAAATAACAAAGGTGGTTCCCCCCCACCCTCCTCGCCCTTTTTCCCTCCTCCCTGGCCATCTCCCTGAACCTCATAAACAAACAGCAAGTGGCCACTAGGTTTAAAAGGAGGGGAGGGAGCGTGGAATATGCCCCCAACCACAAATTATCCAAAATAAGAAAGCCTTCTCATCTCTGTTCTTGGACGAACCACCCTGTTTCAACTCATCCCTCCTTAATCAGAAATTCACCGAATCCATCAGTTTACTTTCTTTTCTTAACAATCTTATTATTCATTAAAACCCAGAGCCTGCACCTAGTAATCTGCAGGAGCCATCCCCATTTCTGCTGACTTCTTTCTCTCTACCATCACTTCCTTTGCCTGCATCTTCTTCCAGTCAGTAGGAACCAAGAAAGAAATGGAAGGGATTATAGAATGTGCTAAGGCCGCTAGGTGGCAGCCGAGAGTGTTGGGCCTGGACCAGGAAAACACATCTTGCCAAGTTCAAATCACTCTTAAGACACTTATTAGCTATGTGACTCTGGGCAAGTCACTTCACCCTGTTAGCCTCAGTTTCCTCATCTGTAAAATGAGCTGGTGAAGGAAATGGCAAGTCATTCCAGTATCTTTGCCAAGAAAACCACAAATGGGGTCATGAAAAGTTGGAGCTCTGGTTCTTGACTTCACCTTAGCTATGTTGCACAGCATTCTCCCTAGCCAGTTCCCATGTAAGTGTCTCTTGTCTGCCCCTTTCCACTCTGCTTTTTTCCCATCTGCCCAAGGTTTACCATACCACATCTCCCCACACCACTGCAGGAGCAATCTCAAATTTAACATTTGCTCCTATGTCATAGCATGAGGATCCTTACCTTCCAGGCTCTATCCTACTGGAAAGAAAACCACAAAGGGTCCTAGTTCTAATGGGTACCTCACTTTTCTGCCCTAAACCACTGAAATTTGGAGAAGACTCTCTCTCTTCTAGGGCAAAATGAAATAGAAACACAAAAAATCTGGAAAATATATATATCTGTTCACATTTCCCAGCTTCTTTGAATATCAGTAATCTTTATCCTAATCACTTCAAGGATGTTTTGATAAGCTCCGTTACATTGTCTATGTAACTTTACGTTTCTCATTTAACACTGAGAAGTCCAAAGGCAAACTACCAAAATTAAAGAAATTTGAAATCAGAATATACAGACATTACAGAAGTGACCAAGAAAGGCTGTGTTAGTACAAAAATCCTTTGGAAAACTAAGCTAAAAAGAGCTAGGAAAGCAAACTTAGGAGAAAAGTAGAATACTGGTACAGAAGGTGGTGTGCACACATTTAGGGTGACCTTGGAAAACTTGAGTCAGAACAAACTATAGGGTTAGGAATTAAGGTATAATTGAGCCACATGGAGATTATGTAAGCCTATTTACAACTATTTTTCTTCAGTAACTTATATGCCAGCTAAACAGCCATATAAAGCCCAGCGAATAAAAAAACTCTCAAAGTGCTTTCTCTCTGTTGAATTCCAAGATACCTAAAGTTGGTCCCTCGAATATAAACTCATCATCCATCCTTCATACTTGAAGAGAACCAATGACATCATGAGGTTGGGGTCATCGTGCAGTGTATTCTACTGTGGCTGATCAGTCTAATGTAAGCACAGAAGTTCTCTACCGCAGATTGGGCACAAATGGTCCATTTGACATTTCTGATGCAGATGTCTCTGACTCCACACATCTCATATTTTCTTTGTGCTACTGCAATTCTGCTTTGCACATGGAGCACATCTCCTTCTTTGATGCAGGCACATCATTCTGGGAGGTCCTGTGTCACTATTGCCCCTGTTTCACAATAGATACTAAAAAGTTCTTCAGAGAGAACTTAAGAATGTTCTTCTCCCACTTCTTCTAACCTCCATGTAAGCACTTGCCTTGTGCAAGTTCTCCATAAAATAGTCTTTTGGGTAAACATACGTTTGGCATTTGGCTACATGGCCAGCCATTAGAATCACACTCTCTGCAGTTGAGTTTAAATGCTCAACAGTTCAGTTCGAGTTCTAGAATTTGAATCCAGTCATTGGACTAGAAAATCTAGACCACTTTCCCCTAGGTGCTGTCTACAATTTGTCATTAAAAGTCAACTGGAAAGTTTCTATTTCAGTAAAAAAAATTCACTCTTCTAAAGAAAGTTTCAGTAAACGCAAATAATGGTTGCCTTTTTATCACTGTCATTCCCATTATCTGAAGATATATCTAAGCATCCTGAAAGATCTAACATGGAATGTCTGTTTAGCACACTTTCTGCTTAACTGGTCATTATTAAATATTAGTGGCAATACTTGGAATCCCGAAGATCTGGGTTCAAATCCAGTCTCAGATATTTGCTAGCTGAGCAAGTCACTCCCAGCTTCCTCATCTATAAAATGGCACATGCACACACGAATAAATAGCGCCTACCTCCCAGGATTCTTGTGAAGATTAAAATGAATTAATATTTGTAAAGTGCTTTATTATTATCATTATCCTTAGCCATACTAACTCCACCTCTCTCTAACTTTAGAATTACAAAACATTTGACACATTTTAACTCGTTTGATTCTCACAATAACCTTATGAAGTGTAGGAAATAAACATTATCCATGTATTCTGGATCTTTGTAATTTGAGCCTCAAATTACAGTCTCAAATATGTTAAGGACTTTGCCCAAGGTCACTTGACTCTTAAGTGGCAGAGCCGTTCTTCAACCGGAACTGTCCCTAGTCGAGTGCTACCTGACCTATGTAATTCCCTCATGACTTAGAGATCTGCATTAGAGTTTGGAAAAATGAAATCAAATACAGAGAAAGCTGTGTTATAACAAGCCCCCTCTTTGTTTCCCTGTCCTCAAGTCTCATTCTCCCAGGGTAGTTTTATCTAGGATTTAAGCATGTGGTCTAAGAAAAGGAAATATGTCTTACTGCTTAAGTCAATGAGGCATTAAGGCTGTTATGTATTCCTCTGGGTGAGTTGTTTCATACAAGTTTCACAACAATACCTGCTGGCTGGGATTGTGGGTATAAAAGTGGAGAGGGAGTCAATAATGAATTTGCATCATCTTTGAATGGCTCCAGATGCTTTTCAAAGCTCCCAATTCTTTCCCTACCTTCCTTCTTTTCCTTTTTAACGTCAAGATGAATTGATCCCAGACTGCTGCTCAAGCCTTTGACACTCCTGAATATGAAGGTGTCATTGTAAAATGAACCATAGCAAATTCTTAATAAGCTACCTTCAGAGAGAGTTATAGTTTTTGACATTTAGATAGAGACTTATCCTCCATGCAGGAAGCTAACAGGGATGTGGGGAAAAACGTAATTTTATTACCGTTAAATATATTTCATACCTTGCTATCTTGAACAATCATGTCACATGCCTTGTCAGCTTCCACCAACCAGCAAAAGTAGGGGAAGGAATAATATGAGTTCATGAACCTGATTTCTGAAACAGTAAATAAAAGCCTGGAGCACTGAAACCAGAAATGTTATTTGGAGAAAATATAAGTTCTAACCTCTGTGAAACCTTCCCTGAAATCAATAATGTCAGTCCCATGTAAAAACCTTTATTAAACTCTAAACAACATAGGATTATTGCCAGGAACAAAATGGACCATTTCACCAAGTTCATCTCTGATCATAGGTTGATAGGTACTTTTTAAGAGTGTGCTCTATGAAAAGAACGCCAGAATGCATAATTAATAAATTCTGGATTACTTCAAATGCTTAGGAGGTATTAAATCCATATTTTAAATCAGAATCAGTACATCTTCTGCACCCACTTCTTAGGTCAAGTGGTTAAATATTTAGAACAGTACAATTTTATATTATACGAATTTTTTTCTTAAAACTGTCTCAAGCCTTAAAGGTTCAAAATATTATTACAACTGGGAATAAGTATCTCTTTGTATGTCAAAAGCTTAAGTAATAAGAAAGATGAATGAGACTTGGTAATACAAGGGGGCATATTTGACTTCCTTTGACCTCACTGAGACTTAGAGAGATAAGACCCATAGTGGAAGCATGGCTATGGATATATGCACTTTATTCCAAAGAAAATTGGCTTGACAGAGCAGAGAGAGGAACATGTAGCATTGTACATGTGACAAAATTCAGGAAGTATAGGAGGAAAGAGTGATAGACATCATCTGAGTAAATATCAGGAGGGATAGAAACATAAGTAATTTTTGTCATTAGAATATACAACGAACAGCCTAGATAGAATGTGAAAATACATAAGTAGTTCAGGAAAGAGATAATAATTGAGTTATTCAGACCTCATCTATATCTGTGTGTGTGTGTGTGTGTGTGTGTGTGTGGGTGTGGGTGTGGGTGTGGGTGTGGGTGTGTGTGTGTGTGGGTGTGTCTTCCTGGGTCTTTCTCTTCTCCCTCTCCCTCTCCTCCAATCAAAAAGTTTCTTGATTTGCTTTAATGATCATTTCATCCTTCAAAAGGTAGAGAAATCAACAAAGGAATATTCTAAAAGTCCCTTCTTTATCCTGCATATGCAGAGAGACCTGAATAACAAAACAGAGATAGAAAAAGAGAAAGAGATAGAGAAAGCTACAAACAGAATTGCCAGTTTCCCTTTGGTCTGTGATGCTGCACTCTGTTCCTGGTCTCAGAGCCACACAATCATCATGTGCTTCCCAGAACTTATTTCATGTTTAGTTACAGCTAGTGATGACATTCACAGCCTCTCTTGTCTACCCTGGATGGTGACCAAGTACTGGGCAATGGGTCACAGCGCTACTAGATGGCACTCATTTATTCTTATACCTGAAGCTTGCTCAGGGATCTCTTTCTGTTTCCCTAAGTCCTCTCTCATTCTGGGGGCACTAACACATTCCCTGATACCACCTTAGTGGCAGCCATGTGGTCCTGGCAAGAGCTCCTCCCAAGTATCCACCATCTATCTCCTTAAGCTAGAAAAACTGCTGTGACTTTTACCATAGCTTTACCAATCAGAATTCACTTTGGTGCATTTTCTAGATCTTTGTCATCAAGAAGAGTGCTTAAGCCTAGGCGCTTATATTCAAACAGAGCAATGCAGTCTCGGGGAGCTTATATTCTAATGGGGGAAAGACAGGATATTAAAGGGAGCTGAAAAGCAAGGGGTAGGAGAAAGGATACCTGCATGGCGGCAAGACAGATGGGAAGGAGGATGAGAAAAAATCCAGAGAGTAGAAGAGTGAGGACAGGGAAGCATGGCTAGAGTCCCACCCAACATTTGGGGTACAGCCACTAACCAGGAATGTGGGTCATCAGGGTAGACACTTCTGCAAACTAGAGTGACTGGCAAGGAACAAGAAGAGAAGCAAAGGCTGAGGACCTTCCCAAAATACTGTATCCCCAGCAACTGCCTCAATGTGCCCTGAAATTTCTTCTCTTCTGCTTCCATAGGGATCCCCGTGCTGGGATTTATGATCTATTCAATTGGCTTCTTGGTCCCAATGACAAAAGTTTTAGGTTCCACTCTGCCTGGAGCCATTGTTTATAAATTATGTTTTTCTAATTTTTCAATTCATTTTTAAATGAGTAAAGACATTTGCTATTAAAAGGGATCACATTCAAATTACTCAATCCTTTTTAAGCATTTAGAAAAGGGACTTATTGAGAAGGTGAAAGCTGTAGTTACAAAAAAGAAAAAAGAAAAGGACATTCTACCTTTGTGCCTACAGGTCCCTGGGCTCGATGCATGGGGGCTCAAACCTAAAATACAATGGTAGTAAGATCAACATGTAGGGAACATAGGTAGCCAAAGAATACTTTCCAACTCTGGTCCCAGAAATGCTTTTCACCCTTTATGGAGCTTTCTTCATGTATAAGTGACTCTCTAGAGTTCATAGAAATCATTTCTCTCTATCATGATCCCTGAAACTGCTGCAGTCCTTGGGAGATTCTCTTTCCACCTCTGTCTTCAAACACTTCCTATATAATTCCTCCTAATTGACTATATATGCTGCAGTTGACTTCACTGCCTGGTCTAATTGTCTATGGGACCTTTGATGGCTCTTCTGGTCACCTTAATGCTCCCTTCTCAGAAAACTCATTGAACTAAGATGAATGAATGAAACAATTAATAAATTTAAAACATTTATTTTTACTACATATAAAATCTGTACTAATTGCTAAAGACCCAAATAGAAAAATAAGACAGTCCTTACTCTCAAGGAGCTCACATTCTAATATGGCAGACATATACATATGTTTATATATATATATACATATATATATGTATATATGTGTATATACAGGCATATATGTGACTATGTGTGTCTATATGTATGTATAGACATATTATATATATATATGGAGAGGGAGGGAGAGAGAGATGAGAAGGGAAAGAAAGGGGGGAAGGGAGAGAGGGAGAAAGGGAAGGAGAGAAAGAAAAAGACAGGGACAGGGTGACAGGGAGACAGGAGAGGGGGGAAAGGGGAAAGAGGAGGAGAGAGGGAGAGTGCCAGAGAGAGACAGAGAGAGGGAGAGAGATTTCAACTTCAAGTCAAACAGAAAGGACCAATGGCCCTCAAGATTCAGCAGCAAAGCAAGTGGTAATGCTTCTCTTTTAATGTCATTTCGACTGACAAAATCATATTAGTTTCTGATGTTGAACAATTTAACAATGTCAATGACTTTGGTGACAACTTTTTTTCTGGGCCTTCAGTAGCTATGATTACCACAGTGATAGAGTTCAACTTGATGACCACTGTGGTTCCCTCCTGTTCTGTATTTATAATCTAGTTTGCAAACATTGATGCTTATATGTTGGATTTTCTTAAAACTAGGTACATTTCCCATCTAACACTCCATCATGATACTAATGGAGAGAGAGTATATAGATTGATAAAAGCAACAGAAAATAAAAGCTTTATCAAATCTAATATCCTTTCCCCTTTCTCTAGTTTTTGCACTGGTTCACCAATTACAATCAGTTCCTGTATAGAAGCATACATTAATAGACTAGACTATCAAAACTAACAGAGATAAGTTATTTGTACCCCTCTCCAAAAAATCTCCTTTGCTCTAAAAGGGAAGAAAAGGTGCCATTCATATATCTAGTTTTTTATCTTTTATCATAATCATTGGTATTTCTCTTGGAATTCACAGTATACACCAAAAGATATATGCCTAGTACATTACCCATAATATACTTCCTTAAGTCCTTGTATGATATCTTGACTGCTTCTATCCAAGTTTTTCTGTTTACAGAGTCCTGTACACACTGGAGATCTGCATTGTATTTCAGTTGATGTTGCACATCCTGCGAATAATCATTCATTTTTGAATGATTTTTTGAAAGTTTTGTAATTTGTCAAGCAAATGGTTCATCTAGATTCCAGCTAGATCAACCAGAGCCAAACTACCTCCTTACAAAAGTTCAGGGAACTGTGACAGCTACAGATATGGTTTCTGTTTGCATCTAGAAACTCTAAGTATACTACTTCAAAGGAGGGAGTCAACTTGAGAGGCAACATGGTATAGTAGACTTGGAGTCAGAAAGATCTGAGTTCAAATACCACCTCAGACATTTAGTGGTTTCTTCCTGCTACTCCCACCATTTGTCTCTAGCTCCAACCTGATTTTTTAGCAGTAGTAACTTCCAGTTCCTTGAAATGCATTTCTTTTCTTTGGGAATGGGGTGGAGATGATGGGGTGGGGGAGGAGGTTAGAGTGGAACAAAGCTGTCATTCAAACAATAAACATCTATTACAGATCAGAGAAATTGAGTAGTAAAGGTTAGGGGTGAAATTTGAAAATCAAGATTTCTTATCCAAGAATCAATATTCTTTTCATTGTATCCATGATAAATTGTGGGACAGATGATCATTTTACAAAATAAGTCTTTAACTAGCAAGGTCAATGTTAAGCACTATGAGTCAGGCATTGTGCTAAGTACCAGAGATACAAAAGGAAAGTAAAGTACCGTTCCCAGATCTCAAAGACTTCAAAGGCTAATGGGAAAGCCAACATACAAATAAGTATGTTAAAGCAAACTATATACAGAATACACTTGAAACAAATAATAGGGAGAAGGCATTAGAATTAAGAGGGTTCAGGAAAGGTTCCCCGTAGGAGGTGGAATTTTAGCTGAGATTTGAAGGAATCTAAGAAAACCAGGAGGCAGAGATGAGAAGGGAAGGTTTTCCAGGCAAAAGAAATAGCCATTGAAAATGCTCAGAGGGGCAGCTAGGGGATGAAGTAGATAGAGCACTGACCCTGAAGTCAGGAGGATCTGAGTCCAAATCCAACTTCAGGTACTTAATAGCTGTGTGACCCTGGGCAAGTTACTTAACCGTGATTGCCTCACCCCCAAAAAATGCCCAGAGTCTGGACATGGAGGTTCACCTTTGAGGAATAACAAGGAAGCCAATGTCCCTGGATCAGAATACATGAAGGGGTAGTAGGAGTGCCGTGGATGGAGATTCTGCAAAGGAGAATGATACTGAGAAGTCTGATAGGTAGGAAGAGAACTGGTAGAGAGCACTGTCATGAAAACCTAGGCAACAGAGAATATCAAGGAGAAGAGGCTAATCGATGGTGTTAAAGTCTATAAAGGAGTCAAGAATAAAAAGGATTGATTAAAAAGCCATTCACTTTGGAAATTAAGAGATTATTAGTAACTTTGAAGAGAGCAATTTTGGTTGAATGATAGTGTGGGAAGATACCCTGCCAAGGTTTAAGAGGAAATGAAGTAGAAGGAGTTTAGCTACAACCAAGAAGAGACATAGTATTATATCTAGTTGGGATAGATGGGTCAAGTGAGGGTTTGGGGAGCTTGAAGGAGGCACATGGGCAGCAGAAAACCAACCAGCAGAAGAGATATTGAAGATCCAAGAGAGAATCACAATGATAGGTGGGATAATCAACTGGAGAACATGGGATGGAACGGGATCATTTGCAAAGGGAAAGATATAGAAGTAGATCTGAACAAGCATTCAATAAATTGCTGAATCGATTTATCATATAAAACCTGGAAGAAGGGCCAGTGGAGCCTACAAAACTTTTGGGGGTCAGAAGACAGACATAAAAACCAGAGTGTATTCCTGCTAAAGCCAGAATACATCCTACCATCCAGAGATCACCAACCCACTCCTAGATGATACCACCTGGTATGAAACAAAGACCTTAACTCTTGAACTATGGCTGCTCTTTCAGCTGATCTCATGTTTCTGTCTCTCTTTATCAGCTGCAATGGCCCCAACTTTCTTGTGGTTTAGAGGAGGATGGTCTGGTTTAGGGTTCAGAACTCAGAGATCATTGATCACTCTGACAAATAGAGCCAGTGTTTCTGTATACCCACCACCACCACCCTCTATGCAGCTAATAGGCCAAGCCTGAAGTCAATAGAACAATTGAATATACTTCAATTCTACTTTATTAAAAGGTATTTTCATAACAAATTAGCAAAGGACCTTCTGGCATTTTGCAGAGAACTGGTTTTGCAGCCAAAAAGATTCATCTCATTTCTTCAGCTCCCAAGATCATATATTTATAATAGATAACATTATAGTTACAGATGTTAAGTGACGCTTCTTTAACCTTTATTTACAGAGTGTATGTGCTCATCTAACTGTGAAATAAAAAGCTTACTTAAGAAGTTTCTCTCACTTGCTTCTCTTATCAGCATCATTAAATGACTTTTCTTACCAAGCTTCTCCTAATTAACAATTCTGGCATTTATCTTCATTTTCAGTAGCATTTGAATTAAACTGTTATCTCTGCTATCTCAAGTAAAGATGCACATATACTCAACCTATCAATATGAATGTGAAACAACAAAAGATGAGCTAGATCAATGGAGAGTTTGGTCCTTTATATAGCAAGATTAATCAAGTCTAATTCAAGTCAAAATAGCACTGAAATTCTTTTTTCTTCCACTTTAAAAATATGCCCAGAACTCTATTCAATATCTGATAAAGGAAGCTATACAAGGTGCTTTATCACCTTCAATAATTAAATGATTTCCTGTGCTGTCTACTGCAGTTCACTAAGGATTCAGAGAGCTCTTTGCAGCTCTGCTTGGAAGTAACTTCTTTTTTCTTTCTTTTAATAGTCTAATTGCAGTGATCAGATTTCTAAAAAACTTTTTATTCCATTTTCTATTTGGTCTTATTGGACTTAGTTTCTGAGAACAGCTAATTAAAGAACTTTTTCTCTTCTCCCTGGCTCGCCTGGAGATCTGCCTTTGGGTGTTTAACAGGTCAAGTTGGTGACGATCCTTAACCTCTTCACTTCTATATTTTAAATTCCACTGGGCTTAATGGACTTAACTCCAAGTCCTATATTGATGATAAAAATAGGCTTCCTAGAGTAATTTCCTAATGAAAAGTTGAAAGCAAAAAACTACAGCCATATTCTTCTTCTATGAGCATTATTTAAGCACTGTTATTATGCTCTGTCTGGAAGGAGATTTAAAAAACAGTTTTATACTAGTCCATCTGAAATGTAATTCAGTGATGATGGTGATGGTGGTGGTGGCATTTATATAGCACTTTAAGATTTGCAAAGCATTTTATAAATATAATCTCATTTTATCTTCACAACAACCCTGGGAGAAAGGTACTATTTCTATTCCCATATTACAGATGAGTAAACTGAGGCAGACAGAGGTTAAGTGTGACCCAGGGTCACACAGATAGTATCTGAGGCTGGATTCCAAATCAGGTCTTTCTGACTCCAGGTCCAATGTTCTGTCCCCTGTACCATCTAGTTATCAACATCAACTATTAAGCTCCTTGAGGGTAAGACTTGTATCATTAATCTTTCTATTATCATGATTCTATTTAATAAATGTTGTTTGATTAAGTTTTAGAATGCTGCCCTAAAATATTAAAATTATTTTTTTAATGAGATATAATTTCACTGGTGTAAAGAGTTTCCAGTGGGGAGCTTCCCTTAGCAACACAAACCCGTGTGTTCTGTATAATTTATGTTATAGAGTTGACTGTGACACAAAGAGATCGTTTAGCCCTTGTGTAGTAATAGGGTTGTTGGCAGGTAAATGGCACATTAAATAGAATGCTGGACTTGAAGTTGTGAAAACTTGATTCCTAATCTAGCCTCAGATATTTACTTACTGTGTGACCCTGGTCAAGTCATTTAACCACTCCCAGCCTCCATCTCATCTGCCAAATGAGAGGATTAGACTAGATGGCTTCTAAGATCCCTTCCAGCTCTAAATTGGCAAAAATCTTATGACATATTTAATTGCCAAAGTATTTTTATCTCAACAGTATGAATAACCAGCCAAACCAATCTGGTACCTGGACATTGCTTAACTATTCAAGAATTAAGATTATCCCAAAAGCTTCTTTACCAAATGGGACAGAGCTTTCTCTAAGGACTTACACACACGCATACGCACACACACACACACGCACATGCACACGCACACGCACATGCACACGCATATGCATACGCATACACACACACCCCTCAAAAATACCAAGTAAAATAAGACAGGTCAATGTAAAAGGGATCAGCGTTAGATGTAAAAAAAGAGGTAGCATGTAATGTTAAGGGCACTGTATCGGCACTTATGAAACCTGAGTTCTAGGCTCAGCTCTCCTATTAACTAGCTATGCCACTTTAGGGAAATCGGTGAAGCACGATGGGCCTCAGTTTCCTAATCTGTCAAGTAAACAGACTGAACTAGATTCTCTTGATGGTAGCTTTCAGGGGACCAAAACTTATCATTGTTCCCGCTTATTCTCTTATCTAAAGTTATCTAAAGCTTCTTCTGTACCAATTTATCTTCAGTTAAGAGGAAATACTAGCTTGGGGCTTGAGCAGATTAGATGAGGAAATACTTAAAGAAATGTTTGCTTGGAGCCAAAGGATTTGTGTAAGAGCAAAGAAGAAAAGATAGCCCCCTTCAATTTTGGTTTACTTACTCTGTACCTTCAGGCCCCTGCATTTGAGAGAGCATTTGAAGTGTGGCCCATTAACATCTGCAACTGATGGAGGAACTAATGCTGAGTGTATATTGGCTTTCCTAGACCTCTGGCTAAATTACATTTACATGGCTTTAGTCTGTTCTACTCAACTGGAGATTAGAAATATGCTTAGAAAAGCAGAGTTCTTAATAAGACGCAAGGTATTAGATTTGTTGCAAAGCTGAAGTCAATTAAACAAACAACCAATTGTGACTAGGAATTTTATTTGCCTGCTAGTGGTAATCTGGATTGTAATAATAATGATGATGATATTAACAAAAGTACTGATTGGATCATTGACACTCAGAAGTATTTAGTTGAGAAGACAATATTAGATGACATAAATTTACCTTCTCTGTGGTATAATAGCCATTTCGTCCCCTCGTGCCCATTTCAGAGCCATTACAGGGTTTAGGGACATCCCCTCTCTATTCACAGCATTTCTCATTTTACTGTAGTGCAACATATTACAAATTGGAGGGAATGAAAGGTTATATGAACCACTAGACTCTGTAGGGAAGTCATAGGGGGTGCAGTGAAAAGAATAATGGGACTGGGGAGTCAGAGAAATAGAGTTCAGATCCCCACGTTGCCGCCTTCTGCTGATGTGCACTCAAGATTCCTCATCTGTAAAATGAGGAGGTCATATACAGGGGTGGAGAACCTGAGGCCTTGAGGGCACATGTAGCCTTCTAGGTCCTTGGGTGTGGCTTTGGATTTAATTCAAGTTTTACAGACCAAATCCTTTTATTAAGGGGATTTGTTCTGTGAAGTATGGGTTCCATCAAAGGGTCTCATTGAAGACCTAGAGGGTCACAGGTAGTCTCGAGGCTCCTGTAGGAGATTCTTTAAGGTTTCAACCAGTTCTAAATCAATGACCCTATAAATGAGTTTCTAACTGTGGTCTTTGTGGTTGTTGTTCAGTCATTTCAGTCCTGTCTGACTCCTCGTGACCCCATTTGGGGTTTTCTTGGCAAAGACACTGAAGTGCTTTTGCCATTTCCTCCTCCAGCTCATTTTACAGATGAGAAAACTGAGGCAAACAAGGTTAAGTGACTTGCCCAGGATCACATAACTAGTAGGTGTCTGAAACTGGATTTGAACTCAGGTCTTCCTGACTCCAGCGCACTGTGCCCTCTAACTGTACCACCTCCCACTCTTCCAGGTCTACAGCCACAGATATAACTGAATGCTAAGGATGATTTCAGGGACATTATAGTAATATAGATAGCCTGGGAGTCAGGAAGACCTGAGTTCTTCTGCTTTTCCCCTACATTGGCTGGACATGTCACAACCTCTTGGGGTCTCAGACAACTCTCCAATCCTCAAAATTGCAGAGCAGGTCCTGATTTGCAGTGATAGAGGAAGTTCCTCACTGACAACTCCCTACAGCAATGAAATGACAGGTTCAGGCCCCCAAAATGAAGATGCCATACCCCTGAAAGCAACAGAAATGATATTTTTTCTCTATGACATATAGCAGGCACTTCATGCTTGCTGATGATTGATTATTTTATATTATCATCCCACTTAACACTCACCAGCTGTGTAAGCATCAGCAAGTCATTTAGTCTCTAAAGATCTCAGCTTTTTCATCTGTAAAATGAGAGTAGCAACACCTGTGGTAACCCCTCCCAGGATTATTGTAAGACTCAAGTGATACAATGCATGAGAAGGATTAAGCTCCACCTCAGTATATCGTCATTATTAAAACCTCAGTTATTAGGAATAAGACCTCTATAATTTTTCATCTATGAGAGTTGCCTAGAACACTAATAGGCTTAGTGACTTGGGTCACACAGTCAATCAGTCTTCTTGGCTAAAGTGTCTCCTCTCTACGTATTACACAATGCTGACAGTCAAGTATTAGTGTTGTCCATTCCAACAATTTAACCAAACATTTACTGAGAGTCATTTACCTGTACATGTCTATGAAGGAACATGTACAGCACAATGTACTTCACCTTCTTCCGTACCTTGATTGAAGGGGACTGCTCCAGGAAGCAAAGGCCATGGCAAGTTAAACATGCATTTTTCGTTCCACTGGGCAAGATCATTATCTTTTCCTGGCCATTTTTCTTTTAGTTCAATCAGATCCTTAATGTTTTCCATTCTTTCCCAGCTGCTGTTTCCCTCCCTCATTCAGAGTAGCAGATTTCTCTCAGCTGTTGTTCCTATTACTTGTTCTTGCTTGACTTCTTGCCTGTATTTACTATCTGATGCAGTCTGTCCCAGAATAGGATCATTACTGATCAGATCCCCTGAAAGAAATTGAACCACTTCAATAGTTAGCACTGAGCTGACACCTTGGCTAGGGAGGATGAGTAAATCTACCAACAAACGGGTCTAGAGTCCAAGTTTCTTGCCATTTGGCCTTGAAAGACTGGCCTCTTACCACTAGGCCTCTTGACCTGGAGAACATAATGATCTGCGCATAAAGATAACGCAGAGTGATATAAATTTCACCTTCTCTGTCTACCTTGGTGAAAACTCCCTCCCCCTATTACTTCTAGTTTCCTCATCCCCTTCCACCTTAAACCTTAGTTTTAACGCTGCTACGTCCTAATACTTATCCATTGAGCCTTTGATTGTTAACAAAATAACCTTTTTCATCTTCTTGCTCATACCCCAGAAGACATTACAACTCTGTTCATGCTTTGCAGTATTAGATGTTTCTCCTTTCTC